>NC_132938.1:71484424-71787454 GCF_034638445.1 Ciconia boyciana | reverse complement strand
TGTTTTATTTCCTCTTTGCAATGAACTAGGAACACACAAGGTCAGGTACTGCTTCTCAAGAGTAAATGGTTCCTAAGCTTGACCTGATCATTTATGGTCGTGACCACACTTGGAAGCTGTTACCCAGATTGGGCTCTCTTCAACATTTTTTTTCCTTGCAGTAAGTCTGTCTTTTTTTTTTTTTAACTTATCTTCTATATAAAGCTTTGGAAAAAAATTAAAACTGTTGGTTTAAAAGGACTAAACTGCATTACTAATGCAGAAGTGTAGTTTACCTTGAACAACCTACATGTCTGAAAATAAGAGTTCCTTGTATTCAAAGAACTTTTTTTAAAAAAATAGGAAAGTATGAACTTTATAGTGGACTAAATTTCGTTCTCATTTCCTTGTGGGATGTGCTTACTCTGGACTAGAAATTGGGATTCATCTGATCAGATTTAAACATCTGTATCTGACTTGGTTGTCAAGGCTTCTTTAATAATCAATGAAACTTCAAGTGGCACTTCTAGGGCACAATTAATCTCATACTAAAGCAGGCATCTGAAGAAAGTTAGGTGAAGAACACCTATTTCTCTTGGGAAAGGCAAGCTGACTAACTCAAATGTAGACAATTGCATTGTACATGCATAAAGCTAATAAAATTAATTCCACCCAGATATGAGCTGTGGTGTACAAAGCATTGCTTACAAACTGTAATAAAAAAAGCCCAGTGTGGAACAGCTGTTCTATGCTGTTTATCCACAATAGCTATTCAGGCCCATTCTAAATAGAAACAGGAGTCATTGCTTTATGCATTAAATCATCTGTTCTCCTTACTCTGGGTAACATAGGTTATGGTAATATAAGATCTTCTTATATTTTAGAACAGGGGAGATGCCTAGATGAATAACGCAAGGAGAAGACAACAGGCATACAGTGTCCTAATAGCTGATCTCGGGAACCTTGTTTCAAGAAAAACAGCAAGTGGTTGGTGCCCTGTACATGGTCATGCTCTGGCACTGGGTAGCTTCTGGTGCTTCTGAGTCTCGGTATGCTCAGAACATTTCCCAGGCTTCCAAGAATAAATCAAGAGGAAAGCATTTTGGTGTGAGGATGTGAAATTGTTAGCTCAGTGAGGTTACTGCCAGCCAGCAGCTGGATGGTATTTCCAAAGGGAACACCGCAGAAGGTGAATCACAGATATGCTGCTCTATCTGCTGCTCAGAAAAGCTTTCCTCAATTTGGCATTCCTTTTGTAGTGATAGAAACTATAGACTGAGACAAGTATTTTATACTCCTTTTTATACAAAGTTTATTTGGGAGGTTGGGAGAGGAAATAATGTGAGCTATATGCCAAAGATTATGCAGCTGCAACATAAAAACTTGATGTTTTCAGACTCTAGTCAGAAGAATCCCAAGGAAAGAATTGTGGGACTGACAACAAGAGGGAAGTGTGAGAAGTAGAATGCATGATAAGAATTTGGGGAAAAACATGATTTAGTAGAAAATGATGCTGCACGGTTAGTATGGGCTTTAAGGAGAAATTGTGGAGCCAAGTAATGTTCAGACTGCATTTGTTCATCCACAGTATTTTAGAGTTTCGTATCAACATGATACTGCCAGAGTACCTTAGAGATACAAGATAATAAAACTAATGAGTTTCCTGCATCGTAATGTCTGTGCTTTTTGGCAAATTGATTTTTGAAGATATTTTACATAGATGCCACTTTTTTTCTTCTACCCCTACAACTATGAGCTTATTCTGCACATGGGCTCTTTTTGCAATACCTTACAACACGAAGTATAAATACAGAGGCAGCAAAAATGGAAGCACTATCTTCACACCTTCTCAACAAGAAGAAATAGATTTTTGACTGATATCCAAAAGGCTATGCTACCACGCACCCCAGAATTGAGCCCAAATCACACCGGCATTGCTTCCGTAATGTTATATCTATGCATCAACATCATGTTCTCGCTACGGGGAAAGTGTTTGCTTTTTCCCCTGTAATTATAACAGAACTTTCTTCCTAATTCATTCTGGAGATTTGAGTATTACAGGAAAGGGATGCTGTTCTCTGTGGCTGGCTGTGAGGCACACAGGGACTCTCCACATTATGCTATGAGGACAGGGGTCACTTGCATTACTTACAGTGTCTGTAGTTTACACTTTTCAATTAGGAGGTAATCAGCATGCCATTATGAGTAAAAATTGTTGGAATGACCTTTGGACTGTTTCTTATCTGGTGAATCCCCAGGGGCAGCTTGACTGAAGGAATGACAGGAGAATGAGCTGAGCTAGACTCATGATAAATAAGAACAATTATCACCCTTATTATCTGATAAATAATGTATCATGATTTGCCATTAATCCATCACAAAACACCTACTTCAGAAAAAAGCCTGCAGCCTGACTTCCTTTTATGCATCCCCACTTAGTGTCAGGTATTTGTGCTAAAGGAACATAAAAGGAGTGTTTACTCAGAAGCAGAGAGACGCCTCTGCATCCTTGATCATTTCAATCAGCGAGGATGAATTATGGCCCTCATAGAAGCAACAAATTGATTCTTCTGACTCACTGCTGCATGTTTAAGTATCAGAGACCCATCACAGGAAAAGGTACTAAGCACTCTGACCCTCTAGCTCAGAAAAGACTTCAAAGCACTTCACACATTACAGAGATTATTCTCCTTTTTTCATGGGTAAGTGCACCACACAGGACAGGCAGGCCAATTTTTTTCCAAATGCAGTGCCTGAATAGCAGAACCCAGCAGCCTGCCCTGGGATTTCTCCAGGGACTCCCGTGTTTGCTGCTCCCCAGCTCGTGGGTCCTCACCGCTGCCACTGGGACGGATCAGGATATTATACTGCACACCAACACATATTAAGGAAATCAGCACTGATATCCATTTTCCATAAGGTACATTAGCCGCTGCCCCACAATTTGCTGAGTTGTAATTGCTGCAGGGATCAGGGGCACTGAGCTATAAAAGATAATCTCTGTTTCTGTCTAATTTTATTCTGTCTGCATTTGTGAATGAAGCTCTTTGCTTTTCTAGCACCCTAGATAGACCCCTACATAAAATGTTCAGACTTTTGAGTTAAGTATCACCATTCATATTAGATACCCAACCTTAATGGAAGCAGCTTGACTAAAATCACAGAAGAAATCAGTACCAAAGCCAGTAGAAAAACTGATTGTACACTTCTGTCCCTGTTACAGTTATCTGGCATACAGAGGTCCCTTTGCCTGAATGAAGTCAGTGTCTGGCGATTAAGCCCAGAGTAAGAACTCACCAGCTAAATAATACTGTCCTCTAGCAAAAAATAATACCGACTGAACATGAATTTACTAATCAGTACTCAGCAAATGCTGAAACTACACATAATCCATTAAATACACTCTAAATGTAAGAAGGAAAGACAAAACATTTTCCTGCTATGGGCTTTCATTACAGCAATTCCAAGAAGCAAAAATGCATTCTAGCCACTGACATTCAGTAAACAACTTGGACTTTTTGAAAATTCACTACCTTTTTCCCAGGGTATTTAATTTATTGATTCAATGCCATTTTTAAAGCATGCAGTTTTCTTTTTTCGTTACTATTAATAATTTTTTTCCTTTCAACTTATTTCTGCTTTTACATCCTTCAACCCTGGTCCCCATTATAGTTCTAGATTTGAAAGTTGATATTTAACAGCTGTGCATATTTGTTCAGGCATTTAAAAAGTCTTGCAGACAGCTGTTCCTAATTTTTTCAGTATTTTTTTCATACATTTCATAGCATTTCTTTTCCATCTTCACATTTCCTCTGTGTGCCTCTGATCCTCCTAAAACCGTGCTTTACCTCCACACTATAAACAATGAAGCCTAAGTAAATCCCTAAGTAGTCAAGCTAATGGGAAAAAAAAAAAAAGAATAATTTTTATGTAATATCACTAGTGGAGAGAAAAAATTGTTTTCCATTCCAAAACACAGAGCTATTCGGCTGTTTCAGCTACTGTATTTTCAAGGCTAACCCAGAACTCAGCAATATCTCTTTAAAAGGATATTTGAACATAGCCTTTCAGGAAATATGCGCTTTCAGGAAATATGCACTTTCAGATAACTTGCACAAAATCAGAGGCAGAAGGGGATCAGAGAGCGAAGGGGAATCCTGAGGAAAAGGCAGCAGAGTACCAGAGGAAAGGACCAGAAAAAAGGAGGCTACCAGCAGAGGAAGAGACTTACGGGAAATTTTACCTTAAATTTTAATCTTCCATGATTTAGACACAAAAAGCTCTCACAGCAGTTAACCTGCAAAGTAAGGCTTTCTGATTAATTAGGGATCCCCCCCAAAAAAATAAGCCTCATTTTTATTTCTGAAATTGCAGTTCAAAAAATATCAAATGCCTTACAATGACACTGTCATTTTTCCTGCAGGTGCCCAGCTGTATCTTAATGGTCCAAGTCTTGAAGGCTTCATGGCCAAACATACATAATCTTAAGGACAAAAAATAATTTTTTAGACTCTTTTGTTGAGCTCCTATCTTCTTAGAAATCGTTTTTTTGGAGGATTACCTTTTATTAAACATTTTTCACCAATAATCTGGCTCAGCTGGAGTTTTTATTTAATGAGCTGTATTAATCATTAATCAAGTTTCCTAAAGCTCCATTTTACTGAAAGAATGACATTTTTATAGACTATTCTTGACACATTTTTTATACACCAGTTACTGTTACACCAAATGGGAAAACACATTTTGAGGGAGCGAGATAATCTTAGCAGTAAGTTCAAGATGGCCACTTAAAGGTAAGTACTTTTCCCCCTTAAGTACCTGTTCTTATGTCCACATTCATGCTTCTGTATTCAGCACTCCTAAAGTTACAGATTATGGATTTTTCTGGGACTGGGACTATTTATCTGGCAATAATTGGAAATTTCTGTGGAGAAACCTGAATCCGGTTGTCCTTAAAATACATGCAACTTTATGATATTCCCATTATTGCGTACAGCCTCTGTTTTCATCAGCCTCCTCCACATTTTGTGCATCAGACCTTCCCTTTTGTAGGGAAGGCTCCAGAGAGCACAGCTGCATAGTGGAGGCATTTAACTACCAAACCATGACCGAGGCACTAGCATATAACCCTGTGGTGACAAATAAAGACAACAGACCACTATGCCTAAGACTGTTGGGGTAATTCTGTTTTCTAAAATTTCCTGGAATATTGCCACAGTAAAATAGAAATCAAATACATTTTGGATCAGACTAAGAACACTATCTCATCTTCGAGTAGAAAGAACAGGTAGAGGTGAGGCAATTTTGTCCATGTATTGACTAATGAAGGAAGATAATCCAGAATTTGAAGGCAGACAGCACTGCCAAAGCAGATGAGCAGGCCCTGGCTGAGAAAGGCATTTCTCCTGTTGCTCCTTGCTTGTAATGCTATTATTCTCACATTAAAATCCAGCAGGGGAAAATACTGAAGCAGAATGAAGCAGACATGGCTAAAAGGCAAAGAGGGGAAAAAAAGAAGGTTTACTAAGAAAACATGGTTTGGTAGAGCACTAAAAACAGAGCAGCTCTTACTTAGGGCACCCTGTGTCTCCAGGGAAGTGCTGTGCCTCACAGCTCCGACTGTCATTAATGGGGTTCAGCTGCAGCTGGGCTCATGGGATCTGACAGTGCACAGCATCTCTCAAGAAATTTCCAGCACCCAAATAGTCAAGCTGGGAAGTAAAATAACAGAGAGCATGAAAAGCTAATATTTCAGTCTTACCTGCGTATGCACACACACACACACACAAATAAGAAACATGACAACACAGCAAATTAAAGGCTAAAGATTATTTACATAAAACAAAGAACTGATAAAATGATTGAGAGGAGAAAAAAAATAAACTGTATAAAGTCAGCAAGCAGGTGCTAGAAGGATCCCACAGTTTTTAAAGATCTAGTAGAAGGAATAGCTAGCGGCAATGACTTCCTAAAAATCTTGGAGAACAGGCCCAGTCTCAAAGGGCTGCCATGAAGGAAATAAACTGCCCATCTTTAGGAAGGAAAACCCAAGAACTGAAAAGACCAGAAATTAGAAACTCACATTCCAGTCACTGACAGATGTGCAACTGAAGCAACTTTGAAGTATGTTGGGAGAAAACAGACCTAACAACCTGGACAGCAAAGAATGTGAGAAAACTTGGGCCGTGGAGGGTAGGAGGAAGTAACAGTGCACAAACACTGTTCCCTTGCCATCATGATTACATCAGTTGTATTACTAAAAGTATCCTCTATCATTCATTAAGGTAGAAAATATTTATTAAACACTAAGAGCAAAAATTATAGCCTTCTATCTCCTTGTCTTTCTGCCTATATTCAACAAGCCATTGAATACAATGGGATTATTTAATGATTTCAAATTTTATTTTCAATGTTGGACACAATGAAGTGCCACAACACTTCCATTTTAATCCTCTTCAAAATTAATGATGCAGGACAGCTGGCAATGCAATAAGCTGCTGAGCCAGCAGAGGGAGCAAAGAAGGATGGGTCATTCTCTCAGACACTCTAGTGTTAATTTGAAGTCTAATTCCAATTAAAATATTAACTGCAGAACAAAAAAAAAGAAATTTGCATTTTAAAAAAATCTACAAAACTATAGATTAGATTATACTGCATTTTATCGTGTCTTATGATGGACTGAGAATTAGAACAAAAGATAAAATTGCAACCATTTTCATAAGACCAGGACTTTCAGCACATCAGCTTCAGTTTGGACTTGTAAAATGGGAGAGAAAACACTTGTTTGCATCATAATATTTGTGTTGGGGAAAATATGTTCAGATTGTCAAGGGTTCAGATTTACAGGCTGGGGAACCATAGATGTTCCTTAGCTCAGCTGCATGTGACCCTCCAGACTGCAACCACTGAAGTAACAAAACAGGATTTGGTCTGATATATCAATGTCAACCTGGTGCTCCTGACATCATCTGCTCAGCAACACCATCAGCACAAGCTCTTCCAGTAGCTTTAGGAAGAATTCATTATTGCTCTCTTACGCTGGCTTGGCCAGTACTAAATGACTGCAAAATATCTGTAAGGTATTGGGCTTTGCCTTATAGATATTTTGGGTTTTGGGCTTTGCAAAGAGAGCTCCTGGCAGAAAACCTGAGAGTTGGTGCCAGGTCAAGAATAGGAATCAGGAATATGCCAGGATGAGGAGGAGATGCAGCTATAGGTACGCTGGTGCCCTGGCTGCACCCCAGCTCTGGTTCTGTGCCACCCATACCAAATGGGATATCATTTAGGGGAGCAGAAAGAGCTACCTCGGCAACACAGGAACAGGAGAGGAACAAGCTGCCTCACACAGACCTTTGCAATGGGCTGTGCAAGAGCACAGGCATGGTCTTGGGTAGCTATGGCTTCTCCAGCATCTGAGCAGTTCTGCTGAGCTACTAGCATCAGGGTTTGAATCGCTGTCGCTAGCACACTCATACTCGCAGGCTTAAGCTGATAGACAAGAAGCTAAACCTGAAAGGATTCTTCTGCTGATGCTCATTTTCATCAGCTTGCATTTCATTAAATGTCATTCATTTGCATTGTGTGGCACCGCATTACTATACTTATCCAGCCACTAATTGCAGAGCTGGTGCATAACAGCAGAGCAGCCTGCTGTCCTCCCTGCCCGCCTAGAAAACTCCAGTACCCACATAGGCTGGGGGAGCTGTAACCAGAAAGAGCAGCAGCCAGAAGCTGTGGTAGCCTCCAAGTAGATAGAGTCTTGGTACACAGTGACTCTAAGAGGGTTTTTGGATCTGGAAGCACTACAGGTGACAACTCTGCAGCCAATTGCTCTTTTGGCCTCACTGCCTTTTTCTTCTCTAGTGTCTTTCAACCTGTCTGTCAGCCAACTTGCTCTGCTTTTAGCACAACATTTGAAACAGGAGTGGCTCAGCCTACAAAGTCTGAAAACCAGCTGCCCAAGCACAGCAGCATTCAAAAAAAAGGGATGTGAAACTTGCAAACAACACTTAATAAATCTCTGTATTATTTTAACCAATACTTAAGGCCAAACAGAATAGATGTCAAGTGTGAGACGCAGTGTATTTGTGGAGCGTTGTTTATAAAACTCAGTCACTTTGAGCAGCTCCCAGATTGCTGCGGCAGCCTTGAGGTTACACACTGCAGTTTTTCTGTGACAGCTTAACAGATCTGCAAAGCAACGGAAGGAGCAGGGCAGCTCCAGCTCTGCCCCTTGTCCCATCACAGTCCACCTCGTGCCTGCCTGCGCAGGACTGCGAGTGCCTGGGGCCACACTAGGAGCACAGCTGCCCCCGCCATGCCTTGCGGCTCTGCACAGCGTGACTGCACTGGAGGTCACTGTGGCTGGAGATGGAGGAGGGGCTCTCTGAGTATCATCTGTCATGCGTGTTGTCACTAGAGAATTAGGAAGATCAGCTCTATCAAAGACTCCTCTGACATCCTGGAAACAGCTTAATGCACTCCATCAATACTGCGAGAGACTTGTGTCAAACAAAATTCAAAGGCTGAGAGCACACACAGGTTAAGAAGAAGTCAGAAGCTTTCCACCAGCCAACAGGGTCCACACACCACACCATCTCCCTGGAAGCTAAAGGTGAAGAGATAAGCATGGGACCTAATGCAGCTGCATGCACACACACATACAGCCCCCCTGCCATGACTTGTTCTCGTTTCAATATCAATAATACACATGCATCACAGTAAAACTAATCCCAGGAATGCAAAGACTGCACTGCTGCCTTCTGCTTTGCAAAAGTAATACAGCTTTGCAAGAGCAGGAGGCACCAGAGGCCCTTCTCTTCACCCTGTACCTCACCCATCTGGGGTAAGTGAACAACGTAGGTAAGAGCCTGTGATTAACAAGCAACAAACTCTTGTACCAGCACACTTATTTTCCATTCTTTGTCCTCAAGAAGTACATTTCAGACCTATTTGGTCCTCTGCTGAAAGCAATGTTGTATGGGCCCTAACTGCTACTTCCTGTAGTTAAGTCTTTTACAGACAAAAATAACTGTTATGCCTGCACTATTACCAGCTTGCATCTGACTTAGAAGTATAGGCCCAATCCTACCATCCCTGGAAACCTCAGTGTCAATACTCTAGTCTCTCCCCATTTTTAATAACGCCCTCATCACTGTAAGTATCTACTGCCTTCCAGAAGTATATTAAATGAAGCAACAAACTCATTTTCATTCCAACTGGAAACTGATGCATGGGATTTTAATTATTGATTCATTGTTGGTTTGTTGGTTTTATTTTTTAAAACACACTACTCTGTGCATGCGTGTTATTGAAAACAAGCTGTGCCTACACAGAGCAGCTGCAGGATCACAGACCGGGGGAAACCTCTCGCATAGCGTTTGATGTACTGTACCACAAATCTCTTGCTTCTGATTTAGCACCTTTCTTTGGATTCATATAAGTTGTTCTTTGTTGGTACTGTTGTGGTTTTTGGGAATTTAAGAATCAAAACAAATACTAAAAACTATTCAAAATAATTTAGAGCAGAAAATCGTTTTGGTTTAGAATATATGGCAATCACAAAAGGAGCTTTAATTAAGAGGACCTGAAAAAACAAAAGGGCTGATGTTTCAAAACTAGAGATCAGTGATGAACTTCAGGATCAGACATTTCAAAGACTTCAACCACTTTAAAGTCATGTGTCCCAGATTTATGTGCCAAAGGTTTCATACCCTCATCGTTGCAAAAAGCTAGGGCTAGACCCTCAGCTAGGATCAGCTGGTGAATGCAGATTGAATTCAGTGTAGCCATACTGGTTTACACAAACTGACAGTCTCGTCCTTAGATTCGTATGCTTGTACAAGCTATAATTCTTCATCCAAATCAGTAGGCTGTAGAACTTGTTTTCATTAGGATTAGGTTTCACGTAAGAGCTCATATGGTGAGATGTACATGTTACATCCCAAAGAATATGCACAGCTGTGTGAACAACCTCAAATGTTCCCCTAGGTTTAAAGATCATTTTTGAGGACTTGGCCGTATGTGTTTCCAAGACCCTGGAATGTCAAGTATAAGAAAAATGGAAAAAGCCATTTTATATCTACAAAAAAAGAGAGAGGAAAGCGCTTATAACTCTCACCATAAGCAACGATTAATCTGATCTTTTAACCAGCCACCTCTGTCTTACTAACACACAGGGGAACTACAACTGCACCTGCCACAACCTAACATCAGGATTTGGAAGCCCTGCTAGCAAGGTGAATCAGCAGATGCAATCATCTATCTTGCCAAAAATGATTCAACTGAAAGCCCCCCTAGTTACAGCAGCACAGAGCTCTGCAAGTAGATTAGTCAGCTCAGAGCTCCATATTGCTGCAGCTAGCCTGTTTCCAGCATCTAAGCTACCCAAGTGTGATGTGTTTATACCGCATGAAGCAGTAACCTTGCCCTCAGATGTGCCCTCACGCACAGTTTCTCTTTGACTTCAACTTTGTAGTAAGGGATAGTAGTTTATTGCTGCCTCCACTACCTTCTGTGGCCAGTAAGGAAAGGAGTCTTTACTCTCCTCTCTACTCCAGTGTCCTCTCACATTTCTCATCCATCCACTCTGGAGAAGAAAGGTGCCTAGCATATTTGAATCAATCCCCCATAGTGACTGCTTCCTACCGCAGGTATGTGGTCCAAGGCATAATGTCATCCTTAAAGGTTATGCCCATCCCGTTCACTTTCTTTAAGAAAAAAGCCCACTTTTAATGTTTTTCTCCTGAGAGGGAAAATGACCTTTCATTGCAGAAAAACATACTAGCTGCACCATTAATGCTGAGGAGTCAAGTCCTCACTGCTTTGATTGAAGAGCTGTGTGAATAGCTGGCCTCCTCTGACTGCTGTAAAACTGGAATGCCGCATTTTGTGCTGCTTACACTAGTTGCTGTCAGTTGCACTTAATGCAAATGGTACATATGCCAGTTACTGTACATTGTAAGATTTCCTTTTATTTAATAGAAAGACCCCTTTCCACCCAAAAGTCATGACATTTAATGTGCCACATCAAGGAATGCCAGACATGGTCTGGTATCAATGGTTTCAATATTACATGTGTACCTATAGCTCTACTAGGCATATATGTTAGAGAAAATCTTTTAACAACATATGAAATGCCATCATTATTAAAGTAACTTATCACCTTGTTTATGACACTCAATTTAACTGATATAGTTCATTATTACTTAAGTTGCTTTGTGCAGAGATGTTCTTCCTACTCCAGATATAAAAGATAAGTGTTTGGCCAATTAAGCCATTTTAATAGATAAGTATCCTTGATCGTCTTCGTTCACATACTCGCAGATCTTCATTCCTAAAATAAAGCTCAGACTATATGAGGGTGTGGGGAAATACTATGTTTCTCTATTTCTTGCCTTTTTGTGACAGAAAATGCACACTTTGGAATAATGAATAATCCTTTTTATTGTGATCACTAGTTGTAAAAAGAAACTGATACTATGGATTACTGTAGGGATGTACAGGCTGTGCCTCCATATAGCTTTGGTTTAACATATTAAGCTTTTGAATATTACCCAGAGTATACAGACTACTTTACAAACATTGATACCCAGGACATTAATGGCAGGTGTTAATCATACAACCTACCTGCTTTTTGAAGACATGTATCTGGGTATCACAGATGATGCCTGAAGAAACCCAGGTACTCGTGGAGTGTCTCAGGACCGGGGGTTCCTGCAGACTGGAGTTACTCACTGCTGTCACACATCTGCTTCCAGCTCAGTAACAGCAAGGATGAGTACTGGTCTGTACTGAGTAGCACAGACAGAACAACACCTGTAAGTTATATTTCATATGCATTTCTACTAGTTGCTCTATATATACTCATGGTTTCAAAATTGCCAAGGTTCTAACACCTCTTTGTTTAGTATTCCTTTGCCCTAATACTACATAAGAGTATGAACAGATACTTTCCTCCCTAAAATGCCCCAAGTTCAGCATGTTCCTACTTCCTCAAGTGGGGACGGACTGTCTGGTCTTCCATGCATTCACCAGGATGTATTTGAAAGCCGTTGCCCTGCACAGCAGAATAAAACTGACTTTTCCTTAGTCTTAGTAAGTCCTTTGTCTTAGTAAGCTCACACGTAAGTGCCTGTCTTCAGCAAGGCTTGCCCCCCATGATTACTGTCCCCCAGCAATGTGCAGCAACAAGCACAGACTTTGAGACTGTCGGGAAATCCAGGCACAAACCCAATGCGATACGAGGGAATCAATCTTGCAGAGAAATGTAAAAAAAAAATCAGTATTAATAACTTCATGTTATTCAACATTAATAACTTGCAGGGTGTTTTTCAGTTAAAGATGGTCAAATGAATAGCTAAGCTGGCATTTGAAATTCAGGGGGCAACTCGTGTTGCTCGGGTCTAGTATTTGGATGTTTATAATTACAAGTCAGTCGTACTTAGTCTCTTATGGAGATGTGGCCTTTCCTGCCCCGTTTCTGAGACAAGCCAAGTGTGAGTGTATCTGCCTGCAATGCCGAGCCGAGCCCTGCTGCCTTCCACCAGCTCCCATCACTGCCTTGCCTGCTCAAGAATGGCTGCAGCTAGGAATATTTTAGTGATCGCTTATTGTCTGAAATTCATTTCAACAGAAAAATGCATGGAAACATCCTCGGTGTACCCCAGCCTTGCGTTTTCTTTGCCAGAAAGAGGCATCCCTCTGCGTGCTGCCAGAGGAGGAAGGCCAGGCCAGGCCAGGCCGCTCCTCTGGCCCCGCCACAAGGCCCCTGCCCCAGACCCCATCTTCTCAGAGGAAAAGCCCACCTTTTCCCAGCCCTCTCCCAGACACCGTCACGCAGCAGGCGGGCCGCGGAGCCACTCTCGGCGAGGGGCCCGCACACCGGCTCCAGCCCGCGCCTGCCGGGCAAGACCCGGCATCCCCAGGGCCTCAGGGCCCCGGGCCGGGCCGCAACGGGGCCCTGGCAGGGCAGGGGAGCCCCAGGCAGGGCTGGCCTGGCCAGGGCAGGCTGTACAACACCGCAGCCCGGCTCTAACAATACAACGCGTGCAGGTGCATGAGATGCCGCTTCACAGGCCTACTGCTAGCTATCTACCCTGGCTGCCTCCTTTAAAAAAAAAAAATACACTGTCTGATTTGCCTCCACATGCAAGCTGGTGATGGGTAGTTAAATGGGACAATTACTGAGTGAGAAGTGCATAATTAACAGTCACCGTGTACATTTGGAAATCTGTGACCAAAGACGGAAGAGGTGCCTGAACCACTAAAATAAATGGTTTGTCCAGCTCATGACCTGATCAGCGATGTTTTGGGAGTTCTTGGGTGCCCTATCAACATTGTAATCAGTGCCACTTACATTACATCTTTTGTAGTGCGGTGTTATAAATGCTAGTTTATGCCTAGAAAGTAATAGCTTCATTTCTTACCTCATGGAGAAGCAGATGAGTGAAAGCATACTTCTGCAGAGCAGAGGAGATTATTGGGGGCTCAATGACTATTGGCTTTTGCATTTGCCAAAACGCATCCCGCGACTCTGCTAGGACGCTTTAGGAGAAAACAAGGACATTCAGATCCTAATACAAAGCAGACAAAAGAGGGCCGGGGGTGGGAGGGAGAGGGAGGAAGGAATCGTATTGAGCACGCAGATCAGCCATCACTGCTCAGCCCTACAGCAGGCACAAGAGCACTGCTACCTAGTTCATCTCAAGCAAAAGGCATTTCAAAGGCAGGAAATAAATGAATTGAATGAATTCATTCTCTGAAATTAATTCAGAGAAATCCCCGCACCCAGCCAGAGCGCACAGCCTGCTGCCTACGGTGCAGCATTCATCCGATGGCAGCCCGTGGGGAGAGGAAAGAAAGAGCTGCGATTTAAATGGGCGCCTGTTGCACAGGGGTCCCGTCCTCTTCAGAGGGGACCTCGGTCGCTGCTGCTGCTGCCAGCATGGCTCCAGGGGGGTCAGATCCTGCTCTGACCAAATCCTGCTCTGACCACAGAGGCAGCAAGGGTTTTCGTTCAGGAACTGGGGAGAAGAGAGCTTCTGCTCATCCCAATGAGTCTTACACTGATGCAACAGGTGAATATTCAGAGGGTGGCTTTTGCGACTGGCCAGCTGTGCTTACTAGAGAAAAAAAAAAAAAAACAAAACAAAAACGCATTTTAGGCTGTCAGTGGCAGAGGTTTCATTGGGTTTTCTGCCAAGAAGGGTCCTGACAGTCCGAGCACTATTCCAGCTAAACAATGCATTTCTGAAAGCCTTAAATAAAAGAAAGATCTTGCTGGAAATAGCATAGGGAACTCTTACGCTCCAAGCATGTATTTTTTGTAGCAGAATCCCAGTCCCTCACCAGCAGTCCTGCCAATACGAAAAAACACATGTTCTTAATTTGAAGCTAGCCACACTCAGAATTTGGTGGAGGAGGAATATTACCCAAATGGAGAACAGAAATGAGCCCCAAACAGCCCGTACGCTTCCCACCGGGCCAGACAGGGGTGGCACATGCAGCACAGGCTCCCTTCCCATCAGGAGGTGAGGCGATGCTGTTTTAACCAGACTTATTCAGCAATAAGGCAAAACTTTTCTCTTACTGGCAGGGTCTCATCCCTCCTAAAGAAACAATAAATGAGGGAAAAAAGGGAAATGGCAGGTGTGACAGACAGTCCTATCTGTACCCAAGCACAAACCACGCAAGAACATCTGGGGCAGAAGAACTTTGCCTCACTTCCAGAAAAAAAGACAGCAGAAGACAGCAAAATCAGAAAAGGGAGAGCAATTTTAATAGCAGGGATCAGCACTGGCATGCAGTATCCCCACTGTGATAAAGGAGACAACCTTTCCTGGGGAAATTTAAAGTCCGGGCTGTAGACATTTTCATCTGCCACTTAAAAAAAATACTTTTATACTGCATGTCAGTATTTTCTGCTCTCTCCCTGTCATGTACAATTGCAACACCAATGGAAAGAGCCCCTGCCTCCATCTTGGATTAATACAAATGACATTTCTCCTCAACTATTTTTATATAGCTACTGTCAGTCATATCAACTTTAAAATCTCATTTTAGTCAGGACAGACTTGAAAATGCTACCGGACTTCCCTGGAAGTATCTGCAAGTATTTTTATTTATTCTTATTTCCGTGTTGATTTGATTTTTCTTTTTTTTTAACAATTTCTCTTTTCTGGAATCTGGCTGGCAATCCCATAAAGCAAGCAGAGAGCAAAGAAGCAAGCCCTAGAAGCTACAAAGTGTGGGATAATACCTAAATATCTCAACTTAAAAAGCACTTTTCCTCTAAATGTCCTTCAAGCTTTAGATTTACCTTCTGGAGGGTTTGATCTATTTTTAGTTCACAGGGTCAGGAGACCTTTCTTTGCCAATTGCTAGATGGTCAACAGTTCAAAAGTTATTGACCAACTAGGAGAGCAATAGCACAAAACTGGTCTAGGTCTCATGACCCTGTCTCAGCCAAATGGATTGTTTTTGAGAAGCCCTGAGGATAATAAATTATATAGCCAAATAGACACATTAAAACACTGTGGCTGCAGGGAAGACCAGAAAGTGCTGTGGTGATGATAGGCCACGTTTTAACTCTATAATCAGCATAGGTCAGATAGTAGCTTTTAATTTACTTGGAACGCAGTTGTTTGCATGTTAAGACCTCAGTTCCTCCACCAGGCAAGGGAAGCTAAATACATGGCTCTGAAATCTCTTCACAGTTTAATCCCAGTGAACTCCCCTCACACCACGTACCTCCCTTACAATTAATTGTGGGACAATGTCAGACAAATAAGCATACAAACAAAAACAAAGCAGGCACCACTGCGGCTGTTCTGTGGCAATGCAAACCTCTCTTGAAGAGAAAGGAGAACAAAAGGGAAGGGCTATTAAGGGATTAACAAAGTAAGCGACCCTAATTTTTTAGTAAATTGCCTGTGAAGCCGATATAAAGCCACAAGAAGGAAAGAAGGAAAAACAGATAACGGAGTGCGCAACGAAGAGATTCTGGCATTGTAAAACCAAGACCTGAGCACTGGTGCACAAGCATAACGGGGTGTGTTACCTCTTCAGAGCCAGGGCAGTTCTCCCCTAGTCGAAGAGGGGTGAACGGGATGGCAGCTGAGGCAAAGGTATAGGGTGTAGTGGCTTGGCAGAAAGGGTATAGGATGTGCTGCGGTGGCTTCGGATGCCACTTTGCCAGGGGAATGCTACAAAATGTCATTTCCTAATCCCTACAGTAGCCTAATTAACTCTGCAAAGCTTTCCAGAATAGACAGAAGAAGAAAAGCAGAATGCTTTAATGACCCATTAACCCATTGATGTGGGTTTATATTTTAATGGAGCGTTAGGCATGCAGACTGAAGCAGAGAAGAAGCTTTGTTGTTGGCCCAGCCCAGCCTTTGCCAGGAGGGGTCAAGTTCATTTTTCAGACTTTGAAGCGGATCCATTGAGAAGGTCTGAGATAGCATAAAAAGGAATAAAAAAGAAATTAAAAGAGAAGAAAACCCTTCAAGATTCTGTTAAGAAAAAGCCATGGCCTTTTTGATTTCTCTGAAGTTACAAAGCATCCCTTAATGTTCTTCAGTCCCTCCCTTCATGCAGCTCGAGGTGGCTGTATCTGTGTCACCACTGTAGTGGGACACACCACCGGAAACAGGCCACTACAGTTCTTTTTTTTAATATTCCTTTCTGTGGACTGGCAGCAGCTCCCTTCGAGGAGCAGAGTCCTATGAACCCTTTGAGTTTGCTGACACAAATTCATTCTGCATCCATAATGCCAGGCTGCTGCAAGTGATCCTAAAATCCACTTAGTTCACACATACAAAAAAATTTGGATTATTAGCTTAAATAGAGCTTTCCAGGTTAAGGCACATTGAATGCCAGGCTAAAGAGTTTTATATTGATGGTGACGGCAGGATCTTAGTCCCTAGGGCTGGGTGTAGGAGTCTGGCAGCTCAAGACAGTCGGACAGATGTCTTCCCCTTCCCCGCCTTTAGTCATCCAAGTACCTCTGCTAGTTTGTTATTCTAGGCAGCTATTTTACTGGTATGACAAGGCTGGCATAAGTCAAGCAACTTAGATGCATACTTTATCCATTTTCTCCAGGACTGGTTTTGTTCTAACACATACAAAGACACTTTGTTTTATCAAATCAGGAAAAAAAATCCTAGACATCAGGGAAAATACACACAGGACATCCGACAGAGCCTGTGTGGCAGAGAGCAAACACTACATCCCAAATTTGTCTTTTGGCACAGCAAAATGATAACCAGAAACTCTGAAGCTCAAAGGCATATTTGGATTTCAGCTTCAACATACGGACCTACATAAGGTCACTAAAGCAAGCATCTTGACAGAAAATGCCTCTCCTGCAGCTTTTCTGCATGCAGTTGACATATGTTTTTTTGCTAGGGCATGTTTTCTCTCATTATTATGAACAGCACCAGGACTATCTGTTACTTGTATAGTAGCTGTAACTCAGGTGATTTCAATGGAGACAGAGCATATAAGCCATGGGAACAAGTCCAGAGCTGCCTGTTACTTTTATTGGCCCTATCCTCCCCGTATAGACATAAGAAGCAATGAATCTGTCATCAGTATTTACTCATCCCCCCTCCTCCTCATACCTCAATACCTCATAATCTTTAATGCACTTGCCCCCACGCTCTCTGAGGCAGTTTTGATGGTTTTATCAGAGGTGAGAACTCAAGGAGAGGGATGCACACAGGCTTGGTCTCTCTCTCTCTTTACCTGAAGTTCCCCATTTGTAAGCTAGAGACAAAATCGCTTCAGAAACCTGGAGCAGATTAGGGAATCAAACCCGCTTCCCAGCCTAGCACAGCAGGCAGGGGAGTCCCCCGGCTCCATGTGCAAACCCCATGGCAGGAGGGGCAGCTTCTGCCCCAGCCCGTGGCCGGGCACGAGCACCGAGCGCTGAGCCCCGAGTGTTTCTGCTGCTCGGGGGAGGAGGAACTCAGGCTTCGCAGCACATTTCACCACAGATCCATCTCAGGCAGTACTGTTATTAACTGTTAATTCCCTACAGCACGCCCGATGCTGTGCAAAGGGGATGGCTGTTGAAAGGAAGCTGACTTCACACAGCGAGTTGATATGGTTTTCGTCCTTTACCATCTCCCTCTCTTGCTTCTTTGTCTTTTCAGTCAACCAGAATTCTTTAAAACTCCACATGAAAAGTAAATAACCAGCCCCAGCTCATTCCACCTCCTAAAACAAGCTGTAAATAACATATTCCCAGACATTCATATTCTGTGACTTGAACTTCATGCTGAAGGGGTTTATGTGTGTTAGCACTGGAAACATACCTCTAAGGCAGGCTGTGCTTAGTAGCTAATAGTTATGTGCTGCATACCTGGTCTGAGGAATCATTATTCCCCCTATGAGCAATTCAGTATTTATACGTAATGATCTCATTACCAGGCAGCTATTCCAATTTTATCTAGACTTTAATATTTCTTGAAGCAAAAAAGCATACAAAGGGGATTCAAAATGCCAACTCAATCAAACTCCATATTGATGGACAATTACTCACCTGCAGGCCAGCATAAATAGAAAAAGGAAAAGGATTACCCTTCACCTAGACTAAACTGTCTTACCTTGCTTCACAGTCTCAGTCTGTACCTAGGATCGGCAGGAGCTGCTTCCCAAACGTGGTACCTAAGTGATTCAGTGAAGTTTCCACCAGACTTGTGCAAATGCAGCACTGCTGCTTCAGAGGATGCTGTGCAAAGATTTTCCTTCAATTTCCATCCACATGATTCTCGTCTCTCTCCTCTTCTATCCTCAGAGTTTCACCCTGAGTCCTTGTCTGGATAGTCTTGAACTCTCAGCCCAGCTCACCAAGTGACTGAGCTGGGCTGAGACAAGAGACATGCTGAAAATAGTCAGAGGATGGAGAACGTGTATTTCTCTCCTGTACCCAAAAGTTCCTTTTCTACACACCAAGATCCTGGTCTTTATTCTGCTCTTTGTTAAACCAATGGCATTATTTTGGATTTCCCTCAGATAAGCAAAAACACCTGATATTCCCAGAGCATCCCCCAGCAGTCAGCTTCATCACGGTCTTTACATTTGCAATCTACCACCTTAGACATGTCTCTTGCCATACTAATTAGGTTAATGTGTCATTTGCATGCTCTACACGTACTTCCCACATGGAAGCAGGCCCTTTTTTTCCTCACATTATTATATCAGTCATAAGGACTGGCTGACTCCTTGCAACATTTGTCACTATTTTGTTTTCCTTTTGCTCTCCTTGCTTGTTCCGGAGCCTGCGATGAAGATTGCAACAAGAGCACCTCGTGGTGTGAAACAGATTCATTCTAGTGCCGCAAATTGTAATGAGAAGAGGGCAGGGAATTAATCCTGCCTCGTCATGACAATCTCGAGATTGGAATCGCACGGTCTTCCTCAGACCTGGGCACTGCAGCATCCATCATTCCCGCCCCAGCAACACCTATTGGGCAGCAGAGAGAAAACGCTTGCGCTGTGCTCCCAGCACATACGGCAGTAAAAATAAAATACAGCTGGCTGCTGGTTACAAATCCCAAAATATTACTTTCTTACCTAAAATATTAAGCAAAACCCATTTGTTTGAAAAAACTATCTCAGAAAGAAAGAATGCCCCACTGACCAAAATTTGTTACTGTCCAATCCTGTTACATGAACTGTGGCTTCAGTTCGCTGAGCCCCAGACGTACGCTCTTTTGCTGTAAGGAAACTCAGTAGATTTTCTTTCAAGTGGTTAATGACATATGTGAAGGGAGTACGCATGAGTATATGTTTCTTGTCTTGGCTTCTTTATCTGCTTGAGTTTCTTTTAGAGGAACTTCAATCAGGAAATAGTAAGTACCTCTAATAGATTTTGGTTTCCCTGGTCTTCAGTTTCTAAGCGCTGCTGTGTCTTCAGCGATGGTTGTCTCCCATCTCCGTAGCTGTACCCAATGGCAATGTGCAACTGTCTCAGCCACGGCAGAAGGGGCTCTGCCTTGCCTTCTCCCATGCCCACTGCCAGAAAGTGGGTGTCTACTGGAGACTGCCCATCCTCATGGTTACTGGTTGTGACCAGCCCTTATGAAAAGATTCGGTACGCTTTAACTTCGCTTTCTCTTGCAGTCCTGGTAAGCCCCGGTGCCAGGCTTGGTTACAATCTGAGCTGGGGGGAAACACTCAACACAAGTAAATTATGAAAATGTTTATTTACGCATCTGAAAAAAGAAGAGGAGGGAAAAAAAGGAGAGTAAATCAACTGGTCCTTATACAAAAACTGACAAAAGTTAAGAAAGAAATGATAGAATGGCAGCCAGGGAAAAACTACATGTAGAAATCATAACCTGACAACTTTAGCAACAGCAAATGCATTCTTGTGCCCTTAGCTTAGAGAAGCAGGCTCTCCTGTCACAGCCTCTCTGCTTACATTCAACTAACCAAGTAATCTCCCA
This sequence comes from Ciconia boyciana, assembly GCF_034638445.1. Lineage (NCBI taxonomy): Eukaryota > Metazoa > Chordata > Aves > Ciconiiformes > Ciconiidae > Ciconia > Ciconia boyciana. Next base: position 71,767,019 of record NC_132938.1, on the reverse strand, counting down.
AATCAAAAGCATCATCCCCATCCCTATCATCTCATCGCTTTCATTAGGACAGCTGGATCTTTCGGGCAGAGCTGAAAATCCTACATATGATTCAGGGAATCCCAGGAAAGCTGATTACCAAATCTCCCCAGTCTACCCAAATGTTGCAAAATATATGTTGCCTTTCTGAAGGAATGTGAGGAGCTGCCATCATCCTCTGGCATCAGCCGGTGGCACAGGGCTGCTCACCAGCTCCACACGCTGCCAGGGGAAAAAGCACAGTACCAGCACCAAAGGGAAGGTTCAGACCAAGGCTGTCGGAAGGACATTCCTAATTCATAAAGATAATCCCACATGTGGTCATCATCCTAATGGCTGATAATGTAGACTGGAATTAGACTGGAAGTGGTTAAAGTTTGTGTGCCAGTACTGAGCAGGCCAGGCTTGCATTTTCAGCTCCACTGTACAGTCATATCATTGCATTGCTTTGGCTGTCTGTGTTTTATTATTTGTTCCTATAACAATGGCTTAGTTATTTCCCTGGGAAATAAGACTGGTCTGTCAGACTATATGACCAGATTTCTGCTCATTTCCATTAGGTGCTTGTGCACTACAAAAACATGATAATCATAGCCTCCCTTGATGACTGTTCTCCAGCATTACACAGAAGAGGGCTGGCTGACCACCTACAAATCTTATGAACTGCACTCACATTTACAGTAAGCTCACATTCTGTAACAAGTAGTCATAAATACTCCTATCGGAGTATTTATTGCAGCTGCAAAATCTTCTACACAAATTGGTAACAACTCGGCTAACTGTCTGCTCTTGTGTGTTGTTATCCATTAGTTTTCACTCCTAATGACTAAAGTCTTATATTGCATGTCAGATGATTGTGATATATCATGTGACGCATCAGGCAAGATACTAAATGCAACTTTCTGGCACCACCAGTAACATAAAAGGCATCTAGTGTAATGTATTATAATAATCTGTCCTGTTCGCTATAACCCACAATTAATTTTATTCACTTGGGCATTTTTTCTTTCAGACATAGATTTATTTTCAGCTAAGTTCAAAGGCTGGAAGAGGGAAATTAAGTGTTTTCATCTTTCATTAGAGATATGGCGATGCAGTCTATATCTTCCCATTCCTTGTATAGTTTATGCCAGTGCAAAATACTGGTTTGACAGAAGCAAAGTGATTGCTACAGGTATCGGCCGTCATTAGATAAGAATGCTAATGAAGATGCAGTGGCACCACCTAGCAACTGGAGCATGTGTACAAGGTTGCTGCAGAGCTTATCCTCCAGTCGCACACTGCATGCTAAAGCCTGCTCTGCACAATTTCATTAGAGAGGTTACGGCTGGCAGAATTAAATCTACGTTATACCTACCTATACTGTAATCACACCTTTGCTTGCTGCATAAATGTACCTTTCAAATGTACCTATTTAAAGGCAATAAATATGACTTTTGCAAGGCAATGCAGATTGCCTGCTCCCCACCCTTGCTCAGCTTAAAGATATTGCGCAGCCCTTGCCTTCTTTTGAGACAATATTTGAAATGTCATCCACTTCTTGCTTTCAGAACAAGAAAGCATTGCTAAGGGCAAAGGCCTTTGCTTTACAGCATAGGAATTTATCTTTCTGTTATTTCCTAATCCTATTATCTATATCCGCTTTATCTGTTAAACCCAAACTCAGCTGTATTCTAGCTCCGTTAAAACCATCCAGCAGTGTATCTTCAGCAATCAGAAGCTCACTTCCTAATGCTACTTTTTGGGTAGCACACTCCAAACTGCCCTTTATGTACTCTTTTCTTCAGAAGCCTTTGCTACTGTTCAGGATCCCTTCATGATACGAGCACTCTTCTTTGAATCTGTCACCTGAAAGCACTTTCTGAGTGCCTGCATTCATTAACTGAGGGAAATAAGTTGTGCTTGCAACAGTAGAGCCTTCTTAAGAGAATCCCTGTGTTTTTTTGAAAGAACAGACTTCTTAAAGAGATAAGATCTGGTGCAGCAAATCTATACACCCTCCACTAATGATATACTTAACATTAGTTAAGGCAGTAGTCTGGTGATCCTAGTGAAAACAGAGTTGCACTGTAAATAATATGCATAATAGCACTACCCATTAAAGTTGCAATTTGATTTTCCTCTGGGTATCAAACACATGTATTATTAGTCTATGCAGCAGCATCAAGCAATAAGGAAAGCATATGTCAAATGGCAAAACTAGCTTTAAGGCAATCAGCTGCCTCCATCAGCATTCAGTTTCACTATATTTCAGAAGCATTGCTCTCACATTGATATTTGGACTCCTCAGCATATATATATCCATAGGAGCACACAACAGAATAGAATACTCTTCTCCTTTTTCCCCTTTCTCACCCTTGTCTTCCCTACCTCACTCACACCTGTTTATAGAGGGTTTTATCCTACAGTCCTACCGTTCATGTAGGTTGTTCCAGCACTGAGTTCATGCCAGTTTGTCTTCTGAGATTTTTTTTTCACCAGGAAATATGTGTTCAAGACCTGGGCAGCTTTAATTGGAATATTTGAAAACAACCCAAGTCAGTAGAAAAGTTAGGATCCTCCTAACCTGACTATTCATTGCATCCATTACAACGTCAATATGTGACTTTATGGGGGTAGACAGTCAGTCTGTCTCAGGGTAGATTCTGTATCCTTAATTTAAGCCAAAAGCAGTCTTCTCATTATGTTTTGATAGCCCAAAGCCACGGGAAATAGAGAGCAGGCTGGGCATTTCTGTGCTTTGTTAAAGTGAAAGGACAATCAACATCAGGAACATTAGTGGTGGCAGAACACAAGATTGCTCAGCAGTGTATGAAAAGAAAACTAGTCATCTGAATTGAATTTTCAACTGGGGCCTAAGAGGCCAAATTTAATCATCCACCTAAAATTATCACACAAGTCAATATTCCCTACTTCCCTTTGCAAGGGAAAGAAACTGATTCTCTATTTTTCAGTCAAGCAGGTGGCTTTGAGGCAGCTAACCAGCTGGCTGATAGCTAAATACCTTTGCCAAGACAAAAGCTAGTAGCATGATTGATTATCTTCCTATTGTACTGGAAGTGGACCTTCCTCGCCGGTCAGACTCCCGAGCTCCTGCTCTGCTAGCATGCGGCAAAACTCTTCTGAGAGCTGGTAGAGGTGGTCCCAAATGCCAGCCTCCACTTGGCCTCTGCGTTAGCTACCTACTAGGGCAATTTACTGATGGGGCAGCAATAAAAATGCTTGAATTTTAAATTTCACTTTAGAGATGCCGAAGATATACCAGTAATATCAACAGGGCGTTGCATCCCACACCTTACACATGGTGGGTATGCCACGGTGATGCTTGGGGCTGGAAGAGCATTGAGGGCACATACCTGTCTGGGGCTGAATAGCCTCCTGCGGTGCTGCAGCACCATCAAGCTTAGCGCAGCTGCAAAAAAACTCCCGACAAGCTGAATAAACACTTCAGCCGTGCAAGCTAAGCTCTACGCTGCCGTGGCCGCATAGCTAGCAGCACCCAAGCTAGTATTCAGTTTACAGACAGCCCAGAGTCTGTCTACCCTACCTTGCAGTCATACTTTTGATTACTTCATTCCCTGCAGTGTCTGCTAAGATCAACCATAGTTTTATGTGCTCCTGGGAGAAGGAAAATTCATGAGTCCCATCACACCTCCTTCTTCTCCTTAGATCACATCCTGACCTTCTTGCATAAAAAATAGCCTTCTGGCTAGTCTGCGGACAGCCTGTCACCAACATGCACTCACCTGATGCAAGGTTTTGCTGGGTGTTACAGCTGTGATCACACGCACACAAGGAAACTATGGGGTGGGACAGAAGTAGAGCCCCAGGCAAAGCCTGCAAGGTCCTGTCAGTCCTTTAGTAATTAAATAGGAACACAGCCTGCAAGCCTGACGTGACCTGCTGGTCCTGGGGTGGTTATGGCAGCGTGGCATGCAGCCCTAGAGAAACACAGCCATACAATCCAGTCACATTAACACTGCCATTAGCTGCCATTCCCTTTCACTTCTGGGCCCGCAGACTTTGAGGGAAGGACAGGAGACAGGTCTTAGGGTTCCTATGTCCAGCCCTAGCACGGAGAAGCTTCCTGGCCATTTTATTCATGCCTCTGTTCTCATGTGTGTGAAATGGCTATGGCAAAAATAAGACATGACATAGACATTAAGAGAAGAAATCAAGTGTAAAATGAAGAACTCTAAGGTTGCAAGCTTGTTTCTCATTATCTCCCTGTCAATCCCCTCTTCCCATCCCAGCCTGCTCTTAATTGCCCTGTCTATGGAGCCCCATCACTGTTCCCATCCCTTTCCCTCTGCAGGCAGGAATCACAGCACCGTCTGTGTATGAGGATACCATCAAACGTTTCTGAACATTTCTGGAGGCAGGAGAAGCTCTGCAGACTCCAGTGCAGCTGACACAAGCAAAGGGCATCCATAAATTACAGGAGCATTGTCTGGGCCTGAGGACAGGTGGATCTGAGGTAAAACATACAGAAATAGCCAGAAAGTAGAAAGGAGAAGGAATTATTCTTTCTATAAGAGATTTTCCAGCTGTACTTTAGATGACATTTTAACTGGGAGGCACATGAAGGGAAAATGTTTAAAATATAGATTGCTTCAGCTGTGAGGGGGTTTCCATCCTAGCCAATGCAAACCTTTAGGGGAAAAAACCACAGGTTTTGTTACAAGTCTGTGTTACAAATGTGCAAGTCAGGAGGTTTACCTCACTGTGTCAATTCATGAAGACTGAATATTTTATTTGGGGGGGAGAAGGGGGAGAGACCCAATCCATCAGCTATAGATGCATGTCTGATTAGGTGTATAACTTCCACTCCAAGCTCAATCATGAGCCCGTTCATGAGCTAATCCACCTCCCACATCACTGTTTGCAGGATCGGGCCCTACAACAACATAAAAGCCAAGGAATGGACAGGAGATGAATTGCAAAAACAGCTTCCACAGAGCACAAAATGCCGCAGGTTGATAGCTGAGAATGCACTGCGGTCTCTAGAGACAAATTCTCTCATACCAGCTCTCTTACTGTGTCACAGAAACATTGTTTGCTTGGTTTTAGGTTTTAGATGAAGGCAAGAAAAAGAAATAATTCAGTGAAACTACGTGCCATTCACGGAAGGAGTTCGCTATAACTGCCATGTTATTTTTTATATTACAAGGGGTACCAGCAAGGTATGTTGGGAATACTGGAAATAACACAAAGGGAACCAAGCATTTACAGTGTAAATAATTATGTTGTTTCTTGTGCATATCTCTGCGCCACAGCTGTATGCTTTAGCTTTGCCCGAGGACACACTACAAGCCTGTACCCAGAGGTGCAAGGCTTGATTCTGCACGGTGCAGGGAGTTGGCATCTTTGGGATTACTGAGATGTCAAGCAAATGCCTACAAACTTTGCAGAATAGAGGACAGAAAATTGGACGGCCTGCAAGAGGGAGCCTCTACGGGTAGGAACTAGAAAAGTAGCCTACATCTGTCTGGCCTTAGACACTCAGAAGTTGTAGTCTTTAACCCAGCTGAAATCTTCCAGTTCCTGTCTGCCCTTCCCCGTTCCCTCTCTAGACAATGTACCCAAGAGTGCCCTTTCTATTTGGTGCAGCTCCATGGTGAACCAGAGCTGGTGAACCACGGGTTCAGCTGAAAAAAAAAATACAGTTTTTCAGCTTCCTGAATCCAGCTCACTGTGCAGCTGCAAAAGCAGCTCTGCCACACAACAGAAGGGGCAAAGCAGAAGCGAGGATTTCATCTGCTGACGCTGCCCCCAAAATAAGGTCCGAGCAGCCTCAGTGTGAATTTGCAGGACTCAGACTCCCAGAGATGAGCTTACCCACTGGTAGCAGAAAACAAAATGCAAGCCTCATTTGAAGATCACATCATTATTTTCCTTCTGTTTTGCACAACTGAAGATGAAACAGCTGTCCAAGGCAGGAACCAAATGACTCATTTATCACCGCAGATGCAATGAATGACTTCCTCCAGCCCCATTTTGACAGGTCAGTAGCACCTAGCACCACTGAGAAAAGCCAGCTCTGTGCACAAGGGTAGGTAGATGATAGAAGGACATATCATGATGGTAACGTTGCTAGTCCTCAGTAGTTGCAAATGCATTTAGTAAATACAGTCAAATTCACTAAATTTCACTAAGCACTAACTAGGTTGAGATCCCTAAGTGGGTTTAAAGGTAACTGCAAATGCTGAAAGGACTGAAAGGGTTGACAGGATTTGTCTCAGTTCTGAGCAGGGCTATGGCAAATATTCACCAAGAAGAAAATGCTAATATTCACGGATTTGCATTTCATCAAAACAATTATTTTTTGAGCTTGAAAAAGAACATCCTGAGATCCCTTTCATTCACTTGGATTCCTCTTCTGAGCACAAATCCAATTAAATTTCAAATTGCAAAATACATTTCTAATCTATCTCAGATATTTGACTTTAACAAAATTAGGACACCTGTATGTTTGTGGTGAAACCTGCCGTCCCATGAAACTCATATTTTCTATATTCCTCAGTCTCCCTGGATACAAAAAGAAAAACCACCAACGGTATAAAGTATTGTGAAAACTAAAATGTATCCGAGTCAAATGGAACCGTGAAGGTTTTTTCCTTGGCAGTCAGAGGGCTGTGAAGAGCTTTGTGTTCTCTGTGTGTCCAGTTTACTGAATAACGGCACTGGAATTGCGTACCTAACTATGAAATCAGTGAAACAGGGATCAAGAAAGACACCAGTATGCGAGAACGATGCAAATCTTGGGCAACTGGTAATGCTCTATGGCATATACCTTGGGGAGCACCAGCTACTCACAGAAGCTGTGCCCATCTCACTCTCACTTACATGAAGAGCACCCTGAAATATTACCAACTGAATTTTTCATGATATATGTCTTCCCAACCACCTTCTGCTACAAAGTCAAAGACCTGACCACAGGCTTCTGAAAAGGAGCATTCCTGCACTCCTTGCTTCCCTCTCAATTCCAGCACATCGAAAGATTTTCGAAGTGTCTAAAAAGAAGGGAAATTATTTTCCAGAACATCACAAATGGTTTGGGGACAAATTGCATGTCAAGCTCAAAAAAAAAAAAATACTGTGAAAGCTTCTGTCAATCATAAAGTCAGGTAGAAGGAACGTAATGTTATACAATACGTATTGGCCTGCAGGCAGACTGGGTAGGTGTTATCCGCAGAGTACAGCATCTCCAATTATAGGAAGGGGTAAAAGACATGCCAGGAACAGAGGGAAAAGAAGGTGAAATCTGAAGGACTCTTTGAGGTTGACACATTACTTCAGGCTTATGTCCTTACACGAGGCTGCAGGAAAGGCTGAGCCAGCCCCGGGCTCCCAGGGAGCTGAGGGCCCGATGCCCACGCTACAGTGTGAGACCACCTCCGGCGGCACCACCATCCCCATGCACCCCAGCTGCCAGCCCTCCTCCTACCCAGCCACCCAAACACGGCTGGCTGCCCCTCAGGAGGGAGGTGCTGCTCTGGCCCAGGCCAGGGACTGAGCCAGGCTGACAAAAGAAACCTACAAAGACTCCTGCGGGGAAGTCTCCGAGGGGAACCTGCTGTTGGGTCAATGTAACAAACAGAGTGGCCTTGGGGGACCACCTTAGCCCTGCACTAGCATCACAGAAAGGCTAAAGAGGGACAGGGTTGGAGAAGAAAAAAGAAAAGACAATATAAAGTTTAATTTCTCTCCCTTTCTGTCTGTGAATATGACAGTACAAAGTCAAGGCTAAGGCTTCCGAGATTACCATTCTAAAGGCAAATTAAGTTAGATCCATATCTTCAACATACAGCATTGTTTGGGAGCAACTGAGGGTAGGACTCAGCCCTAGATTCTGAACATGTGCTGTTACAATACAGAAACCCTAATAAGATACACACAGAATTTCAAAACCAGATAACTAGAACCTCTCTGGGCCATAAGACAGTTCCTACCCCAGAGCTTACCATTAGCCACTGTCAGCTTAAAAAATGGCATTGGATCTTGAGAAGACATTCGGGAAAGGTACATCAATAAAATAAGAATTGCTCACACATAAATCTCCCTTGAACCTTTCCCTAGTAATACTTAATCCTAAAATTTCTGCATTTTGAGCAAGCCCTGGTAAATTCTTGGTAAAAAAAGAAGATGGAGGGGTCTCGCTCCATACATCCCTCATCCACACAACCCTTTCACAGAAAAGAAAGCACCAAGGGTTACAGAAACCTGGAGAAAAAGATACAACTGTAAGGTAGGGAAAATCAACTACTCCCACAAAGTGGAGAAAAGGAAATAAAATTATCCCAGCCTCAACATTCCTACTTATAAACTCCAGCCTTCAAAACACTCCAAAACCCTGGCAATGCAGTTATACTTTCAACCTAGCTGAAATCAAGAGTTTTGTGTTAATTCAGCGTGGTCCAAATGAGGAGACAATTACGGGCCTTCACAGAAAAAAACCCTCTAGGTAGTGAGTTTTTGAATACAGTTGGTTTATAGCTGACCAAAAAAAAAGCGACTGACAATACCAGCTGTGGTAAAATCTTAATACAGTTGAAGTTGCAATCTGATTTCCAGTGGGAAAAGCAATGGCTATACTCCAGTCAAAGGCAACACTTCTACCAAGTCGGTGCCATCAGGAAGATAATTTTGGCCTTGGTCCATAGTCAAACAGTTGTCTTGTGGAGCTGCACCTGGGGCCACTTGCGGCCCCATGCCACGTTGGGCTTGAGCCTGCCCATGAAGGTCAGAGCTTACCACATCGTCTCAGAAGCTCAGCTCAGGCGGAACCTGAAGAGTCACAAGAACGACGTGTTAAAGGAGCAATAGCCACTCCTGGAGCCTTCTGCAGACGCTCAGCTTTCACTCAGTGCTAAAAGACAGCAGGCCAGTAAGTTCCAGAGTATCTCCCAAGCTCCCAGTGGAGGGGAGAAGAATACTTCCACATCGCAAATCCATTTTCTCCAATAACTCCCCATCTTCTCTCCTTACCCAAACCCTATAAGAAAAGAGTTGCAGGCTTGCACTGAACTAGAGCATAGCCACCAACAGACCCTACGATGCAAGCCACTTGGCATTTCTGGGCTGATTAAAAGCAGAAGGTGCAAGGAACACCACGAAACAGCCTGTTCTGATGAGATCCCCGTCTCTGTATTTCAGACCTAAGGCAGCATGTGCTGGTAACAAAGAACGCTCCTGGGTGGCTGTGCAAGCCAAGGCTTTTCTAGCTTTCTGTCACCCCCGTTGCCCATTAATATCATTCAAACGGTGACTGCCTTTGCATATATTCCCTCACCAATTTCATCAACAGCATCTCACAGAACCATCTTAAAGAATCCAAAATTGACTCCTGCACTGCAGCTCCCTAATCCCAAATTATAACCAATGCTTTTAGAAAGGCTGTTTTCAAGCAAATCATGTATAACGTTGTCTTTAGCACCATTCCCCTGTAAGATGAAAGGAGGAAATCTCGCTAATGGCTTTTCTCCTATTTTTCATTACTGTTGCTGAGAAGAATGTGCTAAAAGTAATACCAGTGATAAGAACAGGCTGAAGTGTGGGTGTGTGGCAGGTACAAGTCTGCTTTTCTTCACCTTCATGAACGTCAGTAATTCTTTCCATACCACATTATTATCAGGGGAGCATATCATGTCACCATGTGGCAGAAAAGAATTTCTGTTTCTCTTCCCACCCGTTTTTTACATCCAAATTCCTACCTGATAGCTAGTGATGATGACAAAACAAGGCAAAATCAAGTTTCAATTTCCTCCTTAACTATTTTCCCATAATGAAGCAGATCTCTGCAAAATGCTTTTCTGCGTCTGGCCACTCAGTCTCGGTGGATCGGCACGAATACATTTCTGACAGGGGTAACGTTCATTTTTAGGCAAGGAGTAACCCTCTATATCCAGTCTGCCAAAATTGTGGCTTATCCATTTTCACTCTCTCGTATTAGTAACCCTGCGTTTCCCTGCCACCATCACATAGATGTCTTGGTCAGTGCGCGTTAAAGGCTTAGCTTGCCTGTTTCTTTCAAAGAAAATTAAACAGTGGGAATATGCTGTATGTGAAAAGAAAAAGAAATAGAAAAGGGGAAAGAAAAGGGCCTTCTCTACTGAAAATGAAACTTTATATCTCGGGGCACAACACAACATGTACTCTGTAGGATGCACTATGAACCCCTTATTGCATGCGGGATTTATGATCAAGATCTCCTACAAGGATCCCTAAGCGACAAACAATTTGAGTGAGAGCAGTTCGCCCGCAATGCCCTTTGCGAAAGCCTTTACTGCCATCTAATGGCACTTTTGGAGAAAGCCAGCAGGGCCCTGGTTTCGAGCAGGGCTTCGGAACGTGCACAGCCTCATCAGGCATTGACAGCACCTTCCTAGCACGCTGCCCCAGTGTCCTTCAGAAGCGGAGCCGGGGACAGCACCCAGCCCACAGCTGCTGCAGGGTGGTCACCTGCCTTCGTACGCGCTCTTGAATACGTCTATGCGTTCATCCCGGCTTTGCAACGGTTCAAAAACAGCGCAAAGCGTAGATTTATACCTGAAAGGGCTTCGCCCTGAGAACAAACCCCCACGAGCAGCAGATAGCTGTGCCTCTCGCTAAACTCACAGGAGGCATCGAGCGCCCGGCTGAGCACCCGGCAGCGCTGGGCCACGCCGGCACGGAGCAGCACCCCCTGCGCGGGATGGGGCACCCACCCCTACGGTGACAAGGCGCAAGGGCCTAGCTCTGACTAAGCGTCTGGCAAATGATGGAGAAAAAGAGTGGCTGTGAAGCTGGACTGAACTATGAAGGAACACAGGTCAGGACCATCTCCCATGAGCGCTGCCCAAGGCAGGGAGTGGGGTGCGAAGCTAGCTGCAGCGAGGGACGCGGCTCAGCCCGTGCCAGCCTGGTGGCCCATCCGCCGCTGCGCTAAACCCAGCTCTAGGCAATGACATCCCCTTCATTCCTGCTTGGCTCTCCCCACAACTTTGCAACTGCCTTCTGTTTTGGATTCTTCTAGGTAATCACTCTTCTCCACTTCTTGTTTAACGTCACCGGGGTTAAGAATAATTTCAAGGTGGCTATACTGAAAAATGGATATAACAGAAAGTCTTGAAGCAACTATCTTCTAAATACGTGTTTCCAAGAAAAAAAAAAAGGTAACAAGTTTCTCCAGTAAGCTGCATAAAAGCTCAAAATGCAAACAGCTATAGAGAAGAGTGCTTACCAAAAACCATCAATTAGCTAGGAAAGATCTGTGATGCTGGCAAGATTGTGGGGAGCACAACTGAACCCAAGGGCCCTGAATGAGCAAATAAATGCTCAAAAAAAGAAAAAGAAGGTGTATAGAACATGAAACTATGTTGTGCTCACAACTGTTTTCTTTCAGTTTTCAAGGTCTGAAATGAATAACCTAACCAAACCCAGGGAAAAAAAAATGCCATCACTGCCTCATTAGTATCATCTTGAAATGTGCAGGTAGCGTTAAATTCTTTTCTCAGGTAAAATCCCATCAGTTTGGAGATTCACAGATACAAAGGAGGACAGGATTTAGCCTGGAACGGTATAATTGTATAAACATAGCAACATAAATAAGAAAGAAACATATAAGTTTAAATTATTTCACTTTAATATTAAAAATCACTAATGGAAGGAGGTTTTGAAAATCAGCTCCCAGCTAGTATCTGTTTCTAGGATAGATATGAGTACAATACTTTGTCCTTCCCTTGTCTATATGCTACTGTGGTGTTCATTAGTATGTAATTAAGATGTTTCTGTAAGGTGCACAACTATGGCATCTCCTAAGGATCTCCAAGCATTATTTAGACAGCAGGCACCTTGACATAGCATAGCAGAGAACCCAAATTTCCATTCACATTGCAACTTTTTATGATCGTTTTCTCAGTCCAGAAGTTATCAGTGACCTGTATTATCACTGAATGTGCTGGCAAATTACAAGAATTTCTCTTTAACATATTTACACCTCTCTGACAACTCAGCCCTCTCAAAGAGTTCTGCAAGAGAAGCTGTGTTTGAACAAATTTTCATGGAAATTTCACTTTGTGCTTATCACTGGAATATGTTTTGTTTCCTGATTCAAATACTTTCAGGGCAATTTGTGTTCAGTAACTGGATGAATTCTTAAGGCCTATCAGACGAAAGGTGCAGCAGCTCTTGTTAGGATATCTTGTAATGTTATAGAGATAACTACCAATAAAACTCCAAATACCCCTATTTTTCAGGCCAAACATTTAGAAAAGGAAGCCTACAGTTAAGTTGCACAAATAAAAGTTAATTTGTTCAAATTTCAAACTTACACACATATGTTGCCCAGGTTCTTCTGGGTGCTTCTCTTACTGATGGCCACAGGCAGCTACAGGAAAAATACATTACATCCTCTTTAAAGAAACAAAATCAGAGCAAGGAAACAAACATAAAAGGCTTAGGATGAGGAAGAATATGGAACCTTTACGATACGCCACATAGTATATCAAAAACTGAACCGTATTGTTAATGCCGATATTACTTTCTCAGTTTTCAGAAAGAGTTGCCCTATTCTTTGGAGGGAGGAGGTCAGCCTAACAAACACAAAGGGCGTTTCTTCAGCCACCTATAATGATTCAGTCATTTCTGGATGTAAACACATACACACAGACATGCATGCGTGCACACACACACATCCTGAATTCTCAGCACAGGAGCGGAGAGGAGCATCAATAAGTGTGGATGTAAACACTGGTTATGAACCTGCAGATGTGAAATCTGATGCCAACATGGAATTGCCTTGAGTTGCCTCGTTGATAAATGTACTGGAAAGACTAGCATACCTTTCAAGGACAGCATGCTCTGTGATCAATTGGCTGGATTTTCCTGATACCTTTAACATACCATGCAGTAAAGGGATAATAAAATAATCTCTCTGCATTTTCAGCACCTAGCAGGAATTTGAGCTACACACGAATACATCCTGAGTGATCCAAGACAAATGTGCTGTAATGACAGAAGCGTTGCTGAGCCTCTCTAGTACAAGCCCCCATGAAAAAGCATTTCCAGTCTGAGAAACAAAAGGCAGGGAAAGAGGAAGAGTTTAAGATTCCTGATCCCAGTTCTTGCAGTAGCTAATCTCAGGCTCCAGCCTCTGCTCTTTCCTCTTCAAAGACTGCAGCATAACATCCAAAGACTGCAGTATAACATTTTCCTTCAGCTCTGCATATTCCCTGTGTTGTATCTATAGGGAAATATGTCCACTTAGGCATACATCTATTCCACTTGTTTATTCAAGTATTATTTCAACATTCCTTTCCCTCTCATTTCACAATATCAGCTATGAGGGTTGTTGTACAGCCTTTTGCACTTTTTTTAATGTTTGAGGAGATTGCTATAGATAGCCCTAAGCCAGATAACCTTGCTGTCATTATTTTTCCAGGGATGCTGGGATCACCTAGATCCTCTTAAATCTTCTTCACAATGTCCCAATGGACAGCAATGGAGTATTTTCAGCTCATGGATCCTTTCTTTAGAATAATCTACCTAGGCAGCAATAGCTCTATTCAATCCGAGCAAAAATGCATTCTTTTTTACTAGGTCTTCCATTTAGTTATAGAGTCATAACATGTCTCTCAGTGGTATCTGAATTCAAAATAAGTGGCCTTTAATGTATTTAACAACACTGCTTTAAAATGGCCTAGGAAAAGCTTTGCAGTGGAATTTGTTTCCTGAGAAGATAAGAGCGGGGAGAATAATTTCTGATTTTTATGGCTGAAGCGCCGTATTAAGACGTCTTCTCAGCTATTTTTTAGCAAATAAAAATATTCAGCTACTCACCACTTTTCTCCTCCAGGGAATCTCCGAGTCCTCCTCACTAGTTCCAGCCAAGGAACATGCGAGGGATGTTATAAACAACCATTTACATAACTCTGCCGGTGCTAATATCATCAGTGATGCTGGCTGAGAAAGCCCACCTGACTGCACCACGGCAGGAGGACCATGCACAGATTCCTGTCCACCCTCATTCTGGCTATGACTGGAAACATCCTCTTCCACTGGGCAGCCCAGGGATTGGTACCCGCTGCCTTAATGCCATTTTCCTCTTTCTGTTTTCCAGGGAATAACTCAGTGCTTACACTGTCCCTTCCCCTTAGCTGCAGCAGACAGCATCTAATTGCTATGTGGCATCATCCCGCCTGGCTCCGCATCCAAAATCCCAGGTCAAAGCTGATTTTGTTATATTTTATCCCAAAGACAAACATTTCTTTTCCTGGTGACTGCTATGCTTTAAGAAGTAAATTTTTATCCTAGGAGTACAGTGTGAATTGCAAGACCGAAAAAAAGGAAGCTTCATGAAAAGAAGCTTTCTTTCAAAAGTTAATGCATGAGCTTATGTGGAGAGGGAAGGGAAGGGAAGGGAAGGGAAGGGAAGGGAAGGGAAGGGAAGGGAAGGGAAGGGAAGGGAAGGGAAGGGAAGGGAAGGGAAGGGAAGGAAGGGAAGGGAAGGAAGGAAGGGAAGGGAAGGGAAGGAAGGGAAGGGAAGGGAAGGGAAGGGAAGGGAAGGGAAGGGAAGGGAAGGGAAGGGAAGGGAAGGGAAGGGAAGGGAAGGGAAGGGAAGGGAAGGGAAGGGAAGATGCACACTAGCGCTCCCTGAACTGTCAAGTAGGATGCATGCTTCACTAAGTAGTCATATGGCACTTTTCACCTCTCCAAGCAAGGATGCTTTTAAAGCCTCTATATCTGTCAGTCTTGCTAACTCACGCACCCAAGTGTGACACTGAATCTAGTGTCTTCTGCCCATCTGCTGTATGGTACTGGCCGTAACTTCAGCAGCTGCGTGCCTCCTGCTAATAGCCTACCCATCATTTTCCCAAGCAAAAGGATTCTGTTACTAGAAAATGCTATAAAGAAATTTCCTAGAGAAAAAGACTTCTGTAGAGTTTCTCCACTCCGATTGCTTTACTTGAAGCTAAGGCTCGCTATTCTTACTGTTCCTTCAAAGCTCACTGTATTTTGATAAAGGACATCAGTGGCTGCAAACCCTTTCATCAAAGAGGCATTGACTATTTAATTTTACAGTTGTGGCTCTTTTCCACAAGGAATACAGAGAATTCATTAGTAATCACACATCAGAGAGTGCATCCACCTACATGTTCCTCTCCTTTGGCGATTGTATAATTACACAATCATCTCTTATCAAAGAAATTTTTCCCTTTACAATACACAATAAGTGCCCGTGGCTTTGCTTCCCTTTATCTCCCATGAAGAGAGGGAAACGCTAAAAACACTTGTGTCGAGGGTTGCTCTGGTTTCCTTTAAACAGCAAAACGCAGGGCATGTGCAGAGAGAAATGTTAATCTACTGAAACCGTGGAAAGTAAAACTCAACAAAAAAATCTTCCAGTCGGCAAGTGACAACCATGCGCTACAGGGGCGAGAAGGAGCGGGACCCTCAAGCCGTCGCTCTTCTGTCTCTCTACATCGCTCCTTCTCTCGCTTTTTTAATTCCTCGTTGGCATTTTGTTATTAGTCCCCACACAGTAAACAACGGTTTGCAAATTCTGACAAAATGAACTGCTGAAAGGATTATTCATCCCTCCGCGAGATTGCTCTGTGAGCTGAGAGCTACATGTTCTGCATTCTGTGACTAAGATACAGTCCCATGTGTTTTCCCAATTCAATCAAGTGTGCGAAGAACTGTCACAATAGTCCTTGATGCCAAGAAAATAAAATTTAGGGTAGAATGGGAAACCTGAGTTGCATTTTAATGGCATTTCGTTTGCACCTGTTTTCTCTACTCTTTGTTTATTTTCTTCTTTTTTAATCTTTATTGACAATTCATTAAAGCCTTATCATCCCTCTCAACAGCAAAAGAAAAGGGAGTTGTTATTGTACCTGTCTGGATAATTGTTACTGAAGTGTTGTCAAATTCTTAGAAGTGGCTATATATCTTTCATGTCAGGCCACTGGGACTGATACGAAAACATTTCCAGGCTTCTGTAGGGTTTGGGGTTTTTTTTCCCTCGCCTTTAGAAGAAGACGTAAAAAGAACAAATAAGTCAAAATGATAAATTATGACAGAAAAAAAAATCAACATTTGAATTGCTTGATAATAGCGAAAGCGTGGGGCTTGAGGGAAGATTAGAGCAGCATCAGGCACGAACAGAACTGAAAGTTATTTAAAAGTGATAGAAACCCTCTAGGATCTGCAATCCCACCATTGTCTCCCTTTGGAAATGCAGTTTTCAGAAGCTCCAATTAACCTTAATTGAATTCTGCCTTAGCAATATCTAGAATTTTAATTGACTGGGAAGGTGATCATAAATCTCTGTTCAAAATATAGCTTGGCCATTAGCAATTCCCAGAATGGCCCAGCAAAGTATCATAGAGAAGGACTTGCCTATTCTGCAGGTAAGGCTGCCCCTAGACCATAAAACAAACATTCAGAAGGGAAAACCCCAGTAGCAAAAGCCAGTCCTGTGAGCAGTCATTTTCTCCAGCGCTGATAGCTATGAATAAGAACCAGTGACTCCTGCGACCACCATGTTTGTGTACATACTGTCCACAGCCTCCTTAAAGATTGTTTGTTCCATCTCTCGCTTGCCTTCCTCTGCTCTTACATTTGGCCCTAATGCTGGGTGTTTAAACATAATCACATCCTCGCTTCTCTGGTGCTGGCCTCCATTACTTACATGCTTGTCTCTCACATATTCTGCTTGTTCACTTTTAGGTCAGGTTACTTTCAATCTGGCTGATATTCAGCTGTTCTGGAGATCTGGTGTTTGCAAATAAAACTCTGCAAAGTCACTGCACTCATGGTATTGAATTGCAATGGCTTTCAAGTGCCTAATTCCTTTTTAAAACCTGCCCTTGATCACCTTGCATTAGCCCAAACTTTTGGTCTTAGAGAGATCTCACAAACGTCTTATCCCTCAGCCGTCAAAAGATGCCTACTAGCTGTCCTGCACCGCGATGACATGTGGAAAGGAGCCATTTTGCCTCTGCTAAGTACACATTTCTTGACCTGAACTGACAGTCCAGCCGCAGAGGGACAAAAGAGATGACTGTACCCACACCACAAAGATCTGACGGGACAGCAATTTGGTAAGGGTGCAGGGGTTTGATCCTTGGTGAATACAGATACAGCCTGCTCAAGGACTCTCGTGTCTCTGTCTCGGTTTCCTAAACAAAAATACGACACGCATTGTTTTGTGCTATGCAAGCCTGCTGCACGGAAAACACATCTAACACAATGTATATGCTATACAGTCGAATTGCGTATGCACAGTGGCTGTTTGCAGATGCCTGGGAAGAGAAGGAGACCTCATCTGTTCCTCACATTAACCCATACAGGGCAAGAGTTACGCTAGGAAAAAAATGCTTTGTGTATGTATTTTTATCGATACGCTAGCACAACAGCATTTTTCCTGAGAAGGAGGCAGAGAGTATCTCTGTGTCCACAGGGTTGTGGCCCACCACTGTGAACTCAACACATGCTGAAGGTCCCATGAAAAGGGCACATGCAACCCCTCTCCTTGCACCTACACCGAGCTCTGCCAGCCCAGCGCAGAGGCACAGCCAGAGCTCAGCCCAAAGCAAGGCAGCTTTAAAGAGGGTGGTGAGTTCAGTCTCATCTGAAGACCTACCAAGCAGGTAGGTCTTACAGGGCTCATGATCATCAAAGCACTTTGTAGCATGGTCATTAACCCTCACAACACCCCTGGCCAGCAGGCAATTACTGCTATCTCAATTTCGTAGACAAATGAGCTAATAGAGCATGAGTCTGGGGAGAAAGAGAGAAAACACAGACACAAACACTCAGATATTTACACCTGCACATCAGGACCTGCCAGATACTTCTAGTTCCCAGTAAGGTCAGTGGGTGGTAGAAGTCCTCAGCACCTCTGAAAAGTCAAAGGTGCTTGGTTAGAAGTGAAACGGAGGCCTTAATGACCTCCTTAGTGCTACAGTAATCAGAAGGACAAGCAAAAGCTCCTGAGGTCTTTTTCTTCACTGCAGGATATAAATCCCATTTACTTTAATAGGAATTTATGTCATGCAGGGAAAAGATAGGACCTTAGCTTCTAGTTCTGCACGCAGGCAGCATCTCCTCTCTCCTTCTCTTCCACATCTTTTTCCTTTCTCAAAATAGAAGCAGCAAGAATAGTGAATTGCTACTGTTTCTGTAGCCATAGATTGGATTTAGACAGGAATGACTGATTAAAAGTTGTGAATTAGGGTGATTTTGCTGACTCCATGAAATTGCTAGTAGAGGAGGCAGGGCAGCAGGGTGACAGAGCTGGAAAACACATTAGAGTGAAGTTAAGCTTGCAAGCAGCTGTATTGAGCAAAGAGGACAGTAAAGAAAAGAAACAAGATCGTGATCATATTAAGAAGTTTTAGTAGAGCTAGACACAAAGGAAAATGAGGCATCAGAACTAAAACCTGTTTCAAGATCAAAAGGGAGCAAGGAAGAGACAGAAGGGAGCTAACTGACTCAAGTTTTCTCACCTAGGCTAGAAGCTGTCCAGCCACCCAGTGAGGGCTCAGAGAGAAGTGGCAGCAAAATGCCAACAGCGTGGAGAAAGACGGTTTACAGACGGAGGTACAAGAGGTTGTAAGGATGAGCCCAAGGCCAAGCACATGGTATATATGCAGTACAGCAGCATCAAGACTCATTAAAGCAAAGTTCATCTTAGGAAAAGCAGGACTGCTACAGTGGTCGGTGAGCAAGAGGCAGGAATAATTTTCAAGTCCTCACCTTACAGCAGAGGGTTTTCCCTTAAAGAAGGGTGATTTTGTAATGGCTGGCAATGGTAACTCCACACGCCTTGCAAACATTTTCCAAATAAATTTCCCAAATAAAATACAGTAGACACCTTCAAAGCATCACAGCTACACACGGAAGGAGACTTCATTTGGAAATGCCATCATCACATGCAAGTGCACAGGATTCACAAGAGAACAGAGCTATGCAACAGAGCTTGGATCTTTTATTACACATAGGAAGGTTAGGGCAGGAGCCACCACAGCTGATTTGGAATTTATCCCCTGCCTTTGTGGGGGATGCTTCCTACGCTGACTGTAATGGAAGCCCAGCCAGCTAGTTTACATCAGACATCTAACTCAGTAAAGACAGCTCCAGAGAAAAGCTCACACATGCCCACAGATCTAAATTAAAACCCATTATAAAGGCAACAGTTCAGCTCAAAACCAAATGGATTTATAATGAAAATTAATAAATAATACTTGTCTCATACAGTCTTTCTCATGATGGCACTGTCACAGTACCAGACAACAGAAGCAACAGTATTTATTCCAAATTATAAATGGGAAATTTGAGGCAAGGAGTGATTTGTCCTGTGCCGCTTCCCAGGTCAGTAACCAAGCTGAAATCGGACCCAAGCAATCTCAGTCAGCAGCACACGTCAGCCAGGAGCCACACCACCTCCCAGACGCTAGGGGAGATGCTCTGCAGCAGATAATTAACCTCGCAAATCCACGCTGAGCTGCAGTTTTCCCTTTCCAAAAAGAGCAAAGAAGACTCAAGATAGCCATGCAGTGGAAAGCTCCCTCTCTTCAAAAGATTGAATTTGAGAGAGAAGAATTTGGCGTGCCGTAGCAAGGTCTTTATGTCCAGGCTGCATGTAATGGAGCCCAGTATACTGTGGGTGGGAGCAAAGATTTAACAGCCTATATCCGAGGTGGCTGTATAAAACAGGGCATTACAGTGAAAGTTGAATGTGCGCTGGAAATGATCAAATGAGTTACAGTCCGTGCCTAGAGGATGCTCCAAACTGACAGTTTAGAAAGTGACTTCAATGGTGTTGGCAGAAGTGGAAGGTGACACTCATGACAGGTAGTTTGATGTTACATTGAGCACTTGGCCCCAGAGCATCTGCAATTTCTCTACATATTGATTTTATGGTGTTTTTCCACTTGTCTAAAGCCTGAGTGCCTTGCGAAGGACTCGGTCTTCTCTCCAGGGCTCATCAAGAGCAGGAGGAAGATGTGCCTTTGTCAAGACCGCGGGACGGTGCTGCCAGCAGAGACCTCTGCCTGCGTATCCTCCACTCCAGCCATCGCCATCCCTCTTCACCCTCAGGAAGCCATCAGTTAAGTCAGCCGCAGGCAAAGAAGGCAGGCAACGAGCAGGCTGAGCACATCGCTGCAGCGTGCCCAAGGAGCGGGCGAGCCCCCAAGGGGTCAAGTCCTCCCCAGGCTCGGTGCCACCGCACCTGCACTGCCCAGTGCCCGGGCTGCTGAGCTTGGAGGGGCTGCAAAAGCCTCCTCCCAGACTGAAGTGACAGGCGTCTACACCTAGGAGCAACCTGAGGACCAAGAGGAATTCAGGCACTGCACCCGCACGCATCAAATACCCACCTGCCTCTCCTTCACCCCAAACCCAGGGAAGTGGCAACTGAGCCTGAGGTCTGCCAGGCAGTTCCACAGCCGACTGGTACTGTCAGCCCACTGATCCCTGCCCCTGCTGGCTGCGAGCTCAAGTCCCAGTGGGAGCTCCCACTTCAGAAGAATAACTGATTTTGAGGCCTTTTCTCATGTTAGCTCAGCGACCGGTTTCCGCAGCCGGGGAGGGGACAGGGGGAAGGGCAGGCTGCCCCGTGCCTGCCTCCGCCACCGGTACAGGGGTGCCACCACGGTGGGTTGGGGACCCCAACCGTGGCGGGGACCAGACATCACGCAAGTGGCGGCAGGATGGAGGGCAGCAGTAAAACAGAGCAGCCTGTGAGAGGTAAGTGGCTTTTCCGACTTCAATGCTCTGCAAAGGTGGCCTAGGAACGAAAAGCAATTTTCCAGTTGTGTTTCTTTGTGCTGTGTAAAAGGGTGCCAAGGATATTCTCGAGCCTCTTTTAAACCTGCCAATTTCTCCCCAGTGTTTCAATGTATTTTTACCTACCCCATTTTTCTTAGAAGGCTTTATGGAAAAGCAGTGGAGGGGAAGGATTATTATTTTAGCTACTTTTACTGAAAACCACGGGGTTGTTACTAAGAACATGTAGTGTATACCAGGTGTTCTGTGTATTTTCCTCACCCCTTCCCTAACTCCCAGAGACAAGGAGAAGAGCTGTCTCTGCACACCCCGGCTGCTGCTTTGAGAGCCGAGACATTTCTGTTGCCTCCAGGGAAATACGGTGAAGAGCAGACTTCATACCCCTGGTATTTCTCATTTTACAAAGACAGAAGGACATTTGCAAGCTTTTCTCATGTATCACAAGGGAGCAGAAAGGATTAAAAACATGGACCTGTTTTCTCCTCCTGTTCTCTCCTCTCGCAGCCCTCGAACCTGTTTATGTGCAGGATGAGCCAAGGCGCGCACGGGCAGCCCAACCTGCCGTGCATTAAAGGACATCTTGGAGGTACAGGCCCGTTGGACGAGCGATCCGGGCAAACGACCTGGCAGTGACAGCACAGGGGGTGTCCTGGGCTTCGGACAAGCGTGGGAGGGAAGGACGCAGGACCAAAAAAACCAGCCGGCCCCACTTTCTCTCCCCATCCCACTGCCCTGCGGGCATACAGAGCCCAGCCCTCCCTCTCTGGGCAGCCTCACCTTGCAAAACATCCAGACCCCAGCCAAGACAGCCTTCAAATATGACTGTATGACTACATTTTCTACAGTATCTTTCATAAAGCAGGTTATTATTTTTCTGGCAACTCACTCATGAGCTACTGAGCAATGGGCAGGTTTTCCTCTTTGATGGTAACAGCCTTACATTTATGACACAGGCATATCGATTGCATCTCCGTGGCACCCAAATTCAGTTCTTTTAATAGAGGTTTTGTGGTTGTTGTTTTCCCCAGCATACCAAGAACATCTCTTTTAAAATATATCTAGCTTGTTTGGTATCATGGATGGTCTATTTCTCTGGCAGTAAAACATCCACTCTGTCATCAGGTTCTGAGTTGAAATCAATCCAGAAATACAATGTTAGTTCAATAATGACCCACTTCAGCAGAATAAATCATTGCTTACCTCACCGCAAGCGCAGCTCGCGCTGCACCCAGTCATCTATTTGGAACCCATTATTCCCTATAATCAACAGTGCGGCTGTTCGGGGGGCTGCTCTCTTCCCTTTCTACATGGGAATACGCATGATCTCACCCGCTCCCTTTTAAGCACCCGTGGATATTTGATGCTCAGCTACAAGGGTCGCATAATGGAGGCAATGCATCTTCAGTGAAGAAAAATGACAGTCAGAATAAGAAGAATAAACCAATTCATCACTTAATGCAAAGCGTTATTGTGCTGCAACCAGAGCATCGCACCGGGATTGATTACAAACAAGATGACACCTCCCTATGGACTGTCTGCTATATTATTATAAATAAATACCCATTCATTTTGGAGTCTGTATTACTGCAGAGGATAGATTATACCTCAGGTACACAGTAAATATCCCATTGAGTACAATGTCCCTTCCTCGCCAACAAATGAGTTTTGTCTCACATAATACAGTTTCGTAAACAAGATAAGGGAACAGAGAAACACCAAGAGACGGAGAGATCTGCAAAAAGCTCAACTGATATTAAGGAGCTATTTCCATGAAGGACATGCTAAAAATTCAGTGACTCACTGTTAGAGGGGACTCAAGAGGGGGAGGCAGCCACAGAAGACTCATCCTTGCTCCTGAAAGGGAGCAAGCCCTGAAAAGCTTCCCAGGTCCTCCAGACGTCACTGAGACAAAAGCAAACCCTTCTGGTTTCAAACATCTAGCGGGTCGTGCTAACCAGCTCTAATCAGGCATGCCGCAGCACTCGGAAAAATAAAATACGGGCAGTTTAAAAGGCTGCATACTGAAAAGTGAGCAGCCTGGGAGAAATCTGGCTTGTCTTTATCTCCTTCCCGCCTCTGCCTGCTGAGCAGTCATCTCTGGGTGCTGCCGGAGTGCTGCCCGCCCAGCACAGCCCAGGCACCTCCTGCTCCCTCCAGCCACCACCCAGGCGAGACGCGGATGCTCAAATATTGGGCCACAGCTTGGCAAGCACAAGAAGAGCTGCTTAAAGGAAGGCTGTGCCAAATATGCGTTATTTATTGAGCATTTCTCTTATTTACCCTAGGGGTTTTAAGCACTCTGCACCCAGGGGACAGTATTTTAAGCCAAGAGCAAAAGCATCACCATCAGCTCCGCTCTCAGTGCCTGCACTAGGGTCAGAGCAAGGCTACTCCTGCAGCCCCGCGGCTTCAGCAGTTCTCTGCTCATGTACTTTCCCTGCAAAAAGAAATCCCTCCTTTCCTCCTCCATGCTACTCAGTCGGCCTCCAGTGGTTTCCGAGGACTGGGGTTTATTTGTGCAATGCTCCGCCAGCCTCACACAGATTGTGACAGCCCCTGAAAGTCCAGTGATGAGGGAAAAAAAAATAATAATAATGGCTTTTATCAGTCTTCCACACATCAGGGAAGGGTTGACAGCCACGCTGGGCCACCCTTACACACAGATGTAGGCTGGGGGGAAATGTCACCTTCACGATTCACAAGGTGATTGCCAGACCAGAAGGGTTGCGTGCAAGTATGGTGATTGCACCCCTTCACCTTCCAGGCAACCCGGTACCAGGGGGTTTGGTGTGCAAGGGGGAGGCTGCTCTGAAAAACTTAAAACTTCTCACTTCACAGGCATTTATTCTGCCTTCGAGGGACCAGGGAGCTTGATGGTTGCTCACGTTTTGGCTACCAAAGCCCAGCTGAGCCCACGGGTGGGCTTTAAGAGTAGAAAGGACTGGACAAAAAGCCACGACAGGAGTGCTGGAGCAGGAGCAGGGTGCTGGTGGGGTCTCTCACCCCTGCTCGGCAGAGAGAGCCGCAGGCAGCCTCCCGCGGCAGGGCATGCTGCGCTCGCCGGCTGAGGCTGTTTGTCCCTCTGCACCTCTCCGCTCTCTTGTTCACAGCCGGTCGCGTGGCATCTACCGGCTCCTTCCAAAAGGCCTCGAGATGCTGGCACCAGAGGTGGGGGAATAGTGCCATTAGAAAGCTGCAAGAAATAAATAAAATATATATGCCACAAATGGTCAAGCTGTGGGGTTGGGGTTTTCCCCTCATTTTTCTTTTCATTGACCGGATTGCCAGACAGACCTGCGGAAGCCAGCTGAGAAAAGTTCCCCGCCCAGATGTAGCATTTTGCACTACCCCGATGCTCGCGCCTTTCATCCCTCCTTCTCCAAACTGAACAAGTGAAAACCTTCCAGACGCTTTTGATTTTGGATATGTCAAAAAGAGAAAAATCCTCAACCTTCCCGCACCCTCTACAAAACAAATAAGAATTGTCCCATTTCACAGATAAGGAGGCTGAAAAAACAGCCAACAGATTGGAGCCCGATAGAACTGAAGAAGTTGCAGAAAAGCAAGGAAATCATCCAGATCTGCAGCTGCCGAAGCCTGTGCCTTGCTGTCGTTCCCCAGGGAGGCCTCACACATGCAGGAGAACAGCTTTGAAAAGCAACAGTATTGTTTGCTAATGTCGGTAGCAGACTATAAAGCGGAAACAAAAGCAGTAGTTTTCTTCCCCTTTCCGTCCTCTCCCTTTTATATTTTCCTTCGCTTCATCAGCAGAGAAACACTTCCCTATGCAGGCACAGAAAAAGCAAAGATAATCAGGCAATTTTCCATCTCCAATCAAAATGGCAACTTTCTCTTTGATTATAAATTCCAAATAAAATTAACATTGTTCCATTTCCTTTGAATGTTTTACAAAAAGCAATTGCCATTTTTCAGTTGTGTCTGCTGGCTTCCTCCCTACACATTATTTTCACTCCAGGCCTTTCTAGGCATGTTTCGTAAAAGCATTAACTGATATTCATCCGAGACGGAGCTGCTCTTTCCATTTGTCTTTCGGTTTAAGAGAACCCTACGGACCACGGTGAGGACGATTTTGAGCCACCACACTGCTTCGTATACCCTCGGTCTCTTTTCTTCTGTGCGAGGGAACCCCATTATGGAAAGACAAGGCATAAAACCCTGCAGTTCCCCCTTCCCGCAGGGCACGTCCTTCCAGCCCGCAGCTGGTATCTGGGGCTCCGTTGTGCCCTTACCAAGATTAAAGAGGAGCGAAGAGGCAAGTTCAGAGCTTGCACGGCTCATTGCACTACCGCAGAAGGTTCCCCTGCAGCTAATGAAAGCGGAATCGGAAAATTTTGCTAAGTAGCTAATATGAGAACAGAGATAAATTGTAGTAAAACACAACATGAGTGCTTTGTGTCCCTACATGCACCTCAGAAATAGCCACAAAGTTTGTATTAGATTAAGGATTTTGCGTGCATCCTAGTAAATAAAAAATATAATAGGGCCACCACACTTCATCGCTAGGTCTGCAAGTGTTGTACTGAGGGATTCAGTACCTGTCCCCCGCTCCACCAAGGAGGGAGCAGAGCTGCTGAAGAAATCAATGATGTGAGGCATGCAAGGGGAGGTAATTCCAGCACACAAGTCCCATCCAAGGCCTTACTGAACGGGTAGGACCGCTTGTTAGATTTGCATGCGGGTGGCAGTGTTGACTCTTTCCAAATTTCACGGTATTCAGGTGTCAGGAGATCAAAGGGAGCTCACTGAGAGCAGCTCACCCCCTTCCTGTGTATATTAGCCAGGTCCAATGTCACAAGAAAATAATGAACAGCACACCACAAATGCTCTCTGCTCTGCTCTGCACCCAGGGCTCACGTACGGCACAGCGGGAAGGCGGCAGAAACGGTCCACGGCCAGGCAAGGAGAGATGCGATGCCCAGGTGAGACCCGAGAAGAGGCTCCGAGTAGCCCACTGGCCTCTCTCTCAGGAGCATCTCTCCCTCTTGCAGCAGGAGAGACGTCGCCCTGCATCCCGGAGGTCACCGGCGCAGCACCCTCAGCCGCCGGGCCCGTTGAGTTGCCCTCACGGAGTGCAGACACCTGGGTTTTTAGCTTACCTTTGCATGAGGATATCAGCGTCATGCACGAGGGTGCGCGCGTGTCATCCCTTAGAGGGGGGGGAAAAGGCCACATGGTAAAATAAAGGCGGATCTGGCACGGCAGTGTGTTCATATGCTCCATTGCCTGCCAAACCAAAAAGAAGCAATATTCCCAGCGGAGCAAAGCCCAGCTCTCAACACTCTCTTCCAAGTTAAAATCTTTAAGAAGGCAAATTCTGTAATTTCGAGGACATCTGTGATGCTAAACCCACACCGGAATGTAAATAAAAAGTCGCAAAAGCCAGACTTGCCTTGTTATCAGCTGTGCCTGAAGCACTATTTATTAGTGCCATAACTAGCTGGCTGAAGCATCTTTAGAATTTACTAAAAACCTGGATGAAAAGGAGGAGGAAGAATAGCATTACGCCACGCAAGAAATGTTTATTCTTTCCAGCTAAGACAACACAAACACGGAGGCTAACGTAGCCAGCAAAAACTGCCCATCACACGCCCTCATATTTCTTTGTAGTCTATTCATCCTGTCAGCTTAATTAAAGGGTTCATTAAAACTCTCCACAACCCAGAAAGAAAGATTTTTTTAAAAAGAAACTCCAGAAACTAGATGAAAATTGTTCCTTCATTGCAGCCAGGGGACTTTTTCTTATTTACTATTATTTTCGGTCTGTGCCCTGAGAGAAAGAAGATTAAAGCACGCTCAATCCTACCACCTGCACTTTGCAAAGGCGAGGACAGACGAAGGCGAGATGGCCACCAGCCTCCCGTGCCTTGCTTAGAAAGGGCTCTCAGGATTTCATTTTCCCAAACAGCACTGAATGTCTCTAGCAAACTGTAAGGGGATAAAGAAGAGGAAAACCTTCTTATTTTGGATGTAATTGAAAATATGTTTTTCAGTCACTTACACACCCTCTCCAAATAGCTTGCCTTTTTTTTTTTTCCTAATTTAATCATCCGTTCCACTGGCTTCTGAAATTCCCTGTACAGACAGTGACATCTAGTGAAGGAAAACTGAACTTGTGCAGACACAGAGCTGCACCTGCGAGAGCTGAGGTGGGGATTTGGAAATGCTGGAACGGGGATCACCAAGGGTCACTTGCAAACAAGGCTGAATTACAACCCAGCAGAAACCCGTTTATTCACCTAGCAACAAAAATCGAGTGCTTGCAAGGCACTGCATTTCACTTGCCTGGGAAAAAAAAATTTGAAAGCAAGGCTGAGTTCACAGGACATTTCTGATTGCCGGAGGGGCTGCCAAGCGCCGGCTGAAGCCCACCAACGCATGGAAGGAGGCGATGGTAGATCCCGTCCTTATAATTATACCTGCGACAGGTACGTCTGCAGCTGCCGCGGTGCCAAAACGCTCGGTGACAACCCCGGCCTTCACACCCCGGACAATGTAATGAAACCTCTGTCCTTGTGATTGCAATTATTGGAGCTAATTTTATGGGGGAAGAAGCCTGGGATAACTTGATCAGCTGTTGTGGAGCGACGAGAACCTGAATGTTTCTCATTGCCACTATTAAAAAGCCACATCCCTCTCCACCCCGCAGCCACGCGTCTTTCCGAGCACCCGCCTCGAACCCTGGCATGCAAACAGCTCGTAATGAGCCCCACGTCTTTTCTCGCGTTGGAAGAAGTACTTCTCTGACAGCAGAGGCGTATACATTTGGCACTAAGCAGAGCGGTTCAAACTGTGAGCTGGGCAACAGGCAGCAGCGCTCGGAGGGACTCGGAAGGGGAGTTCAAGCACTCAGCATCACAATTAGCCTGAACATTGAGAACGGCTCTACTCTACCTCCTCTGCAAGGATTTCTCCCCTGAGCCTGACGAGTTGGTGATGGAAATGAGAAACAGATCCCATCTCTGCCGTAGGTCCCCCTCGCGCAGCAGTAAAGGTCCAGGAGAGGAGAGAGCAGGCTCCCGAAGCCGGAGGGAGGGCTGGGGTGCGGACGGCGTGCTGACTGCCCGCCTGGGAGCCCGCTGCCTTCCAACCACAGGCAAGGTGGTGGACACCAAAGGAAAAAAAAAAAGCAGCTGGCAAATTCACCTGCAGCGGATGCCTGGTTTGTCACCAACGCGAGGAGGTGCCCTTACACATCCTGTAATCCCTTAGCATTTGGGGGAGAGAAAGGGGATAAGTTTGCAGCCATGGAAGACAGACACCAGGAACAGGGGGGTTACCGCAGGAGAGAAACTCTGAAAAGAAGAGGGAGATGTGTCAAAAGAGAAAGAAACAAGCTAAGGGACAGGAACGGCAGCGCTTCTGAGCACAGGTATGGCTGCTCTTGTGGCAGTGCAAATAAAGCAGAAGATACTACAGCGATCATGAGGGCAATCGATAAAACGTACCTCGCTATCTCTGAGGTCTGGGCAAAGAGCCCAGTGAGCACTGCTGGGCGTCGCAGGTGCCGGGAGGTGCTGCTGGCACATCTCTGACTCAAGGAGAAGCCCGTCCACCTTCCAGGGCGAGCCCAGGATCCTCGCATGAGATGAAGGCAGCCCCAAGCACGCTCGGGAGGAGCTGACCTGTGGGCAGCACTGCACTTGCCTCAAAGCAACCTGACAGCTGGACAGTAGTTGGAAAATGCATAAAATAGCAACTGCAGCAAACGCTATTTGAAAAACAAATAGCCCCACGGTGCCAGCACCCCCACCCTGTCGCCCAGACCCCCGGGGTGCCAGCACCCCACCCAGCCGCGGCTAAGGCAACGTCACCGCTCCCTGCAAGCAGCCTCTGCCTCCGTCATCAGTGCAAAGACGTCCAGCACACGGCACTGATGCTGCAGGCGCTGAATAAGTGATACTGCAAATAAAAAGTGCCAGCACCCAAAATCATCACCTCGTATTTGATTATTATAAGGATATAGCTTTTTTTTTTTTTAATTAAAAATAAGCTGCTGCGGAGTTCACCATCGATCTCAGCGGAAGGCGCAGAAGGACTTGGACACAATTTGCTGGAAAAGGCACAGTGCTTAACGGAGGTGTTTTGAAAAGCCCCTGCTCTGCTCATTCCACGTGCAGCTGTGGAATTGGCCCAGCTGTGCCGAGCTCCCCAAGCCAGCTTGGGCCCTGACACTGTGCAATTAAAGCAACACAGGGCTCATGCTCACATGCTGAAAGCTACAAAAACCGCATACAAAACTCATCCCATGACCTGAAGCCGAGCTTGTGTTTTTCCCTTTAAAACAGCCTCGGGATATGTTTATTTTTCAGACAAACCCCACTGTTTTCCAGGCGAGGATATATGTGCAGAGCCTGCCTGAGTTTTTGCAAGCAGGGCCAGCTCTGCCCTTTGCCTAACACCTCACCTGGAGATGCAGTGGCATGTCATTTATCCTGCTTGTCTCAGAAACTAGAAATGGAGCTGGCCTTCATGTTCACTCTCAGCCATCTAAATTAAGATGATAGCATAGTTGGTAAGGTTTCCTTCAAGAGGAGAGAGGCCATTGCAACTTAGAGTGGTACAACCATGCTGTTTCATGAGCACAATCAAACGGTGATTTCCTACGCTTACCAGAAAAGTCAGTATTGCAATTGCAGAGGTTTGGGGATGACGTGAAGTCAGCTGGGCCTGCCATCAGCAGCCGGACGGGCTTTCAGTCGGTGGTGGTGTACGTGTTTTTCTTCCTGCATATGTCTGCCCCGTACTACACAAAGAATAAGCGCTGTCAGGAGTGCTAAATCCTGGCCTCAGGCCAGGATGCTGCCCTTTGACAGTGCCCTAAAACCCCCAAGGGCTGGAACGAAAATCAGACCTTTACTTGACTAGACTTTGGATCTTGAATGGCACCGCAGGAGGGATGCTTGGTTTGGTCACGGACGGACGGCAAAACAGCCGGCCTTTCCCCTCCAGGATACGTGCTCAAGCCTCGCTGGAGTCACTAATGATCAACCACCCCGGCTTCGCTGCGCTCGCAAGCGCATTTTTCGGTCCGCAGGTTTGCTCTGTGCCACCCCACTGTAGGACCAGGTCACCGGGCTGCCTCAGGGTCGCCCTCCGGTCCTCCCCCCCATGGGCTTCAGTGCCCAGGGCTTGTTGTCCACCTCAGGGGGAATTTGCTGCTGTCCTGGACCCAGCTCAGTGGAGGAGAAATGATTTAGCCTTGAACAAGGTCCTATTTTCTCAAGGTGAAAGGGTGAAGGGGTTTTCACAGGGCAGTCTCTGCTCCCATGTGAAGGGCAAGTTGTTCAAAACTGCCCCTCATCTGTCCAACATACAGAAATCCTGAAATCACCCCCAAATTCTCATCTTTTTTTTTTTTTAAACGCCACATTTGGATCTATTGCATGACTCTTTCCCTGCCCTCGCCTTGTCAGCCACCGAGTGCATCGCTACATCATATGGAGAAGCCGAGGCTGAAATCTCACACAAATACACACCTTCAGCAGGAGCTCAGGAGGGTCCCAGGCAACTCACCAACACGTCCACCAAGTCATCGAGACAATAAAACCAGTATCATTTCAGACTGTTTGCCACCTCGGAGCACCTCTCTGGCTGCAGCCCGCTCCGTAAGTCACACGCTGCCCGCTCCACACCTTACCCCCAGGAGCAGGAGATGGAGGTGGCATCAGCTCTGAAAGGCAGGTCCGAGCTGAGGTGACACACCGCACCCCAGGGTGGTAAAGCACCGAAACAGGCAGGCTGAAGAGAAGGCGGCGGAGGTCGACGTACAGCAACGGCGGGATGCAGTATTTCCCCTGAAGCCAGCCGTGCCAGGCAGAGCGATGCTTTCACACTGCAGGGATCAGCGTCCAACCGTGCCTTTCTCTGTAAATTGTCTCCTGGACTCAGAGCTACTGGAAGTCTATTACTGAGAGCCCACATCAATCCCCTAATATCCCTGGGATACAGAGGTAAAATTAGAATTTCTTTCAAAGAAAGAAACTAGAATATAATGAATTATATTCTCCCAGCTGCCCTCTGAGGAAAAGAGCAGCAGTTTCACCCAAACTCCAGCGTGTACCTGCAGAGGGAAGAGTACCTTTCTACGTCTCGTAAAGCTGCCCTGGAAGGACAAAATCTATTCATAATTAAATCTATGTTTGATGCATTACAAGCAGGCAATTCACAAAGGAATTTGCTATCAAATACGTAGAACATTTTTGCAGGGTGCAAAATTTATTCTAGGCATGGCCCAGGTGGCATTTGCCATGACTTGTTTGCATTACCTGGGCAGAGCAACCCCTCTGGCACACAGCCGGTGAGAGGAGACAGCCCAGCCGGCCGCTTGGGAAGCTGCCAGCTACCAACCCTTGCCTTCATGGCCGGGGACTAGCAAACCTCCAGCTTTGCCAGCTCACCTGCCCGGCCCAGGGCAGCGGGGCCAGCGGCTGCTCAGCTGCTTGCAACACGGTGCCCAGGGCAGCTGCAGAAAGAGCGCGAAGCCCAAAACCCCATCGGACGCCCAAAAGGAAGCCTCCCATTTGGTGTGTCCAGCAGTGCCAAGAGCTTCCCAGCCCAAATTTCGGGCTCCCCCACTCCTGCCGAGGCCGGTCAGAGCTGAGCAAAGCCTCCGTGCTGGGGAGACCCGGGGCGCCTGGTGGAGCGGAGGGCAAAGCAGCCCCAGAGCCCTGCCGGGCAGGTTACGAAAGCCACCGGGGGTCACGCCGGTGCGGGGGCACTTGCACAACCAGCGGGGCCGGTGACGCGGGGCAGAGCTGGATGCCAGCCCAGGCTGGGTGCTGGCCGGGCGCTGGGAGCTGCCTGCAGCCCTGCCTCCGGGGCAGCCCAACCACCGCGCCGCAGCCAAGCACACCCCAGGGGGAAAGTCCAGCCCCAGGCTTGGCTGCTGGCTCCCCCGCTCCAGCCCCGCTTCAATTACAAATGTACCGGCTGGAACTGATGACTGGCACATTTATTTACCGAGACACCAAGGTACCGTGAAACCAGGGTAATAAAGCATGAAAAATAGAAGTTGCTTTTATTTCCTAAGATGAATATTAACACCATTTTACCTGAGGAGCGCGGCGCCCAGCAAGGATCCTCAGCACCTCCACGTCAAAGACAACAGTTCTCTGTCAGTACCCATCACTTTGCTTTTCAAGAGGAGCCCAGACAGCAGCAATGTAGCTCAGTACATAAATATCCCATGTGTGATTTGCAGAGCAGCTTCCAAAATACGGTTACTCAGATAGGACAGCTCTGGGACTCTGATTCATAACTGCTTAGATCAGGCAGGGTGTAAGTATTGCACCCCTGTAAGGTGCAAGGGCAGGAACATAAGGGCAGGAGCACGCAAAGTTCCTTCACCAGCCCTCAGCAATGCCAGGGTGAGTTCTGTAACAAAATAATTCAAAACTGTACAAAACCAGAGTTAAAGCTCTCTGGTATGGCCCTTCTCGCTCTTCCCCTCTCCTCCCAGCTCAGGCTCATCGTCCCGGCAAGCTGGAATTTCAGCCCCTGCTTGGAGGTTGTTTTCTTGGTGCAGGAATTAAATACATCATTTTGCAATCTGCTGCAAGGGGGAGGAAGAGTGGATCCCAGGCAGACCTCCCTGAGACAGGGAACACGAGGAGAGGAGAGGGTAGGAAGAAGGGCCTCTACACAGCCTGTCCCCAAAACCTGTGCTGCCTTCAACACAATGGAAGACACTAAACCAATCTGAGGTCACGCTCCTCCCAAGAGAGATCTATTTGCACCTTGAAGGGGAAGGAAAGAAGGAAGGAAGAATGATGCTCACGCCGAGAAGACTCTCCTTATCTCGGCCTAAGATACCCTCACCCCCAAAGCAGTCTCTGGGAAGGAGGCTGAATCTTCTGCCCCTTGGAGCACGTGGCAAAGAGCAGCGTTTGCAGACCACCTCTGCATGGGAACAGGGAGGGCCCCGGCAGCAGCGGCAATGAATGGTGCTAATGGGCAGCCCCAGCCCCGCTCCTGCCTCTAAATGCCCGTGTGCTGGGAAGTGCATCGCTGCCGGGAGCTCCCCAGGGTCAGCACCTCCGCTGATTTGGGCTCTGGAAAAGCACCAACCAATGCCGTGCAAATCCCAGGCTTTTCTTGGTGTTCTCTCTACCTGCCTCCCGTTTGCCTCGTGCTCTTGGTAGGGGCAGGTGAACCACCCCTGCATCGCCAAGGGCTGCGGGACCTGCCAGCGGTCAGGGGGACACGGCAGCCCTGCCAGGCCTTGCAGAGCCTGACCTTTCTAGAGTCCTCTGAAAACCATGGCACCATCTGATAGCTGTTCAGAAGCTACCACCAAAACGCTGATGGTCACGTTGATGTCCTAAACGGACAATGTGCCCATTTCTGTCTCTCAGAAGACAGACTAAGGGTTGAATGGAAATATTTTCCCCCGTGTGCTAAATGGGAATGAATTATCCTCCCCTTCCTCAGCCGAGGGCGAGCATGGCAGCACAAGTGGCTGCAGTGGCTCTAAGGAGAGCTATCCACACACCAATTCCCTTCAGTGTTGGTAGCATTATACAAGGAAATTAAAATGGCTTTGCTCCAAGAAGCTAGGTAGCAGGTCTTCAGAGCATAAATAATTATTCAAAAAATTATTAAGTGTCAGAAAGTAGATTCAGAGAGTTACTGAGCAAGTCAAGCCAAAGGCTGGCTGCCACGTGTAGAAGTCTTGGAAATTTTGATTCAACAGGCAGATACCTCTTAGGCAGACACCTACTTCTAAATACGCAGTACCTTATTTAATCACCCACACTGCAGTGTATATTCATCTCTGAAATGAAGTGACATGCGTGTTTATTTAACGAGATGTCAGAAGTGTCACTATTGTTCCCTCTCTCCCCCTTGGCTGCATGGAAGACTTTACCATCTGCTGCCCAGATTTATTGCTACTCATTTCTCAGGGAGACAGATATTGGGTTAAAGTGGCAAAGCCCCACTTTCTGAGATGCTTTAGTCACTGAAACGCTTGAGAAATCAGAGCTGAGTGCTTGGGAAAGCTATCTATCTCAGCTATCTGTGGCACCGCTGCCTGTTTTAAACACCCAGCCTCTGCCCTGCTGCCACCTGGACCTGTTTCGGAGCAGCCTCCCTCAAACCTAGCGAGATCCCCACGTCTGCCACCGAGTCCTGGCTCCCAGCTTCTTCCCAGGTGCCCAAAAGCGAGGTGAGGCACGCAGGGGAGAGCGGGCGAGCACTTCCAGCCCCGCTGCTTGGGGAGGGAGGATGCCCCACAGCAGGGAGATGGCGGGGAGGTGAAGGGCTCCTGGGAACGTGGCGGGGCAAAGGGGCATCCCAGGGTGGAAGGCGTCCCACAGGAAAGCAGCCACCACCCCAGGCGATGGCTTCGCTCATGGGAGAAACAAGAAGGTGCTGGGATGTGTGCACACCATTAAGTTAGAAACCACCGCGCTCGCAGCCAGCCGTGCTGCGCAGAGGCAAACTGCCACAGTTTTTTCCCTGTTAATCCACTGCGATATTTCAGTGATTACTGTCCATCCCCCCCAGGATCACAGGTTCCTTTCAGCTTTTTCAAGCTGAAAATGCTGGCAGCGTTAGGGCAGCAGTATCAAACGCAGCACAAGCGCTTTCCCGACGCAGGGATGACCGGTTGGGAGGAGCTGCCTGACCAAGGAGGCGGAAGGATCATTATCCTCAGCTCATTATTAATCCCAAGGAAGTGGAGTTTGTGGAAATGACTGGTTTTACTACATGCTGGAAAAACATTAGTCATACGCGTATTTTTTAATAAGTAACATAGTTCCGCTGGGCCTGGAATTTCCACAGCACTGGAAAAGGATTAACAGTCTGTCCACTAACCAGGATGTTTGAAACATCAGCATCTGCAGGGTAAGAGCAGGTCAAAAAGTTTAAGAAAAAAGCATTTCTCGCAGTCTATGCAGACTCTGGCCTGGAGCCCTTCTCTCCCCTTGCTCACTGTTCCCGGCTAGTGGAAACATCAGCCAGATGTGCATGGGATAGGTGAGATCGCTTTCCGAAGAAATGTCTCTCTTCTCTAAGTCACATGTACCTAAAATTAATTGCATCTTTTGCGTATTTGCAGAAGAATTTCATTTTCCAAGGCAGGCTATTAGGACTTTTGAATCACCCTGAGAGATGCCAAGCAAACACTGACTCATATTTTGGAGCTAAATCACCATTCTTCCGAAATCCCAGGGACAAAGCGGTAGGTGTGGAAAACAGCTTCATGCATCATCAGTAACTTTTATTTATTTCAAAAACACCTTCGTTATCGTCATGCTGGCTTGGTCACACACGCCTTGGGAAAGCCAACACCCAAAACAGCAGAGAAAAGCACATTCAGTATAGCAGGGAGCAGGAAACCTTCTTCCTTCCTCCTCCTCGCAGATCACAGGAGGAGGTGGTTTGGCCTCAACCCAGCTACTCGAGTCATCAGAGTAATAAACTGAATAATAAAGATATCCTACCTCCCAGTCGTTAGTTACTTAATGACCACCGAGTTCTCTGGGCGGTGAGCAGCTCCGTGAAACCTGCTGGAGCTGGAGCAGGAGGTGGGGAGCAGCGGCAGGGAGGACGAGCAGCCAGCTCCGGGGGAAAAGGGTTTTCCCATGGGGCAGGAGAAGCAGAATGAAGAGCCGTCAGGGTAAGACGCACCTGAATGTCAGCGACCACCTGGCAGGGGCTGAGGACACGGAGCTCCTGAGCAGGACCACAAAGCCAGCCAGCACCTTCCCTGTCACCAAGTCTGTAATCCGCCAGCAGAGTTGTGGCAGATAATGCAACAAAACCTGGCTTACCTGTCCCTAAGGCCACTGCTGTTGTATATTTGCTTTGCAAATCCCGCCAGAAATGGCAGAGCCATTAGGCTAGCTCATGGATTACTTGGATCACCAACCACTCTTTCCTTCCAGAAGTGTCTGGCCTTCTAGAAAGGAAAAAAAAAAAAAAAAAAAGCTGGTTACAGATCAGCACGCACAACAGGCATGGAAATAAACTCTTAGTCACAAGTTTGCCCTTCTGATAAGGGTGCCCAGACTCGAGAGCAGACAAGCCCAGCCAGGCGCCGTGTCTGGTTAGTGAGGAACCA
The DNA here is from genome assembly GCF_034638445.1 of Ciconia boyciana. Classification (NCBI taxonomy): domain Eukaryota; kingdom Metazoa; phylum Chordata; class Aves; order Ciconiiformes; family Ciconiidae; genus Ciconia; species Ciconia boyciana. The sequence continues at coordinate 71,731,141 of NC_132938.1, read as the reverse complement.
GGGCTCACAGTTTGCATGGCAATCAAACCTCTGCCTCTACCATGCGGATCTGAAGCGGAGAGGGTATGAATCAGAGCTGAGATCTGCAAGGAGTGGTCACAGTGTCTGAAAGCAGAGAAAGCCGAGCTCCAGCCCTTCCCTCCACAGCTCTCCGGCCGCCTCTCCCCTGCGCTCCCAGCGCTGGCAGATCTCTGTCGAGGGCAGGCAGCACGACTGCTTCACTTTACAGAAAACGAAACTGAAGAAGTTAGCAGGGTACTAATTACTTACCTTAAAATGTTGTTTAATTATCTTCCTTGTTCTTTAGTTATCTTCATTTTAAATCATTTAATCACTAGAGTATCCAATATTTTGCTTAGCGAGGGGTAGATGAGCCTACCCAGGTCCAGGCATAAGTTTAAGCACCTAGCTCTAGGACCTACCTTTGAAACTGCAGCAGCTCTGCACATGTTCCAACTTACTCTCTTTTTTAATAGAAAAGCAGTGTAGAGAGAAAAACACTGTCAGTAGAGGGCTTGTGAGACTACCACCATCTATGCTTTGACCATCAAAAAGGCTATTGTGGATGTTGTCTATCTAGACTTCAGTGAAGCCTTTGACACGGTTTCCCACAGCATTCTCCTGGAGAAACTGGCTGCTCATGGCTTGGACGGGTGTACTCTTCACTGGGTAAAGAACGGGCTGGATGGCCGGGCCCAAAGAGTGGTGGTGAATGGAGTTTACTCCAGTTGGCGGCCGGTCACAAGCGGTGTTCCCCAGGGCTCTGTGTTGGGGCCAGTTCTGTTTAATATCTTTATCAATGATGTGGGCGAAGGGATGGAGTGCACCCTCAGTAAGTTTGCAGATGACACCAAGTTGTGCGGGAGTGTTGATCTGCTTGAGGGGAGGAAGGCTCTGCAGAGGGACCTGGACAGGCTGGATCGATGGGCTGGGGCCAATTGTATGGGGTTCAACAAGGCCAAGTGCCAGGTCCTGCACTTGGGCCACAGCAACCCCATGCAATGCTACAGGCTTGGGGAAGAGTGGCTGGAAAGCTGCCCAGCAGAGAAGGACCTGTGCATGCTGGTTGACAGCCACCTGAATATGAGCCAGCAGTGTGCCCAGGTGGCCAAGAAAGCCAATGGCATCCTGGCTTGCATCAGGAATAGTGTGGCCAGCAGGACTAGGGAAGTGATCGTGCCCCTGTACTCGGCACTGGTGAGGCTGCACCTCGAATCCTGTGTTCAGTTTTGGGCCCCTCACTCCAAGAGAGACATTGAGGGGCTGGAGCGTGTCCAGAGAAGGGCAACGAAGCTGGTGAAGGGTCTGGAGCACAAGGCTGATGGGGAGCGGCTGAGGGAACTGGGGTTGTTCAGCCTGGAGAAAAGGAGGCTGAGGGGAGACCTTCTCGCTCTCTACAACTCCCTGAAAGGAGGTTGTAGAGAGGTGGGGGTCGGTCTCTTCTCCCAGGTAACAAGTGATAGGATGAGAGGAAATGGCCTCAAGTTGCACCAGGGGAGGTTTAGACTGGATATTAGGAAATTTTACTTCACCGAAAGGGTTGTCAAGCATTGGAACAGGCTGCCCAGGGAAGTGGTTGAGTTGCCATCCCTGGAGGTATTTAAAAGACGTTTGGATGAGGTGCTTAGGGACATGGCTTAGTGGTGGAATTGGTAGTGTTAGGTTTACGGTTGGACTCGATGATCTTAAAGGTCTTTTCCAACCTTTACAATTCTGTGATTCTGTGATTCTGTGAAATGAGGAACAAAGATAGATAGACTTTTTTTTATATATATACATATATGTGTATGTATATATATATATATAAAAATTACAGATGAGAATAATAGATTAGCACAAGCCTTCAGGGATGAAATCAGGGTGGCTCATAACTGAAATCAGTCAGAGCCAAGAGGGTTCAAAGCATCAAAATAGTACAAGGCATCAAAAACAGCTCCAGAAATGAGAGGGAGACACAGGAAAGTCTAAAGCGGGGAAGCAAAGCAAGTAGAGGATGGGCAAAAAGAAAGTTAACGGATACCTCCATCATCCCAGAAAGCTCTAGAAATTCTCCCAAGCCATCTCTGAACCCCTAGCAAGTACCTTCCAAAATCTAGGCAAGAAGAGTGGTTCCCAGGTGATGGAAGAAAAACAAATGACGCACCTGCCTTCAACAGGGGAGGAAAGAGTTACTGCGGGGACCCTCGTGCTACGAAAATCTGAGCCGCCCCAGGCAGCAATGCTGTAGGGAAGGACCTGGCACATACACAGGTCTGTGACTGGAATGGAGAACATGGCCGCAGAAGAGACAAGGGGAAGTTCGTGGTGGGATGAGCGCCGGGAGGGCTGCGCGCAGGACGCAGTGGGGAAGCGCGGCACCTCGCTTCTGGGCTGGGGCAGGCAAGGAGAGGCTCGAGGAGAGAGCAATAAGAAAAAGAGATTTATAAGACAGGATCTGAAGGAATTTTCTTTTTTTCTAAGGGAAAAAAAGCAAGACCAAGAGGCCCATGACAAACAGTCTTCAAGTAGATTAAAAAGGCTGCTAGAACAAGGGCAGCGATTAACCGCTCTGTGTGTCTCCCAGAGCCAAGACAAGACGCAATCCCCTTCCTGCGCCGGGGAAAGCTGGGCAGGCTACCAGCACCTACGTTGTCCTGGAAAGTCAGAGCTCTCATCACATCGGAGCACCAACCCGCTGGAAAAGAGGAGTCCCAACTTTCTGATGACACCTGCTATTTGCTTTCAGCCCCGGAAAGCCAGTTCAGTCCCCAGAGAGGTGCAAACTCCCTTCCCCGTGTACCCCGAGGCGCGCCTGCACGCGTGCCCAAGGACAAAAGCAGCGGCAGCTTCCTGGGAGCTCTGAGGGGCTGCGAACCCTCCTTCGCTGGCAGCTCAGAGAGGGCTTGCACATCAAGGTTGCACATCATCACCCATCAAGGCAGCCTGCAAGTCGCTCATCCCGGCGGCGCAAAGAGAAAGAGCAAAGTTGAGATCGTCTCCCAAAACTGACTTCTGCTCGGCGGTGGAGCCCGGCCTGTGTTTCTCCCGAGCCGAGAGGGCTCCTGTCTCTCTTGCCCCTCGCCTCCGGGGGCTGCCCGTACCCCCCCTGCGCCGAGCGGGCGGCGAGCCGGGGGAAAGCACCGGGACAGCGGCACTGAGGCACCACAGCGCAGGGCCCGGCCGCTGTGCCGCGCTGCCCGCCCTCCCGGGGAGGGACAGCCCGAGGCACACCGCGGTGCGCAGGGGAGCTTCTCCGCCGCCCCGGCCCAAGGCCGCGCCGCCTGCCGGGCCCCGCTCCCGCAGCAGCGGCGTCTCTCACGGAAGGCGTCCGCCTCCCACGAGCGACCTCGGCGTTCTGTGGGACACGGTACGCGGCATTCCAGAAGCAGTCGTGCGCTCACAAGGAGAGCGCACGCCCAGCCCCTTCCGACCAGCCGCGGGCGCTGCGGGGATCCACGCCGAGGGGCCCGGCTCCCCGCGGCCCCTCCCGCCCCACGCAGGAGGACACGGTGGGGCGGGCACCCAGCCAAGGGCTGCCCAGCTGCCCGCTTTGGGGGCGAGACCCCCATTGTAAGGGGTCACTGCACCACCGCCACCCCCCACCCAGCGCCTCGCAGGCTGCCACGCGTGGGACAGCCGCGCCGGGGGCACGTCCTTCCCTTCCCGTGGTTCTGGGGACACGGCCGCGGCTGCCGGCGTGGAGAGAGGGGCGCGTGGGGCTCCGCGCTCAGGGCGTGACGCAACACCGCGCGCCCACGCGCTCGCCTTATATGGCAGCGTGCGGGAGCCCTGGGCGGCCCGGCCCGCGCTGCCCCGCGCGTGGGGGAACCCCGCCGCCCCCCGGCCCCATGGCTGACAGCCGCGGCTGAACCAGCCCGAGCGACCCCGGGAGGGGAGGGGAGGGGAGGGGAGGGGAGGGAGGCGACGGGGCCACCAACCCCCGCGCCGTGACGTGACGTCCGTGGGAACAGAACGCTCCCTTCGCTGACGTCACCAGCGGAAAACCTCCGCCGGGCGAGACCACTCCACGGCGGCGAGGGGGGGAAGGGGGATGCGCTGCCGCGGGGCGCGGCACCCCCCGGGGCCACGACCCCCCCCCGCGGCAGCGGGAGTGCGCGGAGCGGCCGCGGGAGACGCCGCCCCGCCGGTCCCCGCGGGCGAGCTCGGTGCGGGCGGCGGCGCCCGCGGTGCGTCCGTCCCCCCCCGGGTGCGGGTGGTAGGTGCCGGATGTACCGGCCGCGCGGGGCGCCGCCGCCGCCTCTATAAGCGCCGCCGCGGGGCGGGCGCGGGAGCCGCTGCTCGACTCGTCCCGACCCGTCCCGTCCCGACCCGACCCGACCCGCCTCGCCGGGAGCATGTACCAGAGCCCTGCGCGCTGCCTCTGCTCGGCGCTGCCCGCCCTCTGCTGCGCCCCCGCCTCGGCCTCTCTCCTGCCGCCGCCGCGGCCCCGCGCCCCCCCGCCGCCCCTCGGCCCCGCCGCCCCGCGGGCAGCAGCAGCAGCGGGCGGCCCGCCCGCCCCGGGGGCGCCGCCCCGCACAGGTGGGTACGGGGGGAGCGGGGTGCGGGACCGCCCCGGGGTGCGGCTGCAGGCAGCGGGCGGAGGGGCCGGCGGGGTTGCCGGCGGGTTTGCAGGCGGGGGGCTCCGGAGCGCTGGCTCCGGTTACCCAGGCCGCTGGGGCCGGGCTGCCGCAGTCGGAACGGAAACATCGCCGTTCTCCTCCCCGGATCACCCCCTGGCAGCGCGGGTAGCTGTCCCTTCGCGACGCACCTCTACCCCAAAACTTGGGCCGACCCTTTAGCTTTAAGGCAGTAGCCGTGGGTTGCGCTCACTAAGCGTGAGCAAGTGACATCCAGCCGCGAAAGGGCGGGCGCTGCCAGGCGACCCGCCTGTGCTGCAGGGCAGGAGGGTGTCGGCGGGCTGGCGACAGGGCCGGCCCTGCGCCCGGATGCGGGCTGGCTGCGCGGAGTACACCCGCGTGCTGCCGGGGTGGCTCTTCTGGTGTCCACCTGGGCCAGTGTCTTCATCCCGCTGCCGGACGCGTGCTGTCGGCTACCTGAGCCGCTCTCTTCTCCGGTCTTGTACTTTGGCTAGGATGGACTTGACGCGCAGTGGTTTTGTTTCTACTGGAGACGGTGTGTGGGAAGAGCCCAGCTTACCCTCGGGCAGGCAAAGGCAGTGATGCTAAGCCAGCAGGTTCCTGCTTGCCTGCACTGTTAGGTATCAATGATTACGCCCTGTTCTTCGTTCCCAAAGTGAGACTTGGTAAGCGTTCAAGGTCCCACGTGTCCTTGGGTGCACGCTCTGCCTGGAGTCCATGTGAGGACAACACCTGGGCATGCACCACGCTCCCTCCCCTCTGCCCGCTGACCTGCGGCGAGGCTCTGAGCGGAGCGGTGATGCACCCGCCGGGCCCCTGCAGTTGAGATACAGCCTTAAGCTGCGCCTGTCGACAAGCAGCTTGCCTCTGACAGGGGCTGAAAATGCACACCCGGAGGAGAGGCTCCCGGTGAAAGCTGGGGCAGCGGCCACCTTTGCTCCAGGCTGCTGCTGGTGGGAGAGGTGCTATGTCTGACACCCTTTATGCAATATCTGGGGCTGTATTACTTACTTGGCATGCAGGAGATCCACTTTTCCCCTACTGTCCTCAGCTGGGGTTGGGGTGAAATGTGTTTGTTCCCTGTTGGTGCTGTTACAGGAGGGGTCTACGAGCCGGGCTGGGGCAGGGTGCTTCCATTCCTCCTGTTGAAGCCAGGCCAGGATGCCAAACGGCAGGATTGAAGCTTCACGGAGCTACAGGGAAGAGGAGCATATGTGCCTGTGAGCTGGCAGAGTCGAGCTCATGATTAGAGCACTCATGAGGAAAAGGGTTTCCAGAGCTTGTGCCAAGAACTGATCCTGTGTATTACTCGGGGCAGGATTTGAGGTTCCCTCCTCTTTCTGGTGTTGCTTGTTGACTAGGCAGCACCTCCCTTGCTGTGACAAGCTCTCACAACTCCCCTGTGCGTAAGACTGGCCTAGGTGCCAAAATGAGGACTTGAACTCCAAGCGGCAGCGACTGCCGCTTTGCATGCGGGTGGCCTAGGGCTGCAATCCCATTTCTGGCCCAAACAAGGCTATACCTGTAGTATGATACCCTGTAGCGTAGGATTTGTCACGTGGGGATGGCGTCTGCCAAGTTTCTCCTAGAACTGGGGTTGCAGGGAGGGCATCTCTGGCTGCTGCTGGCCTCCTCGGCTGTGGAGGCTAATGCAACTACAGACCAGGCTGCAGGTGTGGTGGAGCCGTTCACCTGGCAGTGAAATCCCTGCAGCGAACAAGGTGGGGGCTCTCAGCCAAAAGCAGGGCTGGGAGGTAGGAGATGAAAGGAAGGGAAACCAGAATGCTGTTCACCTTACCCAAAAGGTAAGGGCCCTGGCTCTGATACCCCCTCTGCAGCCCCCTGGTCTGCCTGCACGCTGCAGCCCGCATCTTTGAAGCAAAGTCCTTAAAATAAAGTCTGTGACTGCTTGTTGCCTGAGATCCTAGGAGTTCATCTCTTCTCTGCTATTGCTGGCTGACACAAGAAACCTTGAACTTTGCACTCTATTCTTCTGAAGTTTAATGAACAGTTTAAACTCTTCCCCTGCCCCTACTGTGCTGAGGCACCACCCTTGCTGAGAGGAAGGCTTTTTTTTTTTTTTACTTTAAGCACCTTGAATAGTAATTGCTGAGCTGGCATTCCCGATTGCAACATCACGCCAAAAGAACCGCTTCTGTGTTCACCACCCACTGCTAAAGTGCAAGCTCAGGAGTCCGCTTGTTCCTCTGCATACACCAGCACTGCGGTGTCACAGCACTGGCAGCAGATGTTATCCCAGCAAGTCACAGGTCATTTAACTTGGACTGTAAGGATCTCAGAACGGTGACCTTGTACTTGCCTCACTGCCACAGACATGTTAAGCATTGCAAAAATAACAAATGGATTTTGTGTTTGGAGTTTCAATGTTCAGGTTGCTGGTCTGGCCCCTGTTCTGCAGAACAATTCTGTCTGTGCTGTGATGGTTTCAGCGCTTTGGGGACAAAGAACTTGTGCAGTTCATCAGTCATCTTAAGCTGGAGTCTTCCCGCAGGAGTCCCCCTTCAGCCAAGGACTCCCAAGCCACCTACAACAGGCCTGGAAGTGTTTGATTACAGCCCAGGCCCTCTTTCACCCAACCTTCCCTGGGCTCTCAAAAGAAGACAGAAGCTCTTTTTCCTTCCTGAGACATTACTGACTTTAAAAGCTGTCAGATCTGTGCTGCAGCTGAGCCGTAGCACAGCCTGTGCGGGTTAGGCTATGCCTGACTCCCCATAAAGAGCTGGATATACCCCATGACCCCAGGGACGATGAGATTTAGACAGTACTCTGGCTTTGTGTGCAGCTTGGCAGGTGCACGACTGCAGTTGGACTTCATCCTGCTGTAACAGATGTAAGCTGCTCAGAGCTTCAGGGTAGAGTTTTGGCTCCAGATGCATTGCACCTAGCTTGTCCCATTCAACATCCTCCCTCTCATTCAGGTCAAGCAATGAGCAGCCGAGGCTCTTGCTAATGGCTGCTTGGAGCGGATTACCTTCCCGTTATTCCTTTGGAGAGCCCTGCATGAGCCATGTTCATCCACAGCAGGGGCTGTGCAGAAGGCACTGCCTCTGCATGGGCTTCCCACTGCCTGGCTAGTGCTGTGCCAGGGGGCAAGGGCAGGGGCGTGCATTTGGGGCCAGAGCTGTGCAGGGCTCGTGGCTGTACTCAGCTGCTGACGGCATCCCTGAGGTAGCAGAAAGCACCATGTACTTCTCTCCAGTTGTAGCACTTAACTATGGGTTGTACCTACCCCAAAAATAGGCAAGGAGCTCCCTGTGGAGCTTTCATTAAAAGCTCTATTGATTTCTTTGGGTTTCTGCATGGCTGTCTGGCAGCTCTGGTCACATGTGAGCTGGACCCTTCTGTAACCAGTACAGAGCATGCTTTCGTTCCTGTTCCCCATCCCCTCGCAGCCGTGTCAGCGTCCTGCTTAGGGATTTCATATCGCTTCCCTCAGTATTAAATGGCATTTCTTCTACTTCAGCAGTACTTGGCTTCTTTACGAGAACTGTAAACTAAGAAAGACTGCAGAAACTGAAACGCTTTAAATGCAGTTCCCCTAGAAAGACATTCATGCTTGTGAGCCCAAGCTCACACCTCAGTTTGAGGAACTCCTGGTACTTTAACTAAAAGGGTGGAGGTGGGGAGAGATGTTCTACATCCAATTTAAATTCCCAGTTTACGACTTTCTTAGAACTGTTCAGAGGCACTATTCCACTGGCTTACACATACAAAACATACATTAAAGCAAGTATTTTTTAGTGTCTTTAGGAAAATGGGTACTTCTGAAGACAAGGATGTGAGGCTTCTGCTGCGGGGTCTTTCTTCTCTCTTTTACTCCTTCTGTTTAGTGAACTGTTAGGGCTTCCATCTTCCTGCCTTCCCCTCTAGCCAGGTCTGTCACTATCATATGTCTGTCACCAGCTCTTACGATTGGTAATGCTGTAGCTCAGGCTAGCAAAGGCTGAACATGCAAGTGTTGGGTAGCACCCCACATCTGCTGCAAGATGTGAGTGTGAGATGACAAGTCTCTTCCGTTTTTAAGTAACTCAAAGATACAAATAAACTTACTTAAAAACTGCTGTGGGCCAACAGCAATGCAACACTGCAGTTCTTTTGCTCAATATTACCTTTGGAAAATGCATTCAGAGTAAGTTGAGACAACCACAAAACTCTGTCAGTGTTGCCTCACGTGCAAGTTGCTGTGGTGCAAGCGCTGCTCCTGCTGCCCATATTTGAAGAGGAACCAAGTGTCCAGGCACCGCTACTCGAGCAGAGCGCCGAGCATGGGAAAGTGCAAACACAGCCTCTTCCCACGTATTCCCCGCGCGTTGCGGCAAGGTGGGCACTTCAGAGCAAAGCCGTCCCCCTGAGGAAGTGTTGGAAGAGATCTAGGGGCAGGCATGGCCGTGCCAAGGACTTGCTGCGGAGATGTGCAGGAATATCATGAATTCTGCAAACTCCTCCACAGCTACCCTGAAGCCGGGCCCTTGACACTAACTCCTCTCCTGTGTGTTGGCAGTAAGCGAGCCTAAGGGCATTTGCAGCTGCAGGGTGGTACTGGTTGTGCTCTTGTGAAGTGGGAGAAGGAGGTATTTTATGGCACAGTAGTCATGAGGGCTGCAGTCTGAAAGGGATGGCCCTGCTGCTTGTCCCCTGAGGGAAGAGGGCTGCAGCAACCTTCTGCATGTAAGCCAAAGGGCAAAACAGAGCGGGGGACACACAGACCCCCCCGTGGCAGCTGTGGCCCTATGTGGGATGGGGGGACCTCCCTGCAGGAGACACGGGGCTGGGGGGTTCTAACTGCTAGCAGGCACTAACAGGGAGAGCTGGGGCACAGCTGCTTATTTACAGGATGCATGCTTAAGATGGCCAAAGGAGCAGGAGGTCCTGGGGAGCACTGCAGGACCGCAGGGCGTGCTGGAAGCTGCCGAGCTGGGGCACAGCGCAAAGGAGCGAGGGGCCGAAGGGAGAAAGGAGGGTGAGGGGAATGAGCACAGGGGCGTGAAGGGGAGCTGGCGGGACCCCCTCTCCACTCTACGTCCCGAGGTCTAAGCCAGCAGAAGCATCTGGCCGCTCTGCACTCATGAAAACGTTGCTGCTTTTGGAGCAAATGAAGCTGTGATCGAGATTCCTGTTAAATATTAACCTGAGGGAATGAGTCACCCTGCTTGCTGCTCTGCAGGCAGGAGGCCCGCAGCCCGGCAGCATCCCAAATAGGCACAGGGTAGCCAGCCGTGCAGAGTGCTGTCTCCGTTAGAGACAAATGCTGCACATGAAATAAGGAGCAGACAGTATTTGTCTACCTGCAGGGCTCTCCTCTGTGAGGAGGGAAAAAGTACACTCTATTCTGTTTCCTACAACACGTGCAGAAGTTAATCTTAGCCCTGCTATTCTGGATGAAAGACTCCTTTCTTCCCTTAGGAGACACCTGCACGATGTCCTAAACCAGACCATTTGCATGCTGCAGAGGTTAGCAAGCCCTGATAATAAGCAAAACGCGATGAGACTGTGGACAGAACTAACCCTATCTCTGCGTCCTTCTTATTTTATCTCAGATTCAGGAACAGGCTCCTGCACGAACCACAAATTGCTGGCACTGTAACCAGGTTATCTGTAAGGCACCGAAGTGGTGAGAAGAGTCAAGTGGTGAGAAGGTGGGCATCTCTAACACCATTTTTTCCTTTCCAGTGTGTTCCATGGGAAACAGCACCAGCCGGCTCTACAGCGCACTCGCCAAGACGCTGAGCAGCAGTGCCGTGTCCCAGCACCAGGACTGCCTGGAGCAGCTGGATTCAGCACGGCTGGATCCTATAGACCCCAAGGATTTGCTGGAGGAATGTCAGCTCGTTCTGCAGAAACGGCCACCCCGGTTTCAGAGGGACTTTGTGGACCTGAAGAAGAACGCTGCCAGTAACCACCGCCCCATTCGGGTCATGCAGTGGAACATCCTTGCCCAAGGTAGGAGCTGCCTCTAAGCTCAAGGTGTGACCTTGAGATCAAATGCAGCAATGAAAACCTTTAAATGCCTACAACTATGTCTACATAGTTAGGCATGCCTGGGACTGGCAGAGTGGTGAATTACGTGAGGCACAACTGACTGAGGGCCGGGGGAGATTTTCAGCACTTGAAACAGTGGTTTGCCTTCTGTTGTACAGGAAAGGAAAAAAAAAAGTCTCTCCTTGCAACTGTGATGCCAAAGGTAGCTCTGAATGCCTGTCTTAATTGAACACAGTATACTCAAAAAGCTGTGACCCATCACTTTTAGATAGTTGTTAACCCCCAGAAAAGACCCATCCTTCCCTGAGTTTTATTCTTTGCAAAGCTTCTCTACAGTTTTCTAATTAGTTTATCAGTGAACTATTCAGGGATTTAGATCTGTTACGAGAATTCCTAATTCTTCAAAATAATTTTAACTGATTTTTTTCTCGGACCCCTAAAATCAAGGCTGTAAATTGACTTATGCAACAGCCTCATCTTAAAGTCTTTTGGAGTGGGAAATCCTCCACGTAGGGACTGCCTTAATGTTCTGCAGTTAAGTCACTCCTGTCCCACTGCATTTTTTCTTAGGCTTAAGCTGTGGCAGCCCCATGCGGAAGCACTTGCCACAGTGTACTGACTTTTGGGAAGAGGGGGAAGAAGTCTTTAGTCTAACTTGTATCTGTAAAGGGAACTTAATTTTTTTTGGAGAGACTTCAGTGTTTTGAGAAGGGGTTCTCACACCCATTGGCAAGCCTGGCACCCTTAAAGTCAGCAGCTACTCCTGAAAAACCCATCACCTGCACGTAAACTGATGTACATGCATTTTACAGAGAAAGCAAAGTGTTGCGAAAGCCTCATGCCATTTCCCATTGCCTCGTGCCCTCTTGCACTGTGGCAGACTGCCTGCTCTCGTGCGGGGCTGCAAGCAGCCGCTGGCTGCTGCAAGGTGGCAGCTGGCTCCCGACAGCAGAGCCTTGCCTCTGGCCTCCGCAAAACCTGGAGGAAGACAGCCCCTTTCAGCTATCGGTAACTTTTTTTTTTTTCCCCTCCTCTTGCCTGCTAATTTCAGCTCTCGGAGAAGGCAAAGACAACTTTGTTCAGTGCCCCATGGAAGCTCTGAAATGGGAAGAGAGGAAGTGCCTCATCCTGGAGGAAATCCTCGCGTACAAGCCCGACATCTTGTGCCTGCAAGAAGTCGACCACTACTTTGACACCTTTGAGCCACTCCTCAGCCGACTCGGCTACCAGTGTACTTTCTTCCCGAAGCCGTGGTCCCCGTGCCTAGATGTGGAGCAGAACAACGGGCCGGATGGCTGCGCCTTGTTTTTCCTCAAAGACCGCTTTGAGCTCATCAACAGTGCTAACATCCGGCTAACTGCCATGAAGCTGAAGACCAACCAAGTGGCCATAGCTCAGACGCTGAAGTGCAATGAAACTGGAAGACTGTTCTGCATTGCTGTCACTCACCTGAAAGCCCGTACTGGCTGGGAGAGGTTTCGGTCTGCGCAAGGCTGCGATCTCCTCCAGAACCTGAAGACTATTACCCAAGGTGCGAAGATCCCTCTGATCATCTGCGGAGACTTCAACGCAGAGCCAACTGAGGAGGTCTACAGAGAATTTTCCAACTCCAGCCTCAACTTAAACAGTGCGTACAAGCTGCTGAGCCCTGACGGGCAGTCAGAGCCGCCGTACACCACCTGGAAGATCCGGCCCTCAGGAGAGTGCCGGCACACGCTGGATTATATCTGGTATTCCCAGCATGCCTTGAATGTGAACTCAGCCCTGGGCTTGCTGACTGAAGAGCAAATTGGGCCCAACAGGCTGCCATCATTCAATTACCCTTCTGATCACCTGTCTCTGGTGTGTGACTTTAGTTTTAATCAAGATCCCGACAGACTGCTGTAATGTGTTGGAATGTCACCTGGTATTGCAGTGTCTTAACTCACCACTATTTTATTTTAGAGAAAACTTTTGAAGCTGGAAGCTACTGAAGGATGAGGAAATACTGTTGACTAAACATTCTTTTGGGCGGCACTTGTTTGGAGTTACACTTGCTGTTCAGCACTTGTTAAATCTGGGGCCTCCAAGGGAGGAAGAAAGGAGTCAGTGTTCTCGTGGTGTTCTTGCCACATTGGGGTTTGAAAACCGGAAGGCAAATAAGCTTTATCCTTTCACTAACCCCTGTGTTTAAGGATTTAATCCTCTAATGAATGTGGAAGCCTTAGTATTTAAATCAAAACACTTGTGTTTGTAAAACAACTTGCCCTGACAGCATGCTAATTTTATTTATTTCATTTCAAGCTTGTGGAAGTACCAAAGGGAATGAGGCTCAACTACTCAGTGAGATTATCTTAAATCTTTTTCTGCTGCAATACAAAGGAAGTTTAATGCAGTTTAGACATGAACAAATCTAAGCTCATACTAGTGTTGTCTTCTCATTTTTACATGACTTGAGATGACAATTTCATTAAAAGTGAATGGATAATAGCGCAGTGTGAGGAAGGCCCTTCCAGTAAGAGCAGGTGAGGAAATAGAGGCTAACTACGTCATATAGTAATACCCTCACTTTTCCAGATGAATGTGCATGTGTCCATTACACGCATATGGCCTGTAGGTATGTACACACAGTGACTGGTACCTTTGTCTCTTCTGTGCTTCCCTCCAGAGGACACACCTAAACAGGGAGTATTTCCTCCTCTGCTTCAAGTATTACTTTTCTAAATGGTTTAAATTGTAGTCTTGTCAATCTTGCTGTTTCAGTAAAGGGCCAGTCTTCATGTTGACAGACTTTTATTTATCTTCAGAATCTAAAGCTACACTGGAACCTGTTAGAAGATAAAATTTATTTATTGAGAGAAGTTGGTGATCCTGCATCTGACTTGAAATCATACAGCAACAGTGTTCAGGAGCCTCTTTCCGTGGCCCAGTGAACTCTGGCTAAGCACCTAGGCTACAACAGAGCTGTTAGTATAGTAACTCTTGCGTATGGAGTGGTGCTCATTGGAATGACATAGGTATTGCATATATGGATTGTAAACATGCCACTATGCCAGAAAATGAGGTGGGGAGAGAGGAGGGAAGAGAGACAACAGCTGGAGCTGGGCTGACACTTAGATAGTGGGGAAAGATGAGGCAGAGCAAATAAAGCAGCATTTCCATGTAAAGTAAGGCCCATAGTAACTCTTAAATGTTCCAGGTGTTTATTAATAAAAGTCTTTGGAAAAAAAAGTTATGTCTCTGCTGCCATCTTTTTTCCTTTCCCTATCATAAGTAGGTGATCTGTCTCAACTAGTGACTCTTCAAGCTTCAAGTGAGTGGTGATGCTAACCCATTCCAGACCTCTTTCCCCTGACCCTGCAGTCCTAATCTTACAAGTTGGCACGGCTACTTTGCTTTCATGGCAAGTGCTCCTTCACAAACTTGAAATGCCAGAATTCCACAGGAAGTCTGTAGGGAAGGGAGTTACCTTTAGCGATGTTAAGCTGCTATCTCTCCTAGCTAAAGATGAAGCCTAGGCTCTATAGTACTGTAAAGATGACTCTTTCTGACAGTTGTGTGGAGCTACAAACCTGGCCAGTACTGCAAAGCAGGGTGCAAGTATTCCTCCCTGAGGGCTGCTAAGCATGCCTAGCAGAGGTGGCTCCTCACAAGAGGCAGCTCTATTTGTCACTTTCTTTTAAAACATGTGAAGAGCAAAAAATGCCACAGGTATGTAAACACACCCAGACCGTAAATTTTTGTACTTGTGTTGCTGGTAAGTGAAATAGAGAGTCTGGCAACTGGAAGTCCCAAATTTGCACAAAAACATGCTCCCTTTCAGGCTAACAAATGAAGTACTGTGTTGCACAGCCATAACACACTCTGCATGTGTTCCTGACCCTTGCAGGATGAGGGCAATCATCTGCTTCCAAGCAAAGGAGCTGACGTCCCTCTAACCAGCCTGGGATGCAGGACTCTTCTAGCAAGTGTGGATTTGAAATTCCCCAGGCAGAAGGGATTTTACAACCAAGGAGCCAACTTCCTTGGTGAATACTCATACCAGGCAGATGTGACATATCAACTACTGCCAGCCAGGGCCTCCTTCAGCTGAAATTTCAGAAAGAACAAATTGTGTCCCTGGAAAGCTCCTTTGGGGGAGATGCTGGGACAGAGATGCAACACTCCTAACGCTCCACAGAAAGGCAGACCTTTGAGCACCCCTGCCATAAGCATTTCATACCAGCTAGACTGAGACAGCTTCCTTTTCATGGTGCTGGCTGCCCTCACTTGCTCTCTGAGAGGGCTTCTCCTTTAGGAGAAGTGCTTCTCCTTTAGGGTTATCTTCTCTTAGGATCTTCCCTCAAATGGTCTTTGCAAGGAGGAGAAATAATACAATTGCCCATTAATGGAGGTATCGTCATCTGTAGCTAAACACTTCTAAAAGCAACACCACAATGCAGACCTATAAGATGGTACCTTTAGTAAGTCAACTCCTTGCTCATCTACCACAAAAAGTCACACCAGAAGCTGGAGTTTCCATTCAGACCCTTTTGGCAGCTTCTAGAAGAAACTACACTTGTGGTAGAAAGCTGTGACTTGAGAGCAAGGCTAATACTCTACTCAGATCTGTATTTAAAAAAAAAAAAAAAAATCAAAACCCAAAAAAAACCAAACCAAACAAAAAAACAACAAACAACTCCCCCACCACCAAAAAGCCTTTAATTTCCATTTTACTTTTGCATAAGCAGCTCTGTTTTCCTAAGGACAGCCGAGGGCGTCCATCAATGTGGTACTGTTTCACCACTGCCAGGGCACAGAGCCATAGCACCGATGATGGTAGGCTTTGTTTACCAGCAGGAGCTAAGCTATCGCAGCTACAAAACTCCCACCATCACTCTCGCAGGGTGATACTTGGTATCTGGACAATTCTTAGGCCATTTTACTCAGCCCCTTGCTTTCAACACTAACTCTCCTACAAAAGAAACCGAACTGCAGGGAAACAGCATAATTTGTATGATACTGCCATCACTGCAGAGCTCTTCTGAAGTGGAAAGGGCTAGGATTCTTACTTCACCCGGGACACGTGACAGTAGATGTTCACTGCTTCATGTCCTTAAAGGGCAATTTTGAAGGCGAGGGGAGGGTGGAATAACTGTGAAAAGGCTGGGGACTCTCCCCATCACAAGGCAATTCTTAATATTCTCATAGGAAATCACACATTCCTGCTACAGCACAACGGTGAACCCTTTCTGCTGTATTTTAATAAAAGGTAGACAAGACGCAGAAATTAACTGGTAACTTCCCAGTCAGCTTCACCCTTTTATTCCAGTACTTGCTATAAAATACATTTTGCAGACAGACTCTTTCGGAAAACTTAAGTGAAATATTGCTCTTGCTTTGTTTTATTCAGCAAGAGGCAGGCCTGCAGCACTGAAATGCTTTCGCCCGCTATAAATATCAGTAAATATTTTTCATAGGAAGAAGCAGGAAGGCTTTTAATTTTTTTTCCTGTGTAGCAGTATGACTCGTACAGTAAAAATGTCTTCAAAGGTCGTCTTGTGGCTGTCTGCCTTATAAGCACACCAAGGCTAAAAAAGGTCTCAACAGATCCCTTGCTCTAATCTTGAATAAAAGCTGCATTAGCTTTAGCAGCGACAGGTTTCCCTCACCCTCAAGCTAGCTGAAGGAAGAAATGACCCACTTACTTAATTTGCTGAAAGGCAGAAGCTGTTGCAAGCTTATTAAAACACTCTCTCTCTTGGAGAACAATTACATCAGAAGTAGGTAGTGTCACTTGGATCTTCTTCACTTAATAAGCTTAATACCTGCTATTTGAACTGTCTCTGAGGCAGAAATTGAATTTAGCTTGTTCTGGCTGTGACAATCTGCATACGTAACCGAGATCCCTGCTGCACCTGTCACAGTGAGTAAGAACTGAAGCTTCAGGCAACTTTCAGGCACTTTCTCATCAACTCTTGACTGCCCCTGGCTCCATGATCCTCGATCAGCTCAGATGTAATTCTCTGAAGTCCTCAAGTTGATGAAATCAATTAGCAGAGGATCCCAAGAGCTCAGCCTTCCCTGCAGCACACTTTACCCGGACTGCTTGAGTTGTGTCAAGGCACAGAATGCTTTGCTAAGCAAGATGGACTTTGTCCAAGAGAGAGTAACAAAAACAGTGGTCTCCGGGACGGGATTCCCCTTTCAACTTTTCTTGCCACAACCCAGAAATTCTGATATTCAGATCTTTATTCTGAGTTGCAACTCACAGTTAATTTTTTTCCTGTGGATTACACAGCATTACCCTGTCCCTCCTCTAACTTACCACAGTAGTTATTTGAAAAATAAAAATGTTTGTACTTATATCTGTAAAATCAGTGATACCATGGCTGTATATGTCTCAATGCCTTCTGTATAAAGCATGCTCATTTCACACTGGAGTTTCATTCCACTCATACATCTAGGAAAGTTACTACTTGCCAAGGATGAGTTAAGCCTGGACTCTTCTACATGAGCCACCAGCTTCACATGTAAAAGCTAGTCCCGCTTTCACACGTGGACAAAATAACAGGTTTTTCAACAGGATTGCAGAAGTCTAGGAGTATAGCTAGATACTAACTTCTTCAGTGTTTTAGCATCCCTTTGTCCGTTTCACGTTACAAACCTGACCAAAGCTCCCTCATCCTGAGGTCATGTCCTCCAACACCACCAGTAAAAACATTTCTTGCCCACACAGTAATGAATTATGTCGGCATAAAGCAGCGTGTTGAACAGCGAGCTTGCACAGACCCAGAGAATGATCTGGGACTTTCAGTTACAGGTGGGGAATCTTGCCCCTCTGACATTTGTCTGTAGAAATCCCCAGGGAGAGGCTGCCTCTTGTAAGAAGCATGGCTTTGTTACCTAGATTGCACACCACTTCTGAAGAACAACCGGATCTCAGAACAACTCAGAGGAACCACGTGCACACAAAACAATGCTGAAGAGCTGTGCTTAAGCAGATACGCTGAAATCACTACCTGACTGTGACAAAAAGCCTGTCTGTCCTTACAGCTTGCAGCTAAATTAGAAAAAAAAGTGAGAAGTACAAAGGCATACAAGGAAAGGTTAACAAAAAGGGGCTTCACTGTTTGAAGCTGGGTTAAGTACCCTTTCCATTTCAGTTACAGCACATCCTTATACAGATTGAGATTCTCGCAGCGCTTAACAAACTTCTGATAAAAGTCCTCTGTCAGCCGGTAGCGTATGTGCCACTCGCCAGGTGGCCAGGGGAGAGAGCCAAAGGACCATCACCAGTTCTGTGGCAAGATGCAGCACCAACAGCAACAGCAGTGTCTCAGAGCACAGCTGCGAGCTGCCTATCTCACCAGTAGCAGAGATGTGTGCCTTCATTCCTTTCATTTTTACCATGACATGATGAAGTGTTGGCTCTAACTTAAGAGAAGGAGGTGATCAGCTGGAGATCCTTATCTATTTCCAGGAAGATAGTTTGTCCCCATTTGACTTCCAGTGTGTCTAAATTAGGTGTTGGAAAGGTCTTAACTACAAATACTCCAGAGACAGACATTTCATGCTCTGAGACGCAGCATCTCTCTCTCATATACAATCAAATAACAGCCATTTAGAAAAGGATTTCTTACACAAAAGACTTACAAATGTGGATTTTAAAATGCTATTACTTTCCTCTCTTCTTGTCTTCTAGCTCCAATTTGTTCTACCTGCCTCTCTTCACACTGCTCCATTTCCCTGTACCCAGAACATTAGTGCCTCTCAGATTACCAAATTGGTCAATCCTTTGCCCAGCTTCCCCCTACTTCCCTTTCTGTCCTACCTGTTTCCTGGCGACATAAATCCTCTTCCTTCTCCTACATTTCCTCTTGTGAAGGAGTCTTTGTCCTCTGCCCGAGGCCAGAAACACAGCTTATCTGCAAGAACCTTTGCTTCTTTGGGTTAACTGCTGGTGGAAGGGATTGCTGCCTTCTACACCACACTTTTTTACCTGCTTCAGCTTGTTCATTCATTTGTTCTTAAACTCTGCTTCCCTGTTTAGACTATGAAAAAGAATCTCTTTCTGAAAAGACTTTTGAAGTTCCTATGCTGGCCTGGCTGCATGGAGCTATTCCCACATTTCTTACCAGTCAAAGGGAAGAACGGGGCTTACTGCTAGGACTCTAGAGGTAACTTGTTTTTTCAGTATTAAAAGTTAAAGGGAAAAAATAAGTTCCAATATAAGTATTTAATTCTGGTCTCCTTTATCGTTACTGAAGACCTCAGTTCCAGATTTCTGGTAAAATTGCTCCTCCAGGCATGAAGTACTTAGATGGTCATTTAGACTTAAATTATTTCAAGATTACCTGAGTTCCTGCTCTGAAGACATACCAGGGCATCTCAGTAGGAACTGGGGGTGATGCTGGGCACCTGCCTACCCACAAGCTGATGTGCTGCTTCTCTAGTTAACTGTTGTAGTGCCAGTGTGGTTCCCACAAAAACAGGGCAAGCTACCCTGCATCTATTTTAAGCCAAACTCTTGCACGTGGACTGCAACTATGGAGCAATTTGTGTACTGCGTGTTCTCACCCGAGCCTTACCCTGTAGTAATGTATCATGATACCCATAACTTCAGTACAATTATAAATGGAAAACCTGTTTAGATATTTACTTCATTCAGAAAAAAAGAATCTACCTAAAGTCATGTATTTGTGCTGAAGCCAAAATATTAACAGTTGGAAATGTCAATGGCAACAACATCAAAAGGACCAGCAGTATACCTTAGTATTTCTCTTTTTTTTCCACAGTTTCTACCTACTGGTACTTTCTACTTGCCTCTATGAGGTCATCAGAGAGATTAGTACACTAGAGTAGCGAAGTCTGCTCATTTCTGCCTTTCCTTTGCAGTGCCGTCTTAGGAAATTAAGGTGTAGCTGAAGGAACAGTTAGGTAGTTCACAAAGCTCTAGAAGTTATTGACTCACAGAGTCATTTAAGCAAACCCTGTCTTCTTTGCATTAAAACAATTGAGAGTGCACACAAAGTTATCACCTGTCAGCTGGAGGGCAATAACTTCTTAAGGTACTCAAGTTATTCCACAAGCACTCATGATTAGCCACAATGCAAGAACACTGCATATGCTCACCATCCTGAAAAAGCATAAGAGAACTAGACCCCTGTCAGACGTTACCTCACCAACTACCGCAAGCTTCTCAGATACTTCAATGAAAAATATTTCAGTATACTGTGTGGCAGAGTTGGTCAGCCGTTCGGAGTACCACAGTAGGGAGGAGTTCCAAACTTCCACACTGTATCAGCTATCTTAGGCTGAATGCCTGGAAGATTTCAAATAAGCAGAAAAGAAGGTTAATAGGTTGAAAGGAAAAAATAAAAAATAAAAAGCAGACCAAACACGATTAAATTTCGTTTCTATATTTCAGTAAAACCTACTTGAATACACTTTGAAACAAGAGTACAACAAAATAGAATATACTTCAAATGTTGAATATACAAACTATTATAGTTCATTCTGAACACTGGTACTTCCCTCTTAACTTCAACTAAAAAAAATTTACAGGTTTAGAACTACCTGACAAAAGCTCATGCTGGGCGTGACCTTTCAAGTGACAGAGTAGAGCTGAAACTGAAATGTATGCACGGATGTCAAGGCTAAGTGAGAGACACAGGCATGTTACAGCAGAAGGCGGAAAGCCTGCTGCTATTTTGTCCACAATTAAGAAATTTAGACAGACTTTTAACTACCATACAAAATATGTTACATATAATTCTATAACAATACTGTGCTAGGTACAAGATTTTTAAAAAATTTGTTTTAATAAAAAAGCTTTACACAAACAAGCCATTAGCTTATTTCAAGAAAGATAACTGAAAATCAGTCTAAGGCTTTCATTTTGAATCTGCTTAAGCTGTATGATACAAAAATCCCTCTAGGTCTCTGTCTTCTTTTAGAAGCTCTTTAATCTTCTCCTTTATTTCACATTCTACAATACCTAGTAGCAGAGTTTTTCACATAGCACCAGTTGAGTACTGTGGGCACACAGTAGTAATTGCTGGTATGCATATAAAATGCATCAAATTTGCCATTTGTAACAATGAGACTTTCCTCTCCCCCTGAAAGCTAAAAACCAAGGCAAACCTCTCACACAACTCTCTTTTAGTGTTCCAGGTCTTAGTGTAACTCTGTAACGGGTAACGTAGTGAACTGTTTGGTCCCTTTTCAGTCCCTCTATCTTTCCTTCTCCATAGGTTCAGCTGTTTCCCAACTGGAAGAGGCAGTTTTTGTCAATGTGGTTCAATTCCCACTGAAACACGGGAAAACAATTTTTTTTTTCCAGTAAGTCTTCAACATATGCATGTTTATTAACATTTCAAAACTCTCCTTTCCGACTTGGTGATCGCATCCACTTCCCTCCCCCAATTATGTCAGTATATTCAAAACCGTAACAGTCTAGAAGTCCATGCTGGAAGCAACCTACTCTTCATTTCTCGCACGTTATGATTCCTTCTGTTTTCATTGTTACAGGAAGGGCAATAGCTGAGGGCGTGCTAACTACTACTACATGGGTCACAGTCTTGCTTCCATCTGCCGGCTTCTCTTCTTTTACCAGCTGCAGTGTTTTCACTTCACGTTCCTGTTTTAAAGCCGCTGTGTCTGATTTAACTTCTGGACTTTTTATAACTGCACTAATCACCCTGGGAGGAGTCTGGCCAGACGCCTGCTGAGCAGGCACTGATAGTCTCATTACTGGTGTCCCATGAGCTATAGACACTGGGGTTAGTGCTCTAACAGCCAACGGGGTTCCCACGATGTTAATACTTCCTGACCCAGACAGGCCTGTTTTTGTTTGTAACTGACACTGCGTAAGTTGCGTAGCAGGGATCGTAATGATTTTGGCAGGCTGCATCGTGATTTTGTCTCCGTTTTCCGCAGAGGTTGGCATCACAGTAGGGATTGTCTGGATTACTACCTTTGGAGTTGTTGCTGTTGTTGGACTGCTGTTGGTTATTAACGGTGACCCGGCGTTTACTGACTGCACTGCCACGGTTGAGATTTTCTGTCCCAGAGAGGTCATTACAACAGGCACTTGCATTGCCACGCGTACAGTCCTGCAAAACAAAGATGTGTGTGTTTAAGCCAAAACACAGGGCACCATTAGAGATGACAACAGGGATAGACAAATCTAGGATTTACAGATTTTTAAATGGTTCTTTAAAAAAAAAAAACCAACAAAAAAACCCCCACCAAAATAAAAACCCAAACCTTTTGCACATCTAGCCATAGGACTCTGGAAATTTAGCAGCATTCATCTCTCTCTTTTCCCCTCCTTCTCTCTAATTTTAAAATACGTGCGAGGGCAAGCGTATGGACAGTTGGCTCTGATTTCATAAACTAGACTTTCATAGTATTCTACCATGTTATACTGCTGCTTGCAAATCAGAAACGATTTCCAACATTTAAAACATAAACCAAAAAACTAAATGACAGCTTCCTAACCAAAAAATTGCTTGTCATTAGCAAATAACAAGGCCAAGCCACATTAATACAAACCTGGGGGCTGTCGTTGCTGGGACAGTAGTAGTGGTAGTTGAGGGACGAGATGATGATGTATCATGCGCTGGTGAGGCAATATTCACAACTCTGGTGACTGCTTTTTCTGTTCTGGTACAGCTTAACTGAGAGGAATTTTTTCCTCCACGTGCAGAAGTTGCTGCTTTTAAAAGGTTTTCTGCAGATAATGACACTCTTTCCAATGACTTTTCATCTGTAGGCATTGACAAATCTTCATTGCAGGACTCACTTTTGTCATCATCTATGACAACTATATTTTTTGGCATCTCCTTAAACTGATATACAAGCCTCTGCCCCTCAACTTTTGCAAGGATTCCTCTTTGATAGTAATACCTGCAAGAAAAGTACAATTAAGTAGTGACCAACATTGTGACAGATTTTAAAGGAAAAACCTCATTCTATGCTAACAAGAAAATCTGAAGTAACCACAGTAAAACTTACAATGTGAGAAGGTATGGAAAGAAGCTGGCAGAGCATACTGGCAAAGTATCTGAAGGATCTAGCTGAGAAAAAATCTGAACTTTTAAATACATACGTCAGGAATTAAATTGCAAATTAACCTGTAACATAAAAAGCAATAGGAACTGCAAGACTCTGATGCTTTTTAAACAGCTAAGCGAGAGGGCAAAGCTTTTAAAATTTCAGAACTCTTGTATTTCTATAGGCAAAATTAAGAATCAGATTTAAAATTATAGTAGATAACTTAAGGATATAAGAGATTTTACCTCAGAGCTCTTCCCATAGTCTCATAGTTCATGTCAGGTTTGTTTTTGTGTTTTCCCCATAGTTTGGAGACAGCTTTCGAGTCCACAAGTTTAAAGATTCCCTTTTCTCGCTGAGTCCATTTAATATATCGAGGACAAGTATTTTTGTCCTGGAGAAGGTCCAGAAGAAACTCCCATAAGTACGTTGTATTTCCTATAATCAGAAAGCATTTAAATATTAGAAACCCACTTTTAAAGATAACAAAGTTCTCCATATATAGGTAACTCTGAATGACCTGCATTATGAGCAAATGTTACACAGAGGATGGTATGTAATGTAACCTGCACATATTCATTCATTGTTAAGTTTAATAAAGCTTCCATAAATATTTACATTCTGAAAGGAGCTAATCCAAGTGATCTGCTATATAGCACAGGAGCCTGTGCAATCCAGCGCCCATTCTCAGTTCTTGAAAAGAAGTGTGGGAGGGCGTTCCAAGTCACTACAACCTACATCTGTTCAGCAGAGGCGGGACGAGAGCTCAGAATTTTCTTCTCATATTTGCTTAAACAGGGAATGGAAATGCCAGTGCATTTTATGCCACCAAAGGACAAGAGGATATAAGTAAGTAGTTTTTTAAAGGCATACAACCTTCAATAACAAACCATCTCAACTAGGGTAAATTTGTAACGTAACCTCTTGTCCAGGATCTGGGGCTCTCACACTGATTAGTGACAGCCCCATGTTCTGACCCTTCCCAAATATCCGTTTCAGAGCGACCGACGTCCTTCTAGGTGCAAAGCCAGTCCAAGCTCTTGCTACAAGTATTCATATGGAAGAAATCCCATGTACCTTTCTGTAATTCGGGGGATACAGAATGAAGTCAGCCTACAGAAGAATTTAATGTACTTCTCAGGTATTCAAGAGGTGTACCATTTCCACTGGAGGAGCCCCAAGACGGGGTTTATGGAAAAGGGGAAGAGAAGCAGAAGAAAAAAACTAGATCACATTCCAATTTGTACAGCTGGAGAAGATTCCTCAAGTTATCTGAGAAGGGAGAACTAAGAGCTACAAGAATAATAAACTCAGAATGTTGATCCCAATTCTTCACTTGATCACGCTTCCAGGAGGTGACATGGGCCAAATAAAAATATATTAAATTTTTTTTTGTGAAAAAAGGTCATTAATTCCTGAGATTTAGTGGCCCAGCATACCGTTTGTTATGCCATGCTGAAGACAATTAAAATACATTAAGGCAGGTTAAAGACCACTGTTGCAGTCTCCAAGAAGTTAGCTATCTTTGAAAAACCTCAAAGGGTAAAAAAAATTATCGTTTCCATCTTCTGGAAGACCAC
Source organism: Ciconia boyciana (assembly GCF_034638445.1). Taxonomy (NCBI): domain Eukaryota; kingdom Metazoa; phylum Chordata; class Aves; order Ciconiiformes; family Ciconiidae; genus Ciconia; species Ciconia boyciana. The sequence continues at coordinate 71,706,966 of NC_132938.1, read as the reverse complement.
TTCATAGACAGAGAATAAATGCATTTCACCGCGTGCTCTAATAAACAGCACTGACTGTTTATTAAAAAGTACTGACTCAACAGCTACCAAAACCCAGCTTCTACTGGATTTCACAGACATTTGAATAGGTCCTATATGAGGAAAGAGTCCACAAGAGAACTCAGGAATCCTGCAATCATCCTAGATTTTAGGGAATTAATGCCTTTTTTTTTTTCTCCTTAGCTCCTCAGAAATAGAATTTCTGGGTCCACTGCCAAATGCTGTAGGTCTGCAACAGGTTCTTTGCAAAAATGAGTGGGCTTCAGTATTAGGAAGTAAACAGGAACTTCAAGAGAAATCATTCCTGAAAGTGCCTAGTTTTTCTGCAGGAACAGTGCTGCCAACTCAGCAGTTTTCTTCTCTTCCCTCGTACTCTATATTGACCTAAATAACAACTTTTTTCCACAGGAGGACCATGCAATACCTATACTACTCAGAAGCCATCTACTATTACCAGTAAGACCCAGTGATACTTCAGGTGGGCTGCTGTGTCAGCTATAGCTGCTATGCATTTAACATAAAAAGCTTCTTTTAGAAATGTTTAATACAATTTTGAACCATTTTTAAACCCTTTCTCCTTAGAACCAGACTTTCCTAATACTATGAATCCAAGCTCACAGACTCCTGAGGAAGAGAAAGACATGGCTGTAAAACGTATTATCCAAACAGGTTTACATTCTTGCCACTCAAGCATCCCTAAGTCCAGCCTGGTAGACAAACATGTACTGCACCTTGCTAGGAAGACAGAAGCCTTATTTAATAGCATACAGCTCTCATCTCCACTCCTGAAAGGTCTCACGCTAACCAGTACTGTAAGCGGCCACTGAGCTAGACATTATTATTACCTATCTTAACTTCAACACAGAGTAGATTTTGCACAATGAAAGAAATTTTTGTGGCTAGCCGATTATTACAGCTGCCAGCTACTGAAGAATGTTAGCTGTCATCTCAAAATAGAAGGATTAATGGCCAGAAAGTACGTGAATGACACAAGGCATCATGTGTATCAATGAACTGTCGCATTGGTACCAGCATCTACGTGGATAGGCTCAAAGCCAGTTTGCTCCCTCCAACTGCCTACACTGTAAAAAGAGTATTTATGCAAGTGAAAAACAAAATACAGAAAGAGAAACCATGCCTAAACTGCCAATCCACTATGTGAGGCCAAAAAATACTACTATCTCACTTTAAGAAAAAAAATATTGAGACATCTCCAGTTTCTCCTGTATAATAAACTGAAGGGCACAATTAAATCAGATTTACAGCTGCTTCACTTTGCACCAGAAAGTATCAGGAATGCACAAAGGAAGGAGTACCTTAATGGACAACAAGCGATCCCCTTTCCAAATGTGCACAACCAGCTGTCCTCCTCCTCCATGACTTAACTCTGCTGACAGTACTGAGCTCTAGGAATTATTCCTGGTTTTCCAAAAACACGCTGCATGTAAAATAGCCTATATTTGCAAGTAATTTTTTAAAACAAGTAACAAAAAATAAATCCAGTAACAAAATATTCTGCAGGACATCAAGTTAGCCTACATTAAGAAAAAAAAAAAATGTATTTTATGACAGTTGTAGTGTAAAATATGGAATGAGATACCTTGTGAGAACAAGAGACGTAAGTAGATCATTATGAGGGTCCACAGAAATAAAAAAAAAAAAAAAAACCCAAAAACCAAAGCAGTACCATCTCCCACTTCATAAAGCAAACAGTTGTAGAGTGAAATCACCAGTACAGACAAAAACTAGAGGAGACAGAAATACAGGCCTTCTTTCTCAAAGTTATTTGTGCAGCAAACTAGGAACTCAGACACTTTACAAGTACTATTCAGATAATGGAAAGCTGTAATAGCAAAATCAGAATTAGAAAGAAAGCTAAGAAGGCTTTAAGAATACTCAAAAGAGAAAGAAAATTAAACAAGGTGTACTTTTAAGTACAGCAGATGCAAAATCTGTGATCTTCATTGAGGTCCGCTGCTACACTCAAATCCGAAGACAGCACCACTGGCCAGGGAAGTTTAATTACTGTTTGCGCTGGTTTTCACGAGCTAACATCTGCACGACGTCAGTCCCGTTCTTCCTTGCCCTACTGACAAATGTGACGACTCAGGAGCTGAACCCAGATAAGGAATTATGTAAACAGTGGAGATCTTGCTTTCAAACAAATCCCAAAATAATAGTGGAGCTGAACCCTGCACACTCTTTCAGCTAGTATGCTGCCACTGAAGTCACTAAACTGTGTTTCTCCTAGCCATAGCAACATCTCCAAACAACTCTCAGTGCAGTAAGTGGGGAAGAGATCCACATTTTTCACCTATAACCAGGGGAAGGGCTGATACACTGTACACCAACTCAAAGGTAACCTGTGAGCAAATGCCCTAGTCTGTCTCCCTGCTGGGTGAATAGCAGGGGCTTGGAGTCCAAGAAAGGACCTACTATTTATCAGGAGAAACATTAGGATTGTATGACTCTCCTGCACAAAATCCCTCACTCAACCAGTAAAGAAATGTATCACCATTTGTTTTTTCCCCTTAAGCCAAACTGAATCTCTTAGTCCAGCAACATATTCCCACTGAAGTTTGTCAATCAACTAAGAAAACATATTTTCAGCCATCACCATTACAAACACCCATACGCTGCTTCTACTTGAGCACAAGCCTTTCAGCAGTAGCTTAACAAATCATGTGTCTAGCAGTAAGTTAACACACAACACAAAAGACAGCATGAGTCAATAAACACAAAGCAAAGCAAATTAACAATCAGAAAGCCTATTAACTGCAGAGTTTATTACAGGGCACTTCTAGAGCAGTTCCACACATTCTTGTGCTAGATCTTGTACAAACAAGTTTGAAGACATTAAACAAAATTAAAACTCTAATGAAGTCAGTGCAAACTCGTCCACCAAACTTTTAAAGATCTGTGTATTTCCTGTGACAGATACAATACATATACACCGCATAATTTTAAAGACTCGATAAATGGAAAAATATACCTTTGCCTTCTCTAGGTTTCTTCTTTATACCTAGATCTGGAGACCCATCAGATATAGCCGATTGTTGGGTCTTCGGTTTACGGCCAGCTGCACATAAAACATGGGGGGAAAAAAAAGCATTCATCATATGCAGAATAAAAGTGTTTTATAGTTTGTCTTTGCTGAAAGAAGTAGTTCATGCATTTTTTCTCCCTGCCATTTCCTTGCTACAGCTATGGATAAACTTAAATTCTTAGATTACTACTACTGCACATCCAGTTTAATTCATCATTTGGTTGCTTAATTCAAAGGCAGATTTCGCTCAATTTCAGGCAAGTTAATGGCAGGTGAGGTAAGCACCAAACGGATAAAGTAAAACTTCAATTTATTTGCATTCTTTTAATCCAGTGTCTGTTTTACTACGAAATATATAATTTCTTCTTCTGCTTTGTTTTTGGTATTCTACTATGCATGTTGATCAAAGCACCAGTTTTCCTAAGAAATTCTACTACCGAAATCGTAAACATTCATTTCCACTTTGCACCTGTCCGTTAAAAGCTATAGATAAAAGCTTCCACTCAGCATGCAAGTGGTGCCGCACTGGATTCACATCCAGCAGAGCATTAAGACGGCTACAATCAGCACCCGCAGCCTCAGCGATGCAGGACAGCTCTGGGCGGTGCTGGAAGCCTACCTGCGCCGCAGCCCCCAGCTGCCTGCTGCCCGCGCATGGGGCTGCCCTGCCCCGGCTCGCTGGGCTCCCACCTGCCTCCTCCTACCCTCCGCCTGCCCCTGCAAGGACACTTAGGAGGGGACTCCTCAGCAGGCAGCAGGCTTAGAGCTGACTACGTTCCTGTGCCAGGGAAATCCTCTCCCAGCAAGACCTGAAGCTTCTTCATCCTTTCACACTTCAGTGACCTTTTTACTCAAGGTAAACAGGCCCAAGCAGGGAAGAGGATCATACCCCACGGCAGCAGGCTGTCAACAGTCCACGCTTCTGCCTTCAGTTGAAGGCAAGCAGCAACAATTAACTCTCCTACCTCAGGCACAAGAGCATTAATTTTTGCTGATTAACAATGTTCTTCATTAAACACTGAATTTCAAAAGGCATTAACTAAGAAGGCCAAAGTTATGGCTCCATAACTGTGGTTGAATGACCTTACACACTTAAGAGCAGGGATTTGGACTCTGTAATAGGAAAAAAATGTTTACAAAATAACCTTCATAAAATTTCAGAACTTCCTGAGCACAGCCCTGTAACACAATCTGCCCAGTAATGACCATTCAAACAGACAGTGGAACATAAAGAAATAGTTTCAATACAGTGTATTACTACAGCTACAGGAAAGCTTTAATCATGCTTTTCTTGCTTATTTAATTTACAGTAGAGTTACAGTTATCTGTTATGTGTGTGTTTTTATTAAATCTAAAACTCATGGATCCTAGATTACATCACTTTATCACTACATTGCACTTTTTTTTCCTCTAAATTGCAAGTAAATATTCCATCTTAGCATGTCTGGAAGCTCTAATAAAACAATATTCCTATAGTTATGTGAATTGTATTGATGCCTGCAAGAAAACTGTGAGACCAGAGAGAAACCTCACCAGGTGCGAATCTCTCATTCAGTAGCTGAATGATTAGAACTCAAACACTGTTCTGAATAGTTTCTCCTCCAAGAAATGCCGATCAGACAAACAAGATACTTCTCTCACAAGGAAGATCTCGTACTGATTTTGTGAACTGATTTATGGTTTTGTAAGTTAGTATTTACCCTGCCGTTTCATTGGAAGAACCCCGAGTCCACCCGCTTTCCAAATATATCCGTATTTCAGATCCCAATGGTTACCCACACAAGTCCTCTTTGAATCCTTCTCTACCCTTCCTCCACTTCGTAAACTGTGCTTAAAAAACACAATGAAGACATCATTTTCCTTTATGGCTTGGCGAAGCCCATTCTCTTGGTACTTTTTTCTTTTTTCTTGTCGCAGACTCATTTTCTAAGAACTCACATTTCAGACTCCAATCAGTCTGATTACATGAGCAGACAAATCAGATCATCTAACCTATCTGCACCAGTATCAACTGCACTACCTGCAGCAGTGCACATCAGAAATAAATTTTGAGATTGCTCCTATGGAGCACCACACCTACCTTTTTTCTTTTTCATTGGTTCATGGATATCAGGGGAAGTTGGAACAGGAGATGCATCCATTGGTTCAGATTCCTCCGTTGATACCTCCACTACAGTTTCTGTGATCACATCAGGTCTCATGGCCGCATGGATAAATTCTGGGGTTGACACACAAGGAGGGACAAAAACTTCCACTATGAGGGAAGAAGGAAAAAAAAAAAAAACAAAAAAAAAACAAACAAAAGAGTATCTGATGAAGTTTCTACCTGATTATTTTAATGTCTCTTACATTAAATTACTTTTTAAAAAGCATATGCAATAGTATAGCAAGATTCTGCTCCAACAACCTGTCACCTAGAAAATCAATCCAATTCCCAAAAACATGCACACTTGCCAGTATGGTTAGGCATAAGACAAATACCACACCAATATTCTTTAGAACTAAACTCAACTTTAAATGAAACAAGTTAGAGCTTAATCTGTGATCCTTATTCTAATCTCCATTTCCTCTTTTGTACCTTTTGGGTTTCAGTTTGACCATTATTTCATCCAACATATATTAAGTAACTTCAGAAGGAACATCAAGTTAAAGTGATCATCAACATTAAGTTTTGTTTTTTTAAACTGATAAAACTTTGCAACACAGTGTATTCAGATATTCTTTCTAAAATAGAAAAACAGATAAAAATACTTTTGCCTTAAAATAACTATTTGAGCAATTTAAAAAGTCAAATTCACAGAACCACAGAATGGTTGAGATTAGAAGTGACCTTTGGAGGGCACCTGGTCCAAGCCCCCTGCTCAAGCAGGGCCACCTAGAACCGGCTGCCCAGGACCATGTCCAGACAGCTTTTAAGTATCTCCAAGGATGGAGACTCCACAGCCTCTCTGGGCAACCCGTGCCAGTGCTCGGTCACCCACACAGTGAAAAAGTGTTTCCTGACGTTCAGACAGAAAAGTTCATTTCAAATGTGTAGCTACTCAAGGATCTCTACCCAACAACCTCTCTCAGATAAATTATTTAATCTATAAGTATGCTTGTTACAGGGTGGAGAAATCACGTAAAAACTCAAACAAATCAGTAGTTTTGAAATAAGCAAGAAAATGTTTTAAATGGCATACAGTTCTCCACAGAAGCAGGTTTCCCAGTTTGCTTGTTTTACTAATTAGTGGAAGGAGAAATGGCTCACGGAGCAGAAACTGTGGCTGACATACCGGGACTCCTGGCATCTCTCAGGCAGGTAGGAGACTCCATATGAAGCAAGGCCTCTGCAGCTTCAATTGTCTTATCCGTGCAGTGCACATTACTTCCATGAACTGATGCTTCCACTGTAGAGGGAGAAAAAAAAATAATGAGAACAGATTACTTACAAAAGTCTGCGTGTATCGCTGTACAACTGCACTACTCAATCTTAAACATGAAAACCCCAAAATTGCCAGGTGTCTTCACACCTTTTATATCTTCCTGTCAACAGAAACGTTTAGGGAAGACACGAGACAAGCGGAACCAATGCTGTCACTTCTTAGATCAGATTTCTGGTTCACAACCAAGCTTCTCATTGCTATGAGGTGTTCAAGAGCTTACAGAAGCAGACTTTTGGGATTTGTCTTCTGCCTTCAAGTTAACTGGAACAAACCAGACTGTAGTGAGGATAGTTACAAACTAACACAGCAGAGCAGGGAAGTAGTAACCATCTCCAACTATTACCCCATTAAAATCTAAAGGTCACCTCTCTTCAGACATTAAGTCTATTTGGAGATATATATATATATATATATATATATAAAATAAAAGATTAGTTTGCCAAACAGATATATCCAGTTTCGTTTTCTGACATTAAAAATATCTGTGAGTTGGGTTTAGCAGGCTTGGTTGTTAAAAAAAACAAAACACAAAGAATAACAAACAGTACGCAGGGGATTTTTTTTTAAGCTATAACTAAGGGAAGAAGGTAAAAACATTTTTTTTCAAGTTCTGAAAGTTTATGAAAACTAAGTAATTAATAAAAAATAATTTAAAGTAACTTCAAGAGAGCACATTTAAGTTTGACACAGTGCAGATCACAGCAACTTGAACACAGCAGCAACACTAAAAAAACCCCCAACTTACAATTAAAACTACAATCCTATTCACAGCCAACTCTATATTCCTCACCCTTGCAAAGGTTTTTAAAAGCGGCGACTGCAGAAACACCTGTTGCACATGATCCACGCTCTCACTAAGGTACGCCGGCTCTCTCCAGTTGCTCTTTCCATTTACGGCCATCTGCTCAAAGCTGAACCCCTCCAGCGAGGCAGCCAGCAGCCCAGGAAATCTATCTTTAGCATAAGCAGGGTCACCAATCTCCAGCGTCAGAGAACTAAAGAGGATTCAGTAATAATTCTCTACAAGAACTTCAAGGCACTATCCTGTTACTGAAAACATCTAAAAAACAACTTGAGGTTTGTTTATTGAAAAGCAGGGAAAATACTGCTAGCGTTGTTTCTGACTTAGGAAAACACTAGATACAGATTCATGCGGGCACACATGGGGGAAAAAAACCTTCCAGCATACTGCAGTTTATTTAAACGTAAGGATTAAAAACTTGAAAAACCTACTAGTCAGCAGACTAAACATATAAACCAGAAGCTGAAAGTGCACAAAATCTGGAAGATGCGCAAATGCAAAATTCTGGGAGACTGAAACGTCTCGCTGAACCAGCCTGACTGCCCACCCGCTGGCTGGCTGCTGGGATTCCCACCACAGCCCTCTCCTGGGATGCTATTTAAGGGGCTTTATCTTTTGGAATAGCAGATGCCTGATAAAGCTGACATTCCACCACCGCTTCACCCCAGGCTGGGAACAATAAAGGCCTACCTAAGAGCACAGGAAAATCACACTAAAGGAAAGGGTCTCTATCGCACATTCTGTCCCTTGGGTAATCAGTGGCAATCAGCAAGAGTTTTGCACTGTGAGCCATTTCCCCAGCTGCAGGTCCTGGGTGCTCCCCATGCCTGGGCAGCTGCTGTTTCTTTCCCAAGCAGCAGTTTGGGGGTGTCCCGAGCTGGAGGCTGAACACCTGCACTGAAACTGAGTGGCCCTGCAGGAAACCCTCTACCTAAATATTCTTCTTTCTGAAGAGAGGCTTCAGTTGCACAGAAATTGGTGACTAAGTTTCCCCTCATCTACCGGATAAAACTTTCCACTGATCATCAGAATACAGGACCAATATTCAGTTAGTCATTATATATGTAGCAATCCTACATCAATATTGAAATTATAAAGTCCAAATCAGCATTTAATATATTATTATTCTAAAGCATGAAAAAAGATTTAAAGCAGGTCAGCAAACCTTTTCCACCAACCCCTCTGCCTCCCCTGCAGCAAAGAGCTGTACAATTTTCCTTTCTGTTTCTGCAGGTTACCATTTTTGGGACAACTAGTTAGCTTGCTTCTGTGCAGGTATCAGGTTCAGTATATAAAGGACTCCTACAAAGGAACTCAAACAACAGTTGCCAAATTTCAATTGTAAGAGAGTACTGAAATTAGCTTATTGAAGTTATCATCTACTCCTAAATGCTTAAAAGCATACAAAATTTTCCTGCTTTTGTATCCGAAGTATTTCCTATAGGGAATAGTTTCGATGCTTCACCACAAGTAAGAGGTACTTAGCAGAGAGCAGGAACAAGGCAAAAAAGATAGCTGAAAGTCGTCTTTGTACTCTTCCGGTATTATGGCATTCTGCTGAGGGGCTAGAGTGGAGGGAAAGGAGACGCAACCCCCCCCAGCATCAGGGACTAAGGCTGCAATACCGTAACAGCAGAGCGAAGGAGCAAAGGAGGCACCCAACCTCTGCCCTAAGTAACCCTTCCATTTCCAATAAAAATAGCACTATTGACTGCTCAAAAGCCTCTGACATTTCAAAATACACACTTCACAAATGCTTTTCCAACATGAGTTACTGAGGACTCCACTAAAATTGCCACCTAAAAAACGTCAAGCAAAAAATAGTAACACTTCGGGCTTTGGCTGGAACACACATGCTGTCTGTCTATCATGACAGTTAACAAACTAACCTAACATTGCCAAAAAGACACCTCTTAAAATACTTACTAAAATGAGTACTATTACCAAGCTTGAAGTCTTCTCAGCTAGCTACATTCTCCTTTAGCCAGTCCATGGTTTTAGCCTCCGAAGCGTCTGTCTACCCAGTGAGCATTAGGAGTTTTCAGTTGTGCTCAGGCAATGTTATTGCGCCAACACATTTGGAAGAGAAAAGCGCAAATTTGTATCTCAACACAAATTTTACATAAAACATCTTTTTGCCATGCTAGAAAATGTCTAACAGAAGAGAGCAACTCAAGAGTGCTCAGTCAGGAGACACGATACTGATGAAAAATACAGCTAGAAAAGATATCCCAAACGATGAAGTGAGGGAACAGCTTCTCTCAGAGAGGGGATGGGACAAGGAAAAACCAGGTGGCTGTTCTTGCGGGTGCCTAGATCAAGTGTCATCAACTAAACTACACGTGTATCACAACGCTTGGTAGCCCTTCTCACAACAAAGGCGGGGGGGGGGGGGGGCGGGGGCAAACCAAAGAAGTAGGATTCTGCAATAAAAAAAAGCCAACTTCAGTCAAAAGCCATCACCACAGAAAATCACTGGCAGTTATTTACTGTGCAGTACCTTTCAGGCTCGTATAGCTTGTGCCATACAAACACACATCATCACAGCAACCTTAATCTTCTCTCAGTACATCCAAGGTGACGATGCACAAGTGCAGTATCACCGCGGACGGAAAAATTTCTAACCAAAAGAATGATGTGTATGAGCCGTTTCTTTAAAAATGCCTGATTTGCAAATTTTCTATTATATTTATGCTATCAACTATGGCACCTCTGTGCACATATACAAGACTCCCAACGCTAAAATAGACTGTACTGCTTGAGTAAACAACTTAAGATGTAGCTCTGTTACCTTATATACCCATTTCAGGGAGAATATCACTTGCCCAAACGAAGCAAAGTAGTCTACGCGGATGGAAGTAAATTTTCCAGACTTTGGTAACTGAGTAACATGAGAAATGCCATTTACCGATCTAGGACACATCAGAGCTAACAGCACCACTTATCTTTCATTCTTTTAAACCAAATCTCATCTTACTGCTTTTCTGAAGAAATCTGCTTCCTTGGCACTTTATTTTAAAATAGGTCATTAGAAAAGTTTCTGGTCTGTTTTCAGGAAAAAAATCCTCTTAGAAAATCATTTCAATTTTTAAAATGTAGCCTAGTTAACTAGACTAGTTGATGTATCTCTTCACTGTTGACCTAATGTCTTCTAGCTCCACTTTCTAAACAAATAGTGTGTACAGCAGATTATTCAAGGCTCTCAACAGCTTTTACAAAACACCAAACTTGGTAATTAAGTCTGACAGGGCTGTACTTCAGCTTTACAGAAGAGAATACTGGCAACATATCCATTTTGTAACAACGCCCCCAGTTTTAACATAAAACAAGAGTAACAAATTGAATTAAAGCAAGTGATGAGAGGAGAAAAATGGACTGAAATTTTCAAAATGGTACTTTCTGAAACTGCGATAGAGCTCCCCCCTCTTTATCTGAAGGGCTATCAATGTCTGCATTTACAAGGTCAACACTTAACTGTAGCACCTGATTTACAATAGCTTATCCTTTAATACTATCAGGCAACCAGAGCAATACTTTAATGAAGAATTCACAATTCCAAGCATGGAACTCAGTCAAGAGTGACCACACATAGGCTAACAGACCTCATTAAAGTTTATTGGCGTTCACATGCTTGTTTTATCTCAGCATTTAAAAGACCACAGTAAACAGCAGTGGAAGGTAGTAACAGTGCTTAAGCCACATTTTAATTAAAAACAGTTGAATTGCCTGTATCGGTAATACCCAGAAATCTTTCTGTATGCAACACTTGACTGGAAAAGAGGGCATTTTCAGCTTACTGCTTGTTTTATGGCAGACATTTGTTCAGAAACTGAAGAACAATTCCTTGGTTTTTTTAGTATTTCCCTAAGCCTGGCTCTGTTCGTTCAGAAGACTTTCAGCTGCATACAATTTAAGGATGACACATAACCCACCGCATATCAGCAATCAATAACAAAGACGAGAGCAATAATCTCAAAACACTTGTTTCCCTGTGAGCCGTATGTTATCAGCCCAATATTGAGAGAAATATTAGCTACAAAGCCAAAACATATGTTTGTAAAGTCATTTAGGAGTTGCTCTTACAACCAGCAATTAAGATAACCTTAAGCAGTAACAATTTTGGTCCAGCTTCCTCCCCACAGTTATCAAACACTCTGAAGTTTTGTCAACACTGAGGCTAGCAGCCACAGGAAAAGGCAAGGCATAATTAATACAATCCCTCAGGATAAAGGATTCCTCTCTTAAATCCACTTGATACCATCTACATACATAAATAAGTAAACAGATACGGTATCCTGATAGTATGATGATGGGAATACTAGACGTGCATAGGTATCTGTATCCCTCACTGCAATGCAAATATAAAAAAAAAAAAACAAACCCCACACTACGTTGGCTGGGCTAAGGACATCTGAAAGAGCAATACAAAGGTCATTTGTTATTTATCTAAGGGTTGGATCACAAGCAATCTAGTTACAGTGACTTAAAAAGCTGTTGACACAGTAATCAACTACTTAAACGTTCTCTATTCATCGACAATCAGAAGTAAAAAACAACCACCTGAAGTCTGCAGGAGCGAGCCCTGCAGAAAGCAGAGATGCGTTCCACTGGCAAAGCAAGGCTGTCTTCTCCTTCGTACACAGGAGAGTGTCTATGTGCGTATGGCACGCTCCACTTTTTCTGTTCTGCAGCAGAACAGTTCGGGGGAGGGGGGGCGGTGTCTGTGTGTGTTTGGGGTTTGTTCCCCCCCCCCCTCCAAAAAACCCTGGGTGTTTTTCCATATTAAATAAAATAAACCATTATGAAGATTAGGTGAGTTGCCCTCTTTTTTTTAAAAAGGGTATCTTAATACATTGGTAAATGACAGAGCATTACCTTGAGCACGCGTTCATGCTCGTACAAACCCACTGCCACGTCAAGGCACAACCAGTGTTAAGGCATGCTCTCCATCAGTTCATGCCCAGGCACTGACCGCACAGTTCATCACCTATAGGTACCATATGCCGTACCGCTGCCTACGATTTCCAAGGACTACTTTAAAAAGTTGAGCTCCACGTTGTAAAGACAAAGATAAAAATCACAGCTGGTCCGACTTCTGTGGAGAACCGAAGGTTTGACATCATAGTTGTGGTTTTGAGCAGTGTCACCTCACTCATGCTTTCTGCAGGGCTGTACCGCACTTAAAGACACATCCCGGGATCACCGGAGCGTCCTGTCGTTACAAGCGGCAGATGTAACAAAACCGAGAGGGGCCAAACCGTGCCCGGTTCTGGACACGTCTCCGAGAGGTGCCAGAGCTCGGGTCAACAGCCCTTGTCCCGGCAGCGGCCGGGGCTGGGCAGGGGGCTTCGGCACCCGATCGTGCAGAGGGGCGGCCAGGAGGTGCGCGGCACCGGCACGGGCCGGCGGCAGTGAACGGCGTTCCCGCGCCCTGCCTCCTCCCACCGCTCCGGCCGCGGGGCTGCCTGGAGAGCCCCGCTCCGGCGCACCTCTCCGCCTCCTCGCGGGGTCGGGGCGGAACGGCGCTGCCGCCGCCCCGCCGGGGACGGAAGCCCGGTCCCCCGCCCGCCGGGAGGGGCGGCCACGTGCGGCCCGGCGGCGGCGGCGCCCCCACTTCCGTGTTTACACTCCGCTTCCCTCCAATTCCGTGCGCGCCCCGTCAGCGCCGCGGGGAGCCGCCGCTCCGGCGCCCGCCGCGCGCCCATTGGCGGCCGCCGCGCCCCGCCCCGCCCCGCCGCCCTCCGGCCGCCAACGGCGGCGGCCCCCATTGGCGCGCGGCGCCCGCCACTCCCCCCGCGCTCGGGGGGCCCCGGGGGAACGCGCCGCTTCCGCTACGCAGCGCGCGTGGGGGAGGGGGCGCCGCCCCCCGCGCCGTTCCCCCCGCCCCGCACACGTGGGCCGCGGCCCCCGCCCGCCCCCTCCCGCCCCGCGGCCGAGTTTAAAAGGGCACGGGCGGGGGGCAGGCGGCGGGGGGGGGTGGGAACGCGCGGGTGCGCAGCGCCCGGGGAGGCCGGGCCGCGGCCCTACGCGCGGCGGCGGCGCTCGGCCTGCCCGCTCAGACAGCGTGGCGGCGGCGGCGGGAGGAGGGCAGGGCAGGGCCGGGCCGGGGGAGGCGGGAGGACAACAATCTCGCACACTTCCTGGTTCTCGCCCCGGCCGCGCAAACCCCGCAAAACTCCGCCGCCCGCCCCGCCACAACTTCCGCCGCGCTGGCGGCGGTAGCGGGGCCGCCCGCGCCGGGGGCAGGTGCCGCCGCCGGCCGCCCGTCGGGCCGGGCCGGGCGCTGCCAAGGTGATCACTTCCTGATTGCCCTCCATTGCCTCCCCGCCCGCCGCCGGAGCGCAGCGTGCGCCGCGGCTCCCCCCCCCGCGCCCCGCTCCGGCGCCCCCGCCGTCCCGGCGCCCCCGCCGGCGCGGCGCAGCCGCGCGGGGCAGCTTACCGGCCCGGATGAGGAGGTCGAGCTGGTTGGTGGGCCCCTCATGCAGGGACGTCGCCATGTTTACGCTGCCGGAGCGGCTTCACATTGACCGCCGGGCGGGCGCGCGCCGGGCACGCGCGGGGGGCCGGCGGCGAGGGCGGCGGGGCGCGCTCCCGCGGGGCGGCGGGCAGGGCGGGCGGCGCGGGCACCGCCACGGCGCGGCGGCGGCGGCGGCAGCGCTTCCTGCGGGGCGGCGCGGCGCACGCGATCCTTCCGCCGCCGGCCTCAGACAGGAAGTGCCGCGCCGGCACTCGCCGCCGCCGCAGCGCGGGGCCGCCCGCGGGCGGGGGAAGCCGCCGGGGCCCCGCCGGCCGCCCCGCCCCGGGGCGCGGGTAGGTGGGGGCGCGGCGGGGCGCGGGCAGCGCCGCCCCGCCCCGCCGCCTCGCACGGCCCGAGCGGCGACCGCAGCCGCAGGCAGCCGCAGCCGGCCAGGCGCGGAGGCAGGCGAGGACGCGCGCAGCTCCGAGCGCAGCCCCCAGCCGGGCCCGCCGCCTTCGCCATCTCCCCCCGGCCCCTCGCAGCTCCGTGCCCCGCTGCCGCTGCCTGACCGCTGCAGCCGGGGCACCCCGCCTACCAACGGAGCCCCTTCTCAGGGCGGCGCTTCTCTGGGGATAAGCCCGACGGTCCTCACCGAGGCAACCATTAACACATCAACAAGTTTGCTCCTTGGCAAATTCCTGGGCTACCTACTCTGGTAATATTTTGCCAGAAAACCAGTCTTTCTTGAACACGATCCACCTCGTCTCCTCGGCAGTAGCAGGGCTGACTCCGAGGGAACTTTAGATGCCTCTCCCAGTTAGCCAGAGGCCCCATCCTTCACCAGCTCTAGCCTCCGAGCAGGGTTGTGGGGAAAAAAAGGTTGCATTGGTTTCTTAATTAAAAAACCACTACCACCACTTTTCAGGGTTGCATCCTCTCCCATCTGAAGAACCACCTGCTTTAATGACACTGCAGCCCTCCCTGCCAGCCCCCTGGCACGCTGCAGCTGGACAGAAGCAAGAGCCACAAGAAGGTGTTCTCCAAGCCTCGCCCTTGAGTCCCTGTGCTGCTTATTCTCAGGGTAAAGCTTCAGAGCTGCATGCGAGGAGCAGCTATGCAAAGAAAAGCAAAGTCTATCCTACCCAGAGCTATGCATGGAGATCACGCATAGGAACTCCTTCATTAATGCCACACACACCTGACTAGGCCTATATTGTTAAGCCATCATTAGAAGGATCAAGCAACCACTTATTGCCCAAAGAGACTGCCCTTTACACAACAGCTTCACAGCTCCATTAGAAAAAGGTGAAAGGCACCAGCTGCATCAATCTGACAATAAAGAATCTCTCTCCCCCTCTCAAGTTTTAGTAGTCCTAGGATCTGGATCACAAGCAAGAATTTGGAAGCATGTTTTCCCAGCACAGAAATCACAAAATAGTATCCAGCATACATCACCTCCAACTGGGTAACTTCAGTATCGCAAACTTTTGACAGATCATACTCCTACCACAACTCTCAAGGCTTTTAAGGAATACAACTTAATGACCATATTTACGCACACAAATCAAAATTCAGGCATTTTGTAGGCTTCACTCCTCTGTTCCTGGCTGTAAGGAATTAAATTTGTTCATCATCTCATCAGATAATGAGCAAGACCTCTGCAAGCGAGATCATTCATTCTCACATTCAAGCCACGATATCTATGGGTAGCTCTGTGCTAAAGTTTTGCCAGCCGAGCTCTTTCCAGCCAGAAGCATGGACAAAAAAGGCACTCTCTAGCCAGCTGTGATGGCAAAAAGCTCTCATGCAGATACAGCTTTGCCAACAGCAGAGTGCTCCTGTCAGCTTATGTTATTCAGAGAGGTGGAACAGCAGTGTTCACAAGAATTCCTTCTGTCAGCGCATTTCCACTAGAGGACTCTGCTGTGTTCTCCAGCAGAAATTTTTCTAGTGGAGACAAGCCCAAGGACAAGTAAAGGCATTTTAAGTGGGTGCACACTTAAATGTGCAATAAAACTTCATAGCCCTTCATTAAAACATCCTCAAATTGAAGTGGAAACCTCATGCAGTGTAGTTTAGCAACACCATAGATTCAGCTTACGTACCGAGCACTGAAATAACTGTGTAGTCACATTACTTTGTCCTGTGTACCTATTGTTGTTAAAAATCATAATTTACCCACACTTTTCTTCAAGCAGTTAGGTCCACAGCAACAAAATACAGTTAAAAATTATTTGTCAGTTTATATCCAAATCAAAAGTTGCACCGAGACACTACCTTTGAAGATCCAGACCTGTGTCAATAGGAGTTCACACTTACATACTTTGGAAAAGATGCATTCATAGTTTGTTGCCTTCCTGTTCGCTATGTAATTCAGTGAGGATTGTTTACTGATTGCAACTTCCAGTCACAAACTGAAGTGCTTGACTTATATCCAAGTTGTTCTCTCTACCCCCTACGGGTAGAATGAATTCTTGCCTAAGATATGTGGACTCCTTGAATAAGTGCATTCAAGTAATGTGCGTGTGTAATTTTCAACACCATGCGTCCAAAATGAATACAAAAAGAGTATAAAACATCAAGCTCTTGGTTTAATACCAGTTTCCTAAACGGCATTTATTTACTACTGTGAGCACAGACTTAGCACAGTGTTTGCCAATTCGCATGAAATGGACTCGAACAGCTGCACACATTGTTTTGATTCTTTGCTCTCTCTGATCCTACATACAGAGTATCACTGAGTGCCCAAGGGATTCCAGTCAGTTGAAAAAAGGCCAAGCCTATGCACTTTGAAGATTATAATGTAAGCAACTACAATAAATCTATGAAGTGATCATTTTGACCTGTGCCCAACTTATTCATACAAGTATATTATTAAAGCGTAACACTTTCTTTAAGGAGGAATACAGTTTTCCCCAAAAGTTCTGCGGTTCCATCTGTTTAAACTACATGATTTCCAGTATTTTATGCTGAACACTAATTGATTTGTCATGCTAATAAGATCTTACTATTTCGGGGAAAAAAGACAGTCAACAAGGAAAAATGTAAACATGCACTTAACTTTTTAATCTCTTTTAAAACCTCCTTTCCAGGCAGAAGAGTAACAAAGAGGGATGCAGGATCCACTCAAAGAGTAGTGGGCAACTGCCCAGTGAGGCAAGAAATATTTACTGTAATGTAACAGGACCACATGAAATTGCATATTAGCTTGTGTTTCTCTGGCATGAAAAAAGTAGAAAAAAATATATAGAAACAGATCCCCAAACAGCATCATTCTTTGTCAGACAGAAATATATTTATTAGCCTATCTTTTTTTTTTTTTACTGTTTTGTTTTGGTTTTTTTTACTGTAGAGTGTACAGAGACTAAGCTTTACTGTAATTTTTTAAACCACAAGCTCAGCTGTCAAAAGAGCCAGGTAGACCTACATGCTCATATGCTACATCTACCAACTACCATAAAAAAAAAAAGTCAACATGTTCTAATATGCAGGAAAGCTACCATTCAAAACTATGCTTATGACACACAGGAATGTAGTAAGTCTTAAGTAATTTCAAGACAATAACAAGTAATCGTATTTTTAGCTGACAGCACCTCCATCCCTGTGCACTTGGTAGATAAGGAACTTGGGACAACAGGAACACCCAAGTGAATTGTATCCCCCTACTTGTATAAACACAGGAGTAAAATATCTATCAACTCATGCTTTCTTGTTAAGGGATATGGACAACTTTGTTCACATTAAAGGAAACAAGCTTCACTACTTCTTTGCAATATACACCAGTTAAACTTCATCCTGATTATTTTGAAAAAGTGAAAGACAACTCAAGAGAAGAAACTGGATGCGATTAATTGCATGCAAGACAGCGGATGTAGAAATTCAAGATATGAAAACCTGGAAGGTTTCAGCAGATCTGCAGAAGTGGATGAGAGTAGGATCATGAATTATCTTAAGCATTTCCTTGAACAGTCCTCAAAACTAATACAGCATTCAGTGGCTACAGAGAAATTGTCAGTCTCCTCTCCCATAGTCTCCTATGGAAAGTTGCCTTTCCCACAATTCTGACAAATACGTTGAAAACATTCTCCAGTAACAGACTGCATAGTTTCTCTTTGAAAACTATTTCACAGGCTTTGTAACTTGAAACACTAAAAGTACAACCTTCCAATGGCACCTTTTTCCTTCACTGACAGCAAATGATGAACCAGAAAGAAAAAAAACACGTATTTAACTACTTTTAGCCACAGAGGGTTCCAGTTGTATTCTAGTATGACAAAGCTACCCTGGGAAAAAGCAATTATCATATAGCAGTTACTTATTCTTACAGAGGCAATTTGTTTGACTTCATTTAAGTAAGTAGTCAAGGGTAGATGGCACTCTGTCTGAGGGTAGTATTTGCAGTCTACATAAGAAATTGGAAATTATAACAGAGGAACAATACTGAAATGCCAACCAAGCTAAAAAGCTTCAAGTAACTTCAGAAGTCCAGGCATGTCCTGTCCCAACTGCCAAAACCACCTACAAATTTTAAATAATTACAGAAAGGTCAGTTTTGCCGAGGATCCTGAAGAAATTCACATCTAATAATTACAGAAGTAGTTGCTGTCCTCAACAGCAGGCTATCAAACTGTTGATAATTATTACTGCACTGCAAGGGTAACAATACAAAGAAACACTTTTAACAGTTAGATTCCAGAAACATGCAAGAAGATGCAGCAGTCTCCTTTATCAGCACATCAGCATAATCATTACCATTCACAGTGGAAAGCATGGTAGAAAATTGCAAAAGTAACAGCAAAATAACCATGAAGTTTCCCTGGAGGAACCAGGGAAACACTGAGGGAAGTGGTCAGTGACCATGCCAAGCTTATCTTCTTGACTACACCATGTGAAGTCTAATAATACCAAAGCCACGAGTCTGTCGCAATCTGCACCTTTAAGTGGACTCAGGATCCTGGTGTCACTATTCATACAGCAATTAGTGATTCCACACAGAAAAGCAAGTGTATTCTCAGTAATTGGTACTACCTTTGATGAACAGAAAAGGAGTTACTCAAAATAGCAAGGGTCTACATTCCAGCATTACTACTTGTGAATGTGGACTAAGAAAGACTTGGCTGTCTCAAAATAGAAAAAAACTGATATATGCACTTCCCTTATAATGAAATTCTTTAATTTCAGGGCAGTCTAGCAGACAATTGTAAATCAGGTATTTGCATAGCACATTACATGATTTTACAAAATTGACAGTATTTGAGATTGGTAATAGGCTGGCATACGAACTATGTCACCGTTGAGCAATTTCTCTGTTCAAGACCTAGCATTTACAATTCCTTAAGACTTCTCTGATAACAACAAATGTCTATTCTATAAGCCCACTAAATCTTCATAAGGACTAAATGTCCTGCTCAAACACATATGGCTTTACTGTGATCCTAGAATTTGTTGTCAACTACAACCTCCCTTTTAATATGCAGATCACCTTTAAAAATTATTACTTTCAAGTCTGTCACTGTATTTTTGATCAATAAAGACCACTAACTCTTGTGAGCTCATACCACGATGGTTTTGGTATGCCATACTGCATTCTAATTTCAAGACACAAACCACAAAATTTTTCAGCTTACATTAGTAAAATGCTGTGGCTGAGCCTTCATAGTAACATCCTACAATTTCTCAATCCAAGTTGAAACTGGAGTTGGGAGTTTAGAGGAGAGTGCATCTGTACATCTACAGTCCAACCCATAATGCGCCACACTAGCAAGCCATTCAATTAGCCTCACATAAGCCTCACATAAGCCCAGAAATATGCCCAAAATGTGTAGTTAAATTAGGCTTTATTACAAAGTATTTAGCCTTGCAGTGTTCCTTCAGTATGAATGGAGCACTGAATGCAGTAAGGCAGAAACCTGAAATCTAGAAAGAACTGGACACCACAACCAGGCTGTTACTGTTACGTAAAAATATTATCATCCACAGAGCAGCTGCACAGCTCTCTTCATTAATTTCTCAGAAAAGGAAACACCAGCAAAGATGACATAAAATTTAAGTTGCAGTTGAATTTTGTTTCTGAATTAAGAATGTTACTGAAAACAGATGTATACGCCCTTGGCATAACTGCTCTAAGTGCTATACAATAGCACATGCAATGAGAGGGGGATCATTTTGTTTCACTGTCATCAATATTTAACTAGCAAAAATGCAATGGGTTTCTTGGCAGAGTGAGAACTCACACTGATGTAGCAGCAGCATGGTGTCAAAAATAAAATTAGCTCACATTCAAAGGATAAATTCTTAACCCATGAATGTGTTAGAGACATCTAATTCTTGCAGTAGAGCAAGTACTGCACGCAAAGTTTTATCTTGCTTTTAACTAGCTAATGGCCTTCATCTTAAGCTCTTCGATGAAGGCAGTACCAACTTAAGCTGAGAGTTTCATCAAGTTGTTAGAATGTCCAAACTCTTGTTTGAACTCATCACAGTCTTCTAAAGCAAACTGCTCTCCACTTTGAAAATTCTCATCAAGCTGTCAGCGTAAGGAAATGAAGTTCAATCAATAGGATGTGTCAGCACTACCAAAACATATACCAGACGTTTGCATTAACTAATTTTTTGTAAGAGGCAGTTAAATCAAATAATGTCTGGACAGAATGAATGATAACATTGTTTTGTTTATCCCTTACATACACATGCCATAATCAAAGGTAAGATTCTAACCAGATCTAAACCTGAGTTCTTAGTATATGATATTTAACAACTGATAAAAACTTATCTGAAATAAACGAAAGAGTTCACAGGCTCAAATTCACATAAAAGAAGTCAGAAGGAAGCAGTTTTAACCATAATGAGGGAAGACATATAGAGGCAGAAGGAAGAACAGGTAATAACTAAAGACTTTACATAGGTATACAAAGGTGGTTCCTATGGTGATAACAGTGTAAATAGTAACCTGAAATTTCTTCTGTAAAAGAAGATTTGCCTTAAAGTATATCTTTTCTTCATGCATTTGTTTAAATTAGGGGAGGAGTTAACCCTAAACTCACTGTTTATTCAGCCTCCTCCCTCCTTAAGGATGGCTATCAATCTAAATGATAGTTTCAACTGAACTTCCTGGTGGGAAAAAAAAATTTAAGAGATTATAGACAAACATACCATCGTTGTTGTCTTTGTAGCTCAATATTTTTCCATCAGATCATAATCCTGGAGGGGCTCATTTTCAGATCCCCATTTGTTCATGCAGATCTTCTACCCCCCTGTGGCAATAACATTTTTAGAATTAAAACAGACTTCCAACTTGCACCACAGGGAGGATTTCTGATGGAACATTGAATTAAAAAATGTGGTGACAGTTCACAAGTCAAATGATATATCAACTTCTCAAAAGCAGTTCTGTTTCCTCTTTAATCTTAAAGTTGTGAGAAAAAAAAAATCCCAAACCTGTACTTGCAGCTTTGATGATCAATAAAAAAATAAGGGGAAAAATACTATTGATACGAGAAGTTAGATTCACTGAATCAATTAAATCAGGGTCTATATTGGCAATATGATGTTGGTATACCTCTCATAGGGATCCAGCTTTACTGTACTTACAGCAACATTTACTTAATAACTGCCTACTGTTCAACAAGATTTGTAAACAACAAACAACACTGGTTTTGCAAATTCATCATAAGTGAGGTAACACAGAAGAAAAGTAGTACCGGTGCAGGCATAAGATCAGTACAAAAGGAGTTCAGAAAGTACTAATGAATTTTAATGACAACATTCCAGATAACCCGGCATTTTTAAAACAGCATTATCCTACTTAAATACTCAACTCATGCCTTATTTGACTAAAAGGCTAGGCATCATCCATGTATAAGATCTGCAGATCATGACTGTGGTACCTTCAGCACTGCATATATGGTAAATCCAAAGATTAGATTACCCCATTAACACACCTACACATCCACGTTATGGGTTCTGTGTCGTGACAGACAAACAGAACTATAGCAACTGATAATTTGAGACTGACTGCTTCTTTAAAGACAGCAGCTTCTACTGTTATGTAAACTGCAAAGGTTTTGCTGAATAAATCCTAAAATTGAAGGGCTAATTACTTTAAGGACAGATAACTACTCAGGAAATGGAAGCCAACAAATTTTGAGTATTATTAAAAAATTGTTAAGAAGGATGTATTGTTTATGATACGAAGACTTTCACTGTTGCAGTAAACAAAATCTTAAGACTGTAACTCAGTCCCCAATAGTCTAAAGGTACTGCTCCTAAGAATTATATCATACACATAGGAAAAGAAATTTAAACACTATGTCAATCTAAAGCTTATACTTTCCCTTTCAAACATTACAAAAGGCACTCACTAATTCCACTGAGAATGTCATAAGGTCACCTGAAAAGATCAAAATTCCTACATTTTGTTTTTCCTAGAAAACTTCTTTGTCAACATTTTTTTCTATTCCAAGCAGACAGGCAGTTTTTTCTGGAATAGGACAAAAAAACATAACTTGAAGCATTAAGTCTTTCTTGTTTGTTAAAAGACTCTTGGGTTTTACTTTTATCATTAATGGATTAATTTTATAGTTAAAGGATTAATTATAATTAATGATCCTTGATTAACGAATCAAGATAGATTAGTGGGAAACAGGCTGGAAGGA
This sequence comes from Ciconia boyciana, assembly GCF_034638445.1. NCBI lineage: Eukaryota > Metazoa > Chordata > Aves > Ciconiiformes > Ciconiidae > Ciconia > Ciconia boyciana. Next base: position 71,684,543 of record NC_132938.1, on the reverse strand, counting down.
GTCTGACAGGCGAAAAAACCCATACTCCACTATAATTAACTAAAAATTCATCAGTATTTACAGATAAGGCTACTTATAATGACTCTATAGCCTATTTTATTTGAATTGTGGTTTCATAAATGCAAGTTTTTTAATATAAACCAACATTACGGGTCCTGATTCTGCCCTTGGATCAGCACTGACAGTCCTTACAGTCCACACAGCCTCAAATCCAATCACAGAACAGCAAACCACAAATAGAACCATTGAATGCACAGCACAAATCATCTCTTTAGTGTCCTAAGTAAGTTTTACCACACCAGCTACCCCACTACATTTATCACAAAGGGTACTGATCCCTATCTCTGAAGGCTAGAATAATGCTACATTTTACTAAATTACACAGCTTTAGATTAACTACAAAGTAGCTCAAGGCTCTTGGAATATGTATATTGTAACGTTGTAAAGCGTGTAAATCAGTAGTCTTTGGAATTGCCAATAAACTGTCACAAGAAGGAAAAAAAAAAAAACAGGTCCATGGCCAACAGTAGAGATACTGAAATTGGGCATGTACTATGTTATGTGGATACGTATCATTTCAAATACTGCCAAGACTTCTTTAAGATGGGGTTTTAGTATTTACCATGCTCTCTGTAGAGTCTAGAACCACAAAAGGTATTACATCTACTCATTCCTGGTGCAACAACTATACATTTATCAAATAATGCGAAATTTTTTGTAGCAATTAATTCTGACATTTATGAAGTAGCATCAAGACTAATTTAGCAACAATGGATTTTTCGTCTAAGATGCACAGAAATCAAACTGTTGCACCTATCTAAATTAGGATCATTAGCATAATAAAGGTATGTACTTCAGAAAATTAGCATCTAAAATGCTCTTTAAACAAACATTATTACATCTTGTTTACTTGTTTCTGCCTTAGCCTGCTTTCTCATTAACATTTACTATGGCACCTTTTACCACCTCTCCAACATCAAATTGCTTCCTACCCACAGCCCAGTATCTCTTCCCTTCCCCTACAAAAACAAAAATTGGAAAACGCATTCAGGTTCACTCTCCTGCAACTCATTGCTAATAATGGCACATTACCAAAATGAATGTTTCTTGGGGCCTTTATACTTTCTCTCCACCCATTTTATCTCTCTGTATGAGGAATGAATTCAGAAAGACTCGGCTGTACCAAAACGTCTTGGTCAAAACACATGCCCCACAAGACTGCCTCCCTCAGAACAATCTAAACCCAGCACTTCTTTCACCAACACTAGATACAAGTTCTGTGCAAGAACGTTTACTCACTGTCATGTATAATTACACCATAAAAACTGCACTGGATTAATTAATTACTTAATTAATAATTACTATAATTAATTATTTAATTACTTACTATATAAATAATAATGAAAAGTTGGAATATGGGAACGAGCGTGCAAGAGGAGATCACCTCTCTCCGCAAAGACCTTTTGGAATCATGAATTATAATATTCATTAATAGTTTTTTAAATCTTCATTAGATTTTAATTTCTCCTCTACACTACTTTCAATTGGCTTTTTAGTGCACATTATCTTTAATTTTTATATCAAATCTATTAAAACAAAGTTTAAATATTTGAACTGATTTTAATATTTTATTACATTACACTAAATTTTTAAGGACATATTAACGTCAAAGTTATTGTGAAATTAAAAAAACACAAAAAAACACCACCAAACTATCTGCAGTCAAGACACATCCCTTAACATCTCCAGCCACAAACTCACCAAATTATCATATCAACTGCCCTATAAATTTTAAGACTACTTTCAAATATCAAGATTTGGAAGCTTCCACATGTCTCTTCCTTTGAACAGTAGCTTAAAAAAAAAAATCCCTATAGAAGAGCTACAAGTTTTTAATTGTCATTTCAACCAATTTACTGTGGCCAGAAAATAACACTTAAAAACATACAGAGTTCATCTGCAGTAGCTCTTTATCCTAAAAGAACTGTTCTGTTAGCCATTAATCTACCAAAAGCTTACAAGAAACAGCATATTTAATGTTTAAAAAAAAACAACACTTCTGAATGCAAAATCATTCAAAGTATACGCTCTTAAAGGTTTTCAAATACAAGTTTAGTTTATAAAACCCAGCTTCTTTGGAAGAACACCCTCACTTCTCACTTACCTTAACCTTAAAAGTTTTATTACCATAGTCAAAAATAAAAATATACATATTTCATATTCTTTCTTTACATGAATTTGTTGAACTTGTAATTAGCATATTTAATTCAAATCACATTTGAGTAAACTGGAATTGCAAGTATTCTCCCAAAACCTGAACCATTAGCTCATGCACAACTTACGAAGTTGACGCATGTGATTTTTGATGCAGTGCTACAGGAGATTAACATCCAGATTCAGAAAGATGTATGAGCAATTGCATCCACTGTTTAGGGAAAAAACTGAACTGAAACCTACCCAATCTGACAGGAATGCACATATACTTCCTGGGCTGCAAAGTTAAGCAACTGAGAGAAGGGTGTCTCAGCTTTGTTTTGCTTGCCTGACATAGTGAATTTAAACTCCACCTCTAAATTAGGCAGCCCAAGGATAGGAACATACGCTACCCATGTTCTAGTCAAGTGGTCTCACCGGTTCAGTATGGAGTGCCCAAGAGGACCTGTCCTCCCTTTGGTTGCAGTACTATGTAATCCCAACCCCAGCACTCATCAGGCCCTTGGCTGAGCCACATCAGCATGCTAATCCAGCAGAAAGTTAACCCAACAAAAATACAGAACAGTTGAGGGCTTCCCTGCTATTTTTTCTTGCAAAATTCGCATACTGAAATGGCTGAAAAAGGTTCAACAAGTATGAGAAGTAGCACAAGAAAGCAAACGGGAAGGACAACAGGAACTGCAGCACAGCAGCGGCCTGGCAGTCAGATGTAATTAGGCTCCCATAGGAGCACAACTTTTGTTCCTTCAGACAGTTTAAATAGACTTTGGTCCCCCTCAAAAAGTTCAAAGCTCCTGATCATGTTCTTTGGAGAGAGGTGTACAGAAAGATACATGCTTATTGCTAAACAGGTCAGCTGCTTTAACACCAAAGCTCTACTCCTTTCTTCATTCGTAACTTGTCATTTTACCACATAGCTGAGTTAATTTCAATCTATTAGGCTTTTTGCCCATAAAAGGACAGTCCAACTCCATTCCCCCCAGCCATGCACTCCTGCCACTAAACCAGCAATAAAACCACTCTTGGACCAAAAAGGCAGGATAGCAAGGGACAGAGGATAGAGCTCATGGGAAGGGGGAAGAATTGGAATATAGGGTAAATAGAGCCGTACAGTCCATATTGCCACCTGCCCTGCAGTTATTTGGCTCAGACACATTGTGAAACTAAATTCTAACCAGCTTCGTGGCTCAGCTGATTTTTAAAAACTCCAAGTTTAGTTGCCTAGTTAACCCCCTGCATAAATAGGTAACAAAGACATAAATGAAGATCCACCTACTTATGAGGGTACACGGTGTTACAATGCAGCACCTTGAACCTAAGGTGACATTTTTACCTGCCAAGCCCCAATCCTGTCACCACTGAAGCTACGTAAAACTAAGTTTAGAGTGAAGAGATTGTGAACCCAGATCAGGATCTCCACCCTGTGGGTAAATACAAAGTCACATTCCTCAGGGACTTCTAAAAGTAAGAAAAATCTCATGGAAAAAAATATTATAATAAGTCTACCTGTTTCCACAGTTTCAGTCTCAATTTCTTGTTCCTCTGCTACATCTTGCATCAGGTAAGTCTCGTCATCATAAACCAGGACCTGAGCAGCATAACCCTGTTCTAGTCTGGCACTAGGAACTGGCTCCACAATCACTGCTGGGAATTCAGAGACTGGCTCATTTTCCTACAGAATGGAGAAAAAAAAAAAAAAGGCAAAACATGCTCTAAATACTGCACTGTTGAACTCTACATCAATATTTTCCTCTTATGCTCTTACATATTTTATGGAATAATGATAATAATTTTAAAGACTTTTAAAGGAAATTTTCTTTTAAAGCAAGAGATTAAAAAAAATAAAAGATAGCTTATCACCCACCAAAGGGACCTTCCTGAATCTCAAAGATATTTTCCTGGCTTTAAGCACTTAAAATTTAAACCATCAGATAGCTTTAAGACATTGAAAAAGAGCAAGGTTTCTAATTAAGACATTCAGCTGTGGGAAGTGTTTCTTCTCCCTCTGCTCCACAAAACGTAATGAAGGCTTTGCATGTGTACTGCAACATACCTACATCTGACCTGTATCTTATGAACACTCATGTTTTGGATTAAGTGCATAAACTATCACAAAAGAACTGGCTACTTCAAAGCCCGTATGCCTATCTCTACTTATTTAAGGATCAAAATGTCTGCAACAGCACATTTAATCTGTTAAAGTGTTGCAGAAGTGGAACCCTGCCAGATTTAATTTACTATGAGCTACAGAATAGCAGAATATATTTATTATTTGTTGATAAGAATGCAGAATACAAGCAAATATGTCATGTTGGCTAACTTTGAAAAAGGTCCTTATATTGTTCTGCTCATCTCATTCTACACCTCAAGACACATCTGAGATCTTTAAAGAAATGCTCAGTATAGAATTTAATTTTGTAAACCCAGTCTACAGTTGTATTGCAGACTTCAAAACTTACTGCTTCCACTTCTCTGTGATAATAAAATCTTCTAATAAAAGACATTTGAAAAACGGGCTGCTCTCTTCCTCCTCACATAACAATCTCTAATCTATTTCACTTGCTTTCACAGCAAGTTTACAGTGAATTTTTTCTTTCAAATTAAGATAAAAGGTGTAAAGTTTGTTAGTAAGTAAATGCTATTTATTTTTCTAACCTCTTGATTTTTTATTCCATTGCTGTCGAACTCCAGGCCAGGGCCTCCAGTGTCAATCACTGCTGATGTCATGATGCATGCCCTGAAGACGCTTTGAGAGCTGTTATCTATCCTGAAGACAGTAATGCTGATAGCCTGAGGTTATCAAAGGCTTAAATTCACAATCCACTTCTGTCAAACAGCTAGGCAGAGGTGGCTGAAACACAAAATAATTTTAAGTAAGTTATTGGCATAGTTTATATTCAAAAGTCTTTCAACATTTATGAAAGCTATTGCATGCTACATCTCTACATCAAAAGAGGGCATCAGTGAACACAACAGATGTGACAATGTGCCGACCTTGGTAAAGTTAATACTGAATACTGCCATACAACACAAGTTTCACACTAACTTTTAATACCAAGGTAACACAATTTCAGGTTGGTTCTTTGCAACTTGTTAAACTTCATGCAATTCTAAAAACAAATAATATCCTTAGATATTTTCCACTGGCCAAAATCCTGAATTTCTCACTGAGGTCAAACATCAACTAGGTTTTTGAGACATACATACGTTTGAGTTAGTGCAGCTTTTCTAAAGTTACTGTTTTCCTATTAAATTAGGATTTATTTTTTTTAATTACACTTTCTTCTTTGTTCTACTAGCTTCACAGTCATTTCATAAAGCTATAGTTTCATAAAGCTTCATAACTGGTTTCATAAAGCTTTCAAACATATTGCCTTTTTAAAGCAATGCATATAATACACATATCTCTCAAATAGATATCTAATTTCTAATCTACAGTTTTCTTTGAAATAAGTATTACAGCAGTTCCTCTTTTTTTCCTATAGAAGAAATTCTTATGAGTCCAAAAAAAGCAGTTCCACATCATAATGCTTTAATTTGGGTATACCATGGACTCATTGAACTTACAAAGATACATAACCTCCATCTTCGTGATTTTCTTTAAAACTAGATTAACAGCAGTGCTTTGTTTCTAAACAACTGCTATTTATTTATTCTGAATAAATATTATTACTCATATCCTGTCTTTGGAAGAGACAAATAATCTGTGTTCATAAACCTTGGGCTGTGAGGCAGTTTACTACTTCAAGATGCAAACTACGAAGTTTGGCTTCTTAGTTGTACACAGAAAGCACATATTCCACGTGAGACATAAGAACCCAATCTGATATCAATTACCCTTGCAAGTAACTCCACTGAGATCAATGCTTTATAACAGAAGCCAGAATTTAGCCCAACATTTTTAATAAAATCCATCCATTTAGAAAGCTAGCACAGTCACCGAGGTCTGCAAGAAAGCAGGATCTTCCAACACATACTGAATAAAAAAAATTACAATTAATACTCCAATGGGTAAACTCAATAAGCCTGCTTTTCAATAGCAGGCAGCCAGCTTAAACTAAATTAATCTTGCACGTATAGGGAAAAGCTAGCTCAGATTCATGCAGAGTAACTGGGCTTCCTGCAGGCATGGAAATCTTTATAGGCATAATAGCTTAGGTATCCCAGTAAAAATTACAATTACTGATCTCCCCAACCAGATGTCAACTAAGCAAGAAAGTCAACAAAAAAATACTATGCAAAAACTGTTTTAAAACTTTCATTTATCAAGGTATTAAGGATCCTTCAGCACGCCATAAAAATATGCTCAGAAAGGCATCATTTATGTTGTCATACCAACTTAGCACAAAAAGTCATTAGCCACACAGTGGATGGCAGGTCACTACAAAAACATAACAAACAAACAAACAACAAAAAAAAAACCAATAACACACCAAACAAAAAAACACACCTGACACAACAGAATAAGATATTCATATTTTTCACCCTTACATAAAAAAAGGAGAATAAATTCTGCTATTGGCTTTCTAGGCAATTAATCCTCATGAAATAAAACTGAAGAACAGGAGATCATCTTAAGTCACTGACATAGTAGCAGTAGAATAAGCACAAGATATATTCCAAAAGAAAGGAAAAAATATATGCAATTTACAAAAACAATTAAGGCATTTTTTGCTTACATAGACAGTCAAGTTGACATGAGAAAGCATGATTCATACCTAAAAATATTTCATTCGTAATAGCACAAAAGAAACAATACAGTAATACTTCATTTTCCATTGTTTCATTTGTAAAGCTAGCACCACCTTTTGATTATCAATATTTTCCTTGATGAAAAAGAAAGCAAAGACCTCCTCTGCTCCCCAAACAAGATTCAAGCTGGAAAGTCTTTAACAAGCATCCCTGGAGCCATATACACCTGTCACCCTCCAGGCTTTTAGCACAAAAAGCCTACTCCTTACCTGCCTATCAATTACCACATTATTTCAAAAGTCTTTAAATTCAGAAATATGTATAGTAGAAAAACAGCTATGAATACACTAAAATAATCAATTAGGAGGAAAAATAATTTAAAAAACAAACAAAAAAAACCCCTTTTATAGTAAAAGACTTTTTCCTCTTCTAGTTTTCCATCTACATCCACACTAGAAATACTGCCAAGCAATCATAACCCAAAAGAGAAATTCAAAGAACGGAAATTGTATTTTAATTTGGAAGCACAGCCTCCAACCAATTTCAAACATCAGCATCATTCCTGCAACTCAGAACAGTATCTATGTAAGAACATATAGCGCTTTATGTAGTCCCTTTGCATAGCTTAAGCATGTCACAAAGCTAATTTGGTTCTCATGTAGTATATTAATGCCAATAACCAATCATATACTAGACCACGTGTACTGTATATTCATATTTTATGTACTATAATCCCACACAGGTGGCCAAACAGCTGCCAAACTGTAGCAACTGAAAACACTTAATACTGTATACTAGATCAGATTATGTCAAAAAACTACTATTTCTGTCTCCTAGGTTACAAAGAGTTTAGATTACTTTTGCGCCGATTTATCTCTACATGAATTACCAATTACCTACAGAAGTGAAGATAGGGCAATGCAGGAACACAAATGATAATCCTCATTTTCCAGTTCCAGCAGAAATTCACAGTAAGAACCTTACAAGGGAAAATATACAGAAGAATGAATGAGATGCTAGATCTCAGCATTCATTAAAAGGACGGTATCTTTAGACTGATGGCACAGAACAGTCCAGACAAGGAATAAATGAAAGACCCAGAGTCTTTATATAACAGGATTTGAACTTCGTACTAAGAGCCTTGCTATTCAGTAGCCTTTTCGAAAACCTGACAGGGTGGGGAAAAAGGCAAGCCCACTGGCCAGCAAGTGGGAAGTTAAAAGAGTTTCAGTTCAGTCTGGTTTAGAAGTTCTAAGTTAAAACAAAGGCATAAACACGCCCCACACACCTAAGTGTATGTTAGATTCCTGCAGACGCACCCCATTTTGAATGGACCAGCTAAGCGTTTGCCCTCTTCCCTCTCCCTAAGCGATATGTCCTTGTGGAAGCCTTTTCGCTTCTCCCTCGAATTTCAGTAGAATACTGAATCTATTTCCCACCCTCTCCCTAGCAAGTCACAACTAATTTGACTCCTGTAAAAGACTGCCTAGCCACTTTCAGAAATCAGTTCCAAAATTCACATTTCCCAAGGCTAACTGAGACAAAAAGGCCAAAAGACAATTAGACTCAGATTCTTAAAGTAAGAAACGATTCGGGTTTGTAAGAAACCAGGTCATCCCCAGTGATACAATTAGCCAGCACAGAAGATGCTGGTTCACATTATGACTATTTTTGAATTACAGAAGAACATGCAGAAAGATTACAAAAACAACAACAAAAAAACCCCAACCCACAACAAAAGACCATACACTACAAATTTAATTCCTCTCTGGACAGGTACTTACAACAAAGCAAAAAAAAAAATCTAACATTTCCAAAAGAGATGACCAAATCGTTTTGTTACAGATCTGACATCCACTCCAGTTCTTCCTGGTCATGGAAAATGCAGAGAGAAACTCGTTCTGAAACATTTGGAATATCCCTTACAACAGGGAAAACAGCTTTACTGCATCATCCGTTATTTTTATACATGTCTCATGGGAAAACAAAAATAGGTCTAGGTGCTCCCACCCTCAAAAAAAACAAAACCAAAAATCCAAATGTTGAAGCCACATTCTTTGTCTCAACAGCAAGAATTTTCTAACTGTTTACCACTACAAAAGACACAACAAAGACTCAAGTTTTTTATGGTTTTCACTCATCAAGACAATAAATTACAGCTTGTACATCTTCAGAGGCTACAGGGCACTTGTCATAAAGGCTGCAAAACACCAGTTTATTCACATGTTTACCAGTACATTTGTATGGCCTACATTACGTATCCGAGTGTCTGCCTACAAGAAATCAAAACGGTCCTCTTATGTTTTCAGCAGCTACCAGAGAAGCTTGAAAACACTTCAAATCACAACTTTGATGAACGTGTAGTAGCCCCACAAAAAACAGAATCTTAAGTCGATCCCCCTGTGCATAACCACCTATCAAGTTAATAGAGAAGCAAACATACAGCCCAACAGAATTTAAAATAATTGACAAAACAGTGTGGAAAGGATGGTAGTGTGTCACCTCTACTAGGCCAGACTTGAAGTGAAGTTATTTAGGACTGGCTTCAAAACAAAATTGTAAATATAAGTCTGCAAATAGTTTTAGTACACTTTTATCTCAATTATAAAACAAACAAACAAAAAAAAAATCAATGATTGAAAAAAGATGCACACACTCGTACCCACACCTGAAAACAAGACAAACATGCAGAAGACTGGGCAGCAGTGACCAGAGGCAGCTGCTCCCGCAGCACTCAGAAGAAACATAAGAGTACTTGGAACAATGTCCCCCTTTTATTCAGCTGGCATCCCAAATCCTGAGGAGAGATTTATGCAGATACCTACACAGATGCAACCGCAAGAGCAGGACTGCAGCCAGCAGTAGCATCACACACAACTTTTTTCAAAAGGGCCTTCCTTTGGTTTAATCAAAAAAAAGCTAAGGAAGTCGGCTAGAAAACGAAATTAGTTATACGTACAGAAATACACCAGCCAAGATCACTGCAGAATCCCACTAACTGTAACAAGGCTTCCAAGGGTACAAAGGTGGTCTTTCATAGGCAGCACCTCAAATATACCAGTAAATGTCACTATCACTCCAATACATATAAACCATAGCGCACACTGTAAAATTTTTTTTATGTTGACTGAAAGGTTTGGTGGTTGTTTTTTTTTTAAGACATTTTCCAGATAATTTTTGCAGCTCTGGCTAACTGATTCACACTGACATTTGTAGAAGAAATGGTGAATTAATTTTTTTTTTTAAACCCAGAACAAGCCTAAAAATTAAAAAATTAAGTTTCTGTAAAAGTTGACAGCGAAAAAAAATTAAACTTGTAAATAGCTAAAGAATCAGGGAGTATGCTCAAAAAGAGGATACAAAGATTTCCTTTGTATCCACAATATCAGGGGAACAAAACAGACAATCCATGCAATTTATAGTACCTTATAAATTACATCAATCACTAAAAGTTATAGAAAAGGAAATCAAAATATGAGGAATCGACGAAGCAAGTAGTCCTAGCCACATCATACTTCAGAAGTTTCCATTCAACAAGGCAATAATTTTACTGCTGAATGCACAGAAATTATTACACTGGATCAAATTAATGATGTCCCAAATCCAGTAAGAAACTAGAGGAACTCCTTCCATGCATATTTAATTTGATAATCTGACCATCCAAAGTTTGCTCTGAAACCTCAATAGCTAAAGCTGATGAGCCCCAAAACATGTAAGCTTATAATCACTTAAAAACTATTAATGTTCTGCAAAAAGCTTTGTGGCTTCAGCAGGCTTCTTCTGAACCTTCCCGTATTTCATCCTATTAGCAGGCTCTCTTCCCACTGCTCTGTATTTAGAAACCTTCTCTTCCCTCTGACAGAAGTCTCATACATGTACCCCTACTTTGTACCAGCACTTCTCTTTCCAGCGTGTCAGTTGTTGGTCCTTAAAATCCATTTCCACTCCCCCACGAGCCAGAGTAGGGAGCAATTATTCATCGTTTTACATAATAAAAGAGCAGAGATGGATGAAATTAAATGGTGAGGATGCAGGTTTAAAAAAAAAAAGCCTACATACACACAAAAGGAAGTAGTGCACACAAACTATGTAATTAATTTTCATAGGATATTCTAGAGGTCAAAAGGGTAAGCTGCAAGATTTAAGTTAGACAGCTTTATGGAGGTAAAGCCCCCAAATGTCTTACGCAACTATTAAACACAAAGATGCACATACAGTCTGAAGTTTAGGGATCTTCTCAACCAGGTATTACTGAAACCTGAGGGATGGAAAGAGTATGTCACTGAAGGTACCACACAAAATAACCATCCTGTTCCCAGAACCGTTCCTAAAGCAACTGATCCTGTCTACTATCAGAGATGGAGTGAAGGGAACAGGGAGGAAGAGGATCTTGGATCAGACCCATTACATACAGTTTTGTAGACTCATATTTAATTTCCTTCAGATTCTTGAAACACAGTTAAGTTTTGTGGTAACGGTCACTGACCCAGCTCTCTCCTGCACTACTCAATACAATAGATGGCTTCATGACATCCCCTCTCAATGACATGGGGTTTTCAACATACCCTAGTAACAGACATTTCTATGAAGTCATCCGAAACTCTTACATTCTCTGAGCTTTCCCCAAATCACCAATGTTCACAGTTTTGCCTCATTTCAAAGTTACAGCACGGAACATGCAAACATGCTACTTCTGCACTTTTTAGGCCACACAAATACCTGAACTGCTTTGAATTTTATTGTTAGAGCACTGTTTTTACGAGTCTGGAGACTTCTGTAATGCTTATATTCCTATATCCCTGGGTTCAACTTCATTTCATGCTATTTGTTCTTGACAAACGAGGAAGCTCTCAAAGTTTGGTGCATATATACACTAGTCAGAAAGTGCCAAAAAGCTTTATGATTAATTTGCAGCGAAGGTGAATAATTATCAGCACATGGAAGACAGACAACTTCAAAGCATGACAAGAGATGACCCCAGCAGAGGGGGAACCCTCCTCACAAATTGATTGTTTTTAAACTGGCAGTTGGTAAGGTTTAGCCATCTTTGATAAAGAAGTTAAATGGTTAAAAAAAAGGTCACAAGGAACAGGACAGTGACTGGCCATAAGGGAGAGAACACGCAGAATGAAGAACTGAATGATTTCAGTGGGGAAAAAGAGACATGAGAGACCACATCCGAAAAGGTAACAGATAAACACGAACACCAGCGCTGACCCAGTACGACGCCGCAGGGGCACGGTAAGGTATAATTAAAAATACGCCAGACTTCAGCCGTTCAGCCAGGGTGCACGCAGAGCAGGGCGCACAGCGATTTCAGGGGCGAGGGGAGGGTGCGCAGCCGAAGCCGGGGCGGGAGGCTGCAGGCCCGGCGGGGCTATCCCACCGCCCGCTCGGGAGGAGCGAGCACGCATGACAGCGAGTGACCAGCACGCCGGGGCTGCCATGTTCTCCCGACGCCCTGTGTAAACAAGGCGCTGCCCCCGCAGCGCTGCCCCGGCCGCCTCCCCGCTCCCGCCACCGCCCCGGCCCGGCCCAGGAGGGGCCCCGGGGCCCGGCCCGGCAGGCCGCGGCCGCCCCGGGGCCGTGTTTACACTGACAGCCGCCGGGAACCGCCCGCCGCCCCCAACGCCCCCTCCGCCGGCGGGGCGGCAGCCCGGGCGCGGACCCCCGCGGGGCCGGGGGGAGCCGCGGGGCAGCCGGCGGCGGGGGGGCGGAGGGGCCCCGGCCCAACGGCCGCTCCGCGGCGCCCAGCCCCGCGCCCCACGCGAAACCGAAAGTGCAGCTGGGGAGGGGGGCGGGAGGGTGCCGCCGGCGCAACCCCCGGCCCCGCCACCCCGGGGCCGCCCGCCACACCTCGGCGGCCGCCCCCGGGACGGGCCGGTCCCGCGCCCCGCGGCCCCCTCGCAGGGGGGGCGGCCGCCCGCTCGCCCCCTCTCTCCTTCCTTCCTTCCTTCCTTCCCTCCCTCCCAGGGCCGCCTGTCAGCGCCCGTCCCGCCCGCCGCGGTCGGCAGGAGCCGGCGCCGCGCCCTTACCGTGCCCGTACGCCCGGAGGCCGCGTCCGTCGCCCGCCTGGGCCGGGAGCAGGAGGCGGTGGGCGCCGCCCGGGCAGAGCCAGAGCCAGGGCCAGAGCCAGGGCCAGGGCCGCCCCGCGGCGGGAGGGGCGGGCGCAACCTGCCCGGCCCCGGCCCCAGCCCCCCCGCGCCGCGCCGCCGCCTCTGCACATGCTCGCGCCGCCCGGCGCGCGGGGGCGCTGCGGGCATGCGCGGCCGCCCCGCGCCTGCGCAGGGGCCCGCCGGAGCCGTTGCCCTGGCCCGGGCGCGAGGCTCCTCTCAGGGAGCGGCTGTCAGCCTTCCCGATGGCTTCCTTCCCTCCTTCTCCTGGGGGGTAGTTCGGGTCTTCCTGTTCAGAGCTGAAGGGAGCCGACGCAGAGAGCGGGGCTGAGGGGAGAACCTGTGGCCGACGGCGTCTCGGCCGACCCTCAGCCGCAGCCCTGCGTCGGAAAGGGGCGAACAGCTGCCTGCTTTCAAAAATCCCTCCCAGCGTTTGCATACAGCCCCAGATGTGTAATTACTTTCTGCAGCTGATTTTGGTACGTAAGGGAACGAGCTGTCCGTGTGTCTGAGCAGCTGTGGCGTACAGAACTGATTTCAGCCAGTGGCTTGTAGGGGCAATGTTGAAATGTCAGTTTCAAGTTTTCTTCAATCACAGCCATCTCTTTTAGAGCGCATAGTTTTTGAAATTAGCCAAATTTGTAATGCAGCATTTGTTATTCCCTTGTCAATATGAGATACATCATTGTCAGAGTCTGCTCACAAACCAAGTGCATATCGAGACTGTCTTGATCTGGCATGGTCTGAGGTTTCAGACAGAACTGGTCTTCTTTACAGATACTGGGCTTTAACCATTATACCTTTCTTTGCATTTCACGGTAATAAACAGAAGAGCTTTAGCTGAATAGGAGGCGTTACATTTTCATTACAGACAAAAAAAACCCCATTGCCAAGGGGGCTTTGAACATTGCAAAGCCACTTGTTCAAAAGGAACTCACGACTGAAGGTTTTCTGTTCAAACTGATTTGGGCCCCTTGTGCCTGTACGTTGTAAAAGCCTGACATACTCCTTTTAACAGGAGCCCTCTGAGCACTGAGCAGCAGTACACAGGCGGTACACAATCACACGAACATGCTCCTCACCTTCATCGCTGTGCAAAAGCACTGCTCTGCTACTTCTCCGTTTCCATCTGACCATCCATGTCTACTGCTCCTTTGGCACTACTGTTCATCTCCTTCTCCACCAAGTCTGATTTCCAGTCCTCAGTTTCTGCCTTAGGCATACTACCACCCACTGCTCTACAGGTCTGGCTCCTGTTCCTCATGCATTTGGACTGGATATTTCTTTCCTCTGCATCTTCGGGGCATCGGCTTCCTTTCCTAAGGAAATAAGGTCTTTCAGGGGTCTTTAGTCTCTAGCATCTGACTGGCTTTTATAGGTTGCATACAAATTGCACTTTTCCAGGATATATAACATGGACAGTTATTTTCCCCAGGGATGGCACAAACATCTCCCTGACAATAAAGGTAGCCCTAAAAATATCAGGCCTGTGCCCTGAAGCATGGAAACATTGGGGATTCTTTCCTTCCAAAAACATGTCAGGCAATATTAATAATAGATGGTGCTACCAGCAGCCTCTTATATAAGTGGCCACTACTGAGGTATAAACTTAAACTTAGCCATCACTTTGTAATAAAGCACACGTCATAGCAAAACTGAGGTCTTACCACAGGCTAAGCTTGCCAGACATTTAATAAGGCATACACTTGGATGTCGTTAATGACAGAATTTGCTACTAGTTTACATTAAGCAATATGAAATTTCAGTTGCCTGTCTGCTCTTTAAAAGATGAGAGATATCACTTTTAGATCTTTTGTTTATCTTTAAAAGGAAGTATCAAACTACATGGGGGAAAAATTATCATTTATTAACAATATAGCTGACATCCACGTTGCTGCTAGAAATTATAGAATAGTGCTCAGTGCTTGCATATTAGAAAATGTAATTATTTTAATATTCTAATATAGAAGCATGCAAATTGTATCAACAAAGGTGTAAAGTTAAATTCTCATAGGCAGTGGATGATGGAAGTTCACATTTTATAGGCCTTGGGGTTAGATAGGAGATAGCAGTTGACAATAAAAAATAAATAAAGACTACCTGTAACAAAGAAAAGAGCAAGTCAAGAAAAGGGTAGGATATTGGGAGGAAAAGATTAAAGGGTTCCTGGCAAAAATTGCCTTGTTATAGACTGGAAATAAGTCTAGCTGGGTGGGAGTTTCAGCCCTCCATTCCAGTTCTTTTGCAGCCTGGCAGACCTAAGTGCTGTCAGCTTTATCTTTAGTGCTTAATTAGTCTTGACTTGACGTGTTCAGTCTTTTAGTTACTTTTCTTCTTCTTCTTCTTCTTTCCATGGGCCCAATTTTAACAAATTCAGAAAAAGAAGAAAACCTCTTGCCATGATCCTTTTCACAGAGAAGAAGAGCAGACAGCTTCTTTCAAAACACAGGCCCACTGCCAGCTGAACGAAAGCCATATAAACCAAAGCTGCTTTGCATATCTCAGTAGCTCCTTCATGGAGTCACTGGGCATGAGGTGACATGGACACCACTTAGAGGTCCTCTAAAGATAGACTTTCAGTGGTCCCTTCTGTAATGCTGATGTTTGTTTTCCTGCCACCTGGCCTATGCAGTCCTCTGTTTATTCCGTTTTTCTCCACTCTCTGTTTGGGTGCCACAGGACAAATGTTTCTGCATCCCTTAATCTAGTTTATTTATGTGACTCCCACTTCTCACTTTTTCTTCTAACGAGCTGAGCTGTGCAGCCGTTTTCAGTGGAAGTTCAGCAGCACCTCTCTGGGAGGGAGTCGTAGCAAGTGCTCTGAGTGTAGAGACCTGTGCTTAGAGACCTGTGCTTCTCTGCAGAGAAAAACAGCACTGGTTTGAGATAATAACAATGGCATCTTCATTTCTTTCTCTGCTGCTGTTTCTTTTTGTTTGTTTTGGTTTTTTTAAATGAAACTAGATTAAGTCTTCATATGGAAAATTGTATTTCTCTTAGGAATAGCTCTTTTTGGTTTACCTTAAGCTAGTTGGAAAGCTATGCTGAAAAATATTAAACTTCAAAGTGAAAAAAGCAGGGCCACCAAGAGATTTGGATCAGTTCAGCTGAATGATTTTTGAAGTTATATAAGTGATGCAGCTATCAAAAAAAAAAAAAGAAAAAAAGAATAGTGGCCCTTTTCACCCACTTATGAGGTAGACCTGCAATCAATTTGAAACTGCTATTGCTGGGACACTGCTGTGCGATAACTGCGATAACTCGGGGTCAGCAGTTCAACAGATGCTTCTCTGCCCCTTTTGCCTATAGAAAGCTGCAGTCCACATTGCTTTTTAAATGTTGGTCCTCAAAAGACTGTAGCCTATCTAATTCTATATGCTAAGCTTACTGCTTTTGGTTGTTCAGATGAAAGGGGAAAGTTAGACTGATTCAGACTCAGAAGTATGACCCAGAAGAAATGACCAAGAAATGACCCAGAAGAAATAAGGGAGTGAGGGTCCCACGACCCTTCTGTCAGTCAGTCCATTCTGTAAATCATTATTAATGAAGTAGCAGTAACTTCACAGGTGTAATTGGGTTTTTATTTCCTTCCTAGGACAGACTCGCAGAACATACAATTCTGTGAAAACTCTAGAGATAGAGCAACGGTAAAAACTATGGCTAATTTCTAAAATGAAAATGTCAATATTTGGGGGGGGTGTTGTTTGGGTTTTCTTTTTTTTTTTTTTCTCATTTTTTCATGAACTTTTAATAGACTCCATATGGTGCTTATAGAGCCATAGAAAAGCATCCCATTTTTGCTGTGCAGTATTCCAACATCACTAAATTAAGCTACATTTTAGCCTAAGGAAACAAGCTTTATTGAGACCCAGCTATCTGTGTGTCCATCCAATCTCTAGCATTCCTTTCCCTTTGATGGTATTTGCTAGTTTCAGCTCAATTTTATAAAAGGGTAGAGATCTCAAAGATAAGTTCCTACAAGTTTCAAGAATGCAAGTATCAGAGCCGAGGAGACTGACACCAGCGTGTGTGCACACCAGAAAACAGCTATTTTTTATGCTGATCCACAGCAGCCAGTTGATGTATCGATATGCATATCGCTGTGTAACAGCTACAGCAATGCTATTTCTTAGCCAACTTGCTTTCTCCCCTGTTAAAAAAGGCGGCATTTGAGGTATATGGAGATGTAGTGGAAAACCGGTGGCACTATGGGATTAGAAGATATGAGGAAGGCCTGATGGGGCAGCAGCAAAAGGATCACACGGACCACAGAGGATACAGCTGGGATTACAGGGATAAAGACGGCAAGGGAACTTCCATGTAGACCACAAATCCATGGTAAACCAAGCGTTGCAGTGGAGCTTGCTTTGTACATAGCTATGTGTGGGGGTGTGCTCCCCGCCCCCCGCATAAGCAGTGACCCCAGTGGGAGTGGTCCTGATGGCTGCGTCCAGCTTATGCTGGACTTTGGGGATGGATGGCAATACAGCAGCCAAGGGCTGTCTGGAGCAGTGGTCAAAACGTCTTGCTGGTATGCAAATATGACTATAAGTCAATCATCTTACTCCTTAAATAGTGGACAGCCCAGGGCCCCTTGAGCATTCCTGCACAGCAGCGGGCTGCGCGCTACGATCTTCCCTTGAGTAGGGACGCCTTATTCCTCGAGGTTGAGAGATTCCTTGCCGCAACAGATCCTCGGTAAGTGACTAATAGCATGCTAAACTTTGAAATCTTAGCTAAGTGATATAAAGGATTGATTGCGCATATATAATCCTTTAGATGTAAACCATTGACCAAGTCTGGGACTAGGATTGGATCCAGCTGCACCACGACTCCTCTGTGAGAAGGAGTTTAGAAAGCAAGGGGATCCTTTCTGAACCTCATGACTCAAGGGGAGGGTCTCCCCAGCGGTTTTGTCTGACCCTGTCCTCTATGCAGTAAATAATCGTGTACCTTGTCCTCGAATCTTGTTAAACCACTGTCACATTGAACCTTGTTAACTCCCTGTTCTAGATCAATAAAGTATATTGTTGCTTCTCTCTTACGAGTGAAGTGCACTCTCACTCCATCCAGGACACTATGGGAAATGTGAAGCTGTGGGATACGCATTAAAAGCGCTTAAAAGGCATCCTAATGGAAGCCCTGCTTTGTCTGGGATACATACCATGTTACCATTTAATTGTAAACCTATAAACTCAGCATTTTCAAGGAAGCTCTAAGCATAAAACTATCCAAAATAAAGATAGTCTGTAGAAATCAAACCCAAAGTCCAGTCCCTGTGCTTGTTAAAACTAACAGTTGGATTCTAGGATATTCATTGTCAGCCTGCTACAAGGGATGTTACTGGCTGCTGCTTTACACATTACTGAAGCTGTCTCTGCCAGTAGGAAGGAAATTCCTGATGGGCTGTTTGGGATGGATATTCTGTTGTATGTATTTGTCCCAAAAGCGATCACTTCACTAGCACAACTCCGAAATATTTGAATGGTCTTGCTTTTATATAAGATGACCTTACCAAGACCTTACTAAGACCTTACCAAGCCCTCACAGGAAAAAAAGTATTACATTGTGAGTTGAGAGCTCAAAGATTATTGCTGGTGGGAAAATACCACTCAGAATGGTGAGAAGCAGTAGTGTGGACAGCGTCATATCCTTGAGGCGCTGTACCCCAGTGCAGAGCAGACACACAAGTCAGGAGAGCAGTTCTTCATCTATCCGGCCAACGGAGTTTTATGCAGTGGACCAACCTGGACAGATCCAAAATGGAGAAGGCTATTTTGACATGCTGCTGCTAACTGTAACAGATCTTTAGTATGAGTCCCAGGCAACTGCAGGTAACAACACCGCAAATGCTGAGTCCAGAAGGGCCACTGGATATCTAAGTCATATATGACAAAATGACAAATGTTTCCCCAAGTCCTATAATACTTCGTACAAAAGCTACAAGAACATGACAAACAAGTAGTGGGGGATGGCACCAGTGCTTTAAAGCCCTGCCACTGCAAGGTGCTGGTCAAAAAACCAGTTGATCCTAGAAAGCAAATCGGTATTCACACTTTACCGGGGCAGGCATCCCACCTCCCGCAGCCACTCCGGCCTGCAGGGCAGGGGAGAATACACCTTCCTGACCCAAGGCTGGGGATCAGGTTTACTTGGCACGCACAAGCAAGGGTCACCAGCTTTTGGAGTTATTTTTGCAGGGGTATGGAACCTAATTTGAGGTTCTATAGATCTGATGATTCACATATTTATATTGCCAAGCATAAATACCAGATAAATAAAGGTTCCATCTGTGAAGAATTCCAGATCTGACAGCTTTAAGGCAAAGTTTCAGACTTCTTGTTGCTCCCGAATGCAAGGTTTCTGTGCTATGAAGACACATGGCGAGTGTCAGTTTAACTTACGTAAACTTCCTATCTACCCCTTGATTATATTCATGCTGTAGGCTACTAAAGCAGCTTATATTTTACAGTAAAGTCCTTTAAATTGCATGTCTAATCCTAATCTTTTCTGAATTCATTCTATCTCCTTTATAATTTCCCCTTAATGGCATATGAGTTAGAATAAAATAAAATAAAATCTCAAACCAAAAAAAAACAAACACACACCCTCCTTTCCTTAAAACTACAGTGCTACTTTGCTTGTAAAGTAGGTAAGCACAAGCAGCTTCTGATCCTTGGCATTGCAGGGCTTGTAATGCCACTAATTACGTGGGAGTCAGACGATTAGAGCAGGGGAGCAATGCAATGCTGAAACAGGCCTGTCAGGGGCAGGATTTTCCCCTTGAATAAATTTGCGTTTCTTTTAAGAAAGAAGGAATTACAGAGACATAAAGGAGGAAGGTCTGTAGCAGTTTGTTGCTGTGTGCTAGATATATTTTAAAACATAGCAGTTGCAATATTTTAGAAAAAAGAATCCAAGAGTAAGTGTAAAAGAGGACTTTACCTCATTTTCACTCAAAAAATACATGGGGTGTACACGGCGTGTTAATTTTCTTAATTTAGACACAGCAGAAAACAGAATGCTCACACGGGACCCTTCTGATACAGGAAAACCCTTTGGAAACTGGTGTTTTGTGAGCAGAAATTTCTTATGGAGACTATGTAGTTTGTTTTCAACTGTTTTGCTTTAAAGGAAAACAAAACAACAATTGTCCTCAAAGACAAATTTATCTTTCATAGCATATTATTTCAGCATTGGAAACTACTTTTCATTTAGGAACATCCAAGCTCTGCAATTAGTAAATGTCTTCATGTGGATGGTGCCCGAGTGAGGATATCTCAGAACTGGTGTAGAAGACAAGATTGTAAGAAGAGACATGCTGAAAGCAAACAGGCAGGGGGTGGAAATCAAGCCATTAAGGTTTTTCTCATAAAGTAGCAACTTCAAACACTTCAAAGTCGTCCTCTCTTTGTTTATAACCAGGACTGAATACTTTGTGTAACCTCCTTCTACTGCTGATACTTGTAGTAAGTGAAAAGGGGCAAGACTGCCGTGATTTTGATTTTATAGAACTTCATTAATCATTTAAATAGAAACAAAGACATTCACATCCAGCCTCATTGTGTTCCCATTGGCAAGAACTGACAAGCCTTGAACAGTTACTCCAGGTTTGGCTCCTCTCGTATTATAACGGCCTCGGCACCAAATACTTTGCATTGGAAATTAGTCACTTACTACAACAGTGGAATGAAAAGGATCTGTATGATTTGGATTTTCTCCAAACCACAATTAAACTTCAAAAAAATCCAGCCAATTTTCTCCAGTGAAAAAAAAAGCATACATTATTCATTTCTTCCTGTATTGTTCAGCTCCAGGTTTTGGGAATGGGGGATTCTTTCTCTGTTCTAGGTTTTAGTAATCATACTGCTTTTGATTTAGTGCCCTCTCCTGCTTGATAATGTGAGTGCATGTTGCCCAATGGTTAATTATTCTCAATTAGCCCTCACTGGAGAATAACATTTCCCAGTAACTACTGAGAAAGAAAATAGCCTTATGCAGGAAGAAAGAAGCCAGAGGGAAAAAAAAAAATCACATTATGGGAAGGTGATCAATGAATCTCCACAGACCTCAGTTATTTAATTTAATTACTGAGACGGAAAGAGAAAGAGGAAATATGATCTTGATACATATTACTGTCTCTCCTCTTCCACTTATTCTCTTTATTTTCCCCTTTAATTTAATTGGTTTGCACACTGCAGTCAATGCAGAACGGAGAAGACAAAGTACAGGCAGCCAAACTTCCCGAGACGAAGCACGGAAACTATAGCAATGTATAACACTTTTCCTAGGGCACAAGCAGCGTTCACACATACATCTTTTGAAAGATCATTAAGTCATGAAGGTTTAAAATAAGGAAAACTATCACTAAACAAGCAAGATTTTTAGGTAATTAAGAGACACTGAATCTGCACATGAAGCTGATACAAATAATTAACAGACCACATGAAGAAAAGTCTTCTACTCCACGGAAGCTTCCCATTTGTTTCTTATACAGGAGCTGTTGAACATCAATCACAAACCGCCTTTCAGAGCTTGCTAAAGCCATCATCTGAGTTTGGTAACATGCGAAGAGGAAGTGGAGAACATTTGCAGATAGCTAAACCACTAAGCAAATCATGCCGTTTCAACAACCCGTTTAATTACCTGTAGTTCAAGCAAATGGCAGGAACAACTCCAGCACAGAAACCTCCAGTTTTAGCCCTTCTTCCCATCCCAAAAAAGTTAGAGGAGACAACATCTCCCACAGCATCCCAAACAAAGGAGTAAAGACCAGAATGCAGGAGAATCCTGCTACCCACGATGACATTTGATGCCTGTCACTCTGGCATAGACCTTATTTCCATCATCCTGCACACCTTCCATTTTCTGCAGCAGATGAACAGGGCAAGAGCAAAGTGTACAACCAAGAAATACCTTTCCTAAGAGCAGAACTGTCTGTGTGGCAACAGGGGCAGCACTCTGTGGAAGTGAGCTAATCCATGGGCAGCAGACCAAGTGACACTAGCTCCTATGTCCTTTCACACAAAATGCCTTCTGTCCTTGCATGTCTCCCCCCACCCCACACATGCCTGTGCCCTCTGAGGTCTCCTCCTGCAGCGCTGCTGGCTCAGCCTTTCACCCCCTAACCACCAGCAGAGAGAAAACAGCATCTGCAGTAGCTGATTATGGCCACCAAAGTGCTACTCAGCTGCATCATGTATGTGCAGTTGCTCATCTGCCGGCAAACTCCACAAAATAAGCTACTGATCTCCTCAGTTATCACTCATCTGGTAGGAACTTTGTGTCCCTCCCACCTCTCTGGTAAAACAGAAATTGGGGTTGGCTAGTTGGCTCAAAATTTTTGAGGGAGAGGAAAGGAGAGAGACCAACAGGTGGGGAAAAAAGCACAGCCTCAGTTCTTGGCTTGGTAGGGGTTCATTGAGTTTTTGTGGGTTGTTTTTTTCCCAGAAAAACAGACCAAAAAAATAGTATTTTATCACATCATCAAAGCTTGCCACACAAGCACAAGAAGCCTTGGTTAAAGTATTTCACTCTCAGATTTTCCAAATTTTGAGTACCAAATTGCAGTTTGAATGATATTCTTAAGTAATTGTTTTATGCTTTTAAGAAGCAAATGAAAATAAAATTTAAATTCTATATTGGCATCAACATGGGCAAAGAGCAAAACTGAAACTGTTAGATGGACTTCATCTGTCTGTCTCCAGCATTGCAGCTAAGTGAACTGCTGCTAGCAGCAACAGGCTGTCATCCTTCACGTGAACTAGCGCTAGAGGGAGGTGAAATGCTTTGCCAGCTGGTTTCACAGATACTTGCTGACTGCAGAGGAGCAGTTTGTAGTTGGGACAAATTCAGGAATCTCAAGTTTTACTCTGAGCTTTGAAGTGTATTGTCAAGAACAAACCTTTTCCCCCCATCTCCTTTAGTCTTGCATTATGTCTGCTCTCTGCTGTGATCTTGTTCTCCTTAATGAGCCAATACTCTTTCACCATTTTCCATGGTTCAGCACAGCCTTTGTGCAGCAACTCAAAAATTCACTTTTCTGGAGGTGAAGGACAGAAAAATATTCATCTATGTGGTAATTAGACTCCATACTAACATGACTGATAAAAGTGATCAATGATGGCTAGGGACCACCTAAACCAGTAAGACAAAGAATTTCTGATTAAGCTACAAGGCATTCTGTAAGCAGTTATTGGCTATTTATTTTGGAGAGCAGCCCTCTGCGAATTCCAAAATATCTCTGTTGTTAATCTAGGATAATCAAGTGCTGAAGCAGACCGTGCTGTGCTACATGTCATCACAGCTAGAGTTTATAATATATTCCTAGTTCCATTGGCTTTCAAGAGTGGTGTCTTTTTTAAAAAAAAAAAAAAGGGGGGGACACCTCTGACGTGAAGCATATGTACAGGCTATCCTGGGACTCTTACATTTTCTGAAATCAGAAAGATTAAAAGCTTTGGAAAGCAAACCATAGTTGTGCTTCAGTTCTTCAAGCATCCGTTCCCAAGGGCTAATATATTTTGCCATGTACCAGAGCAGTTCCAGAGATAGACGGACATTCAGCAAAGCCTACAATTTCAGAAACCCTACTGCCAGCTGCAGAAATCAGAAACAGTTTCTTTCACTGGGAATTAGTGAAAATGAGGAAATAGAACATGTAAGAGTATGCATCCACCATAGGATGTTTAATCTACCAGTTAAATAAAGATACTCTCATCCAACAAAATATCAGTCTAAGACTTTTATTCCAGTAGCCTTGTCTACAAAAATTGCTTTTGATCACAGTGGCTTTATCCTTTAAGCAGAAGACTGTGGTATGGCTTCTTGAAGCTCAGGAGCCTGATTTTGCCTCTGCATTATTCCAGTTATTCCTAAGCAGGTGCAGGGGCAATAGGCTGTATTTTTGTTGGAACACTATTATAATTTGCTTTACGATGGGGGAAGGAGCGCGTGTCGCTTTGCACCATGGGTAGGTATGTCATAATGCTATAATTTCCCTTTCAACATTTTACCAAAGTTCTGCTTGAAGAGAAAGCAGTCAGATACACCTTATAATTCACACTGTCTGTATAAATTGTGTATAATACCCCTTATTTGGCCCTGGTTTAGAAATATCACCATTTTGTGATGGCTGTAATGCTTTTTAGCAGGTGGAGGTCTCAGTAAAAATTTTGTAGTAGACGCACACTCATGCACATGCCCATAGCACAATGGAGGGTTAGGAGAACGGTGTCATGCAAACCCATTATCCATTACAGAATTTTTTATTATTAAGATAATACTAGCAAGACAAGATTATTTAGCTATTCTGTTCTTTATTAGTCCCTAAGAATCCTTGTCCATTTGAACACCTGTGGCATAGCCTGCCACGGGGATTTTGCTGGCCATCTGCGAGCGCTCGGAGGGGAGCTTTACCATAGCCTAAATTGCTCGTGATTTGTGTAAGAGTGTTCTCTCAAGCATCTGTGTTGTTATGCCACTGCTGCATGTCATTGCTAAGACAGAACAACACAGAAAGACTACAGCAAGCTGAATAAGGTTTGGTAGAAACGGGGCCCAGCACCCCCAAGGTAGGAGCCACCACTTCAATCAATGATGATAGCTTCCACCGGTGTTATTTTGATTTTCATGCTATAAAGTACCTATTGCTACTACTTGCAAACTGGTTTTGTTCTCATAGCAGGAGCCTTAAAAATGTTTACTCCTGGATATTATTGTGCAAGGAAGGGTAGCATCTAAAATGTTTATGCAGGAGGAAAATTGGATCTTGTACATCCAAATGTCCTATGCTTACAATTGCAAATCCAAACCTGGGAGCAAACAAGGTTGTTATTTTCCCCGTGACCCACTTTAAAAATACTCACAGGTAATTTTTATAAGATTTAAACTTAGTTAAAACTTTTTACTTACGTTTTAGCACAGAATGTTACAATGGTATAAGTACGCATCACAGTTTGGGCCAAAAGTAAGAAATCAATGTACATAATGAGACAACAAAGACCTAGAATGAGTTCACCTGACATGGGTTCAGTTAAGTCTACCGCTTCTCTTAACATTTATTACATGCTGGGTGGTGCTTTGACAGTTATTACTGGATGCTACTTTCTAAAGCAGAGATGTTAATCACAGAAGCGTCTCTCTACCCAACTTAAATTGTATTAGGTTGTCTGTTGCAGCAATGAACACTGGTCCTAATGAGCGGTGTGTGGTATGACAAACTGCACAATTTCTTTCATGTCTCCAAGGAAGAGTATGAGGTTTCACACAGGAATCAGCTGGTTGATTGCCACAAATATTTCCATTAAACTTTTCAAAGGCTTCATCATAGCTTAGTGAGAAAAAGAAAAAAGAATCTGGTTTAGAGGAAGCAACAATAAACAATGTTTAACAACAGACTTGATTCATCAGGTCTTTTTCTTTGCAAACATTCAAAGCACACTGTAAATTTGACTGTGGGTTATCAGTTAAGTGAATTACAGCATACAAACACTACTGCTGCGTAAATCATGCTGATCTGATGGCTTGTGAAAACTTGCTCTGCTACCACCACCAAAGCCCAATTTCAAGGAATCCCTCATCTATACCCGAGCTGTGTTGCTCAGGTATAAATGAATTCCCCTGCATGCTGGACACATTAAGGCTTACTTCTACAAATAGTTACTTGCTTAACTTTAAGCACGAGGTAAACCAATTGTGCTTGCTGAGATTACTGATATAAGTAGCTTCATAGCTGTGTGAATTTGAGGCCAACAGCCACACGCAGTAGAACTGCTGTACTCCGAAAAGAAAGGGGAACAATAGTATATTCTTACTCACGCATGCTCTCAGCATCAAGTCAAGGCTTTATCTGAGGATTTCATCCACTACTACTACTTCTATCCCTTCACCAAATAATTAGTATTTTTTCTTAAAGTTAACTGGATACTGATTTGATTCTCACATCAACATTCTTTTGATTTTTTTTTTGCTTTGAATTCCTTAAAAAGTATAATGTGTTCTAATGCAAACTTAAAGTTAAGGTCCATACCATAAAGTGCTCACAATCAAAACATACACTAAAAAAAAAAAAAATAATTCTTTCCTGACTAGGAATGCATTGTGGCCCTTGACTTGTACATTGGAAAAAGTCAGCCAGCAATCTGGAAGCACTGAGTAGTAAAATGTTTTATAAACCTTTTTCCCCCCCCAGCAAGATCAAATTGGAACTCAGTAAGAGACCCTTTTTGTAACCTCGTGATGCTATATTCATAAAAAGGATTTTTTTTGTCAAAAAGAGCCCGAGCAGTTTAAGCAGAATTCAGTGGACCTGTATTCTGATAGCAGATTCATCTATTTTTCACCTATTTTCAATTTGTTCCATCAAAGATGCTTCCTACAGCTTGTCTTCCCTCCCACTCCCACCCCTTTCACTTACTGTCTCGGCCTTCATTAATTGAATTGGCTATACTGGGTGTTTGTTTAAATCAAAATCTGGAATAACAATGCAACAATTTTTAGGGTTGCAAGATGTTTACAGGGGAAAAAAAAGATTCCTAACTCTACTGCTTTCTCTATATCACTGCATTTATGTGTCCCAGAGTGGAGAGAATTTCTTGGTAATTTATTTTTCTGATGTGATATCCTCAGGTGCCCTTAGCTTTCACTTTGAGCAAAAATAACAGCTTTGAAAGGCACACACTTGCAACTTTTCTGCACATCTCACCCACATTCATTAAATATCTGTTCCCCTTCATGCCATTATTCCCAGTAAAGCACAAAAATTCTATTTGGTACAGGAACGTATGCTACACTAGCATTTTGTAAATTATTTTATAATTGTGGGGTTGGCTTTGCTTTGATATTTTTTTTCTTAGTTTTGAATGCTAAAACAACATGGAAAAAGACCATGCAGTTGAAGAACAATATTTACCTTTTATCACAAGAAGATAAGAGGCATTACCTTATTTTATATTGCAGTGGGTGATGGAATAAGCAAACATGCATTTGCAAAGGACTCAGAACATAACGATAAGGTTGTATAAGTGTGTTTAGTACGTACATTTTGAGGATGCAATGAAAAATAACTTTATTTGCTCCGTTTCCTTCTCCTCTTGCACCGGTGCTCCAAGAATTAGTGTATTAATTGTTAACTAGCAGCAAAAATAATTTAGAGAATTCCTGACCTGGGAGGTTTATTTGCTCAACTTTCAGTTGTTTCTATTTTAGTTAATATCTTTCCTACCAAGATTCATGTTCATATTTCAGCCAAACTTGTTATGCCCTCAGGTTTCTATCACCATCTTACAGTCCATTTTGGAAAGGGAAGTCACAGGGAGTAGCAAAGTAGTAAGAATATTGTGGACAAGGTTTTTTATTCTATAAAGTAATAAAGCCAACTGAGCAAGATACTAGCAAAATAGTAAGAATAATCTATTCAATATTTTTCATTAGCACAAACTAAAAGTGCAGAGAGACTAATTGTGAAAAAATATCTTCAAAAATTAGTCCAGAAGATTACAACTTCACCGTGTTTACACTGAGGATGACAAGAGAAGAGTTCACTTGTATGAGGCAATATCCAGAAGTCCGGTATCTATATAACTTAAATCAATGTCCAAAGAACACTTTTTGCCCAGAAGAAAGTTACAGCTCTTGGGTCCTTATTCAGTTTGCATGGGACTAAGATAAAGCCATAAATAAATACCCAGTGCGACAATTGATTTAGAGAAGTTTTGCTCCCTAGCCTCTAAAAGATGCCAGCAATGGTTCATAAACAGTAAGAAATGCTTCTGTTATTTTTTGCGGTGTACTTGTTGGGAGCAAAAATAAAAATTAACCATCAGAGCGCATGTGCAGACTTACCACATGCTGCAATTGCCACTAACTGAGAAAAAAAGAAAGGTGAAGAGCAGGAAACCACACGCTGCAATTGTACTGTGTACCTTTAGGGTTCCTTAGCAACTTCTTCAGGTGTCTTCTCCTCCACAGAAACTGAAAATGGAGACAAAACACCAATGAGAAACACTGGAAACAACTTATTTGACAACAAATAGTCGAGTAAGTTGTTTCCTTTGGTCCAAAGGATCCTTTGGACTAAAGGGATACAATTTACAAATGCATATTAGGTATACAGACATTTTTCCTTTTAGCTTTTTAATTCTAATTGCAAAAGAGTTTAGAGGCCAAACTTCTAAACTCCTTTGAAAATCTCCTCAGTGATGATTTTAACACACATTTTTCTTTGTATTTAATTCTACAGTTCAACTTCAATAGCAATATAAGATCATACATAGCTTCATTGAAACACTGTAAGGTTTATAAATATCACATACTCTATGTTTTTCTTTACAGTAATGTAATTCAAGAAAATGCTATCTTTCAAATTAAGTCAGATGTTAAAAAAGTGTGTTACATCACATGCAGCACAAGGGAGAATTTCTTGTTCTTAATCAACTTTACATCTAGTCACTTAGCAGGGCACTGAGCTCAAAACACCCCTGCGATCCAACTTAGCAACACCTATTTCTACTGCATGGCATATAATTTCAAAGCTAAATTTTCTGCTAACACTATGATGCCAAACACAGCCATCGCTAGCAGCCACACTGCATCACTTGAGTTCTGCATGCTCTTGCAGCTCGTTCAGTGCAAACAGCCATTAGCGCTTTCCAGAGACAAAACATTTCAGACCCAGCTGTACTCTTGCACCTTCTGAAGTTTGGTCCGACTCCTCAGCATCAATGTCCTGGCTCCTTGAGGATGCGTCAGAAATCTCTTGAGCTGCTGAGGCTGCTCCTTCCTTGACACTGTCTAAGTTTTCCTCATGGGCAGAAGAAGCTGCAACATCCAAGACTTCACTCACCGTTTCTATGAATCAAATTAGAGAGATAATTGTCTTGTCTTTCCATTCACCGGCATAAATGAGGGCGAGCGGTCAAGGCTCACAAAGCATGAAGTACCTGCCTAACATACATGTCTGAAGTAACTGAAGACAACTGGATCTATCAGATGATTACATTTTATCATGCAAATAAAAGTTTGCAAATGGAATTCCAGGGAAAGTCTGATGCTTCCCAACCCTGGGGCAGAAAACTATGAACATGAGCTATTTTCGCATCATTAGACAAAGGTAAGTATTCTCTAACATGTATATTCTCTTGCAGATACCCTCATTTTATTTTCTGATTTCTGTCAAACTATTAATGATGTGCAAGATACTAATGGTAAAGTTTCCATGGAAATAATCCTAGTCTGATCAACAGCATAGGACATCACACATACACTCCACATGACCTTGCAAAGATGTCACAGGAAGTTTTAATGTAGAAAAATCCTAACATCAGGCTGAAGGTTCAGGCTGCGATTCCAGGGTAGCGTGATTGCCAACTAGCCATTTTTCAATACTCCTTAAGGATAAAGCAATCTATCTGTATAAAAAGTCTGTAATAGGTAATATGTCTATATACAGATACACTCTGCAGGGAGACTGAACACATCATCCAGCAGTTACATGTTAAATTTTACTTGAGTAAATTCTCTCTTACCATGTTCTTCTAACCTTCCTGTTGGAGGTCTCCATCATCACACACCTTAACTGCTCGGCAGGATAAGGTTTGTAGGGACTTCGTTGTTACAAATTGTGTCCTATACTAAACTACATGTATATGAAATGCAGCTAACTAAACAGCTTCACTAGAAGTTCAATAAATGCAGTAAATAGGAGTTTTGTAGAGCTAGCATCCCATACCTTTTCCCAAATATCAGCTTGCAGCTATTTAAATACAGCATATTCTGAATATCAACTATTTCACTTTATTTTGCAGAATACTGACTGAATTTTGAAGAAGCAACAGAAAATAGAATTCAGAAATTGCTACCTTTGTCTTTATAGGGAACAGCTATGCAATAAAAATAGTACATTTGAAGTTCAGAACGTTAGATATTTTATAGCTAGCATCACTTGATGTAATGCAATATATTTGCTATGGTAACAAGCTGCTGGGTTTGAGTTTGTAACATCAAACATTGTTTATATTACCAAAAACTTGCTCTCTGGCTTACAGTATTTAATCTTGCTAATTTTTTATTTCCTGTGGTGTTTCAGTGTTTTAATCACTGAAAGAGTAGATCAGTAAGCAAGTAGAGGGAGCAACATGGACTTTCCTGCTTTTTAATAAAACCTCATCTCCTTTGAATGGGAATTGAGTTTATTTGTCACCTACAGGAATACCTGCCTTGAAAACAAACGTTAACACTTATACCACTTGTACTGAACGATTTGTTTCTGGTCTGAAGTATTCTTTAAGGCCATCAAAAGGCAATCTACTGCAACAAAACATGGATTCCTCCCAATGTGTCCACCCAGGTCTCTGCAGAGTAGCTGTCATTCCCTAAAATACCAAGGGCCTTGTTGTGACCGGCATTGCGTTTTTGAAAACCTATGTCTGCACATATGAGTAATTGTCCTTGGTTACTGCAGAATACTCCAGCTGGTACTTTTATTCAAATGGCTTTCACATCCGTTCCTTGGGCACACGTGGCTAGAGTTTTGAAGGAGCCACCTTCCTGGTGCCACGGCTGAAGTGCTCTTTCGAGAAGAGAAAGCTGGCAGCAGCTGGCGGTCCAAGCGCACTTGCTCACAGCAGCACCAGACACGGCAGCTTCACTGGGTGACTGCCCATGCCTTAAGGCATTATCTCCAGTAAAGATTCAGACTGGCCCATGAAGATCATTTTGGCATCATTTCTTTGGCCTACTGCAACTACAGCAAGTGTCTTTTGGTGCTTTGAGCACCATGAAAATAAGAACCAGTCTATAACCATGAAGGCTATTTTGAGCATTAATCTGACATACTGAAACAAATCTCGGTGTATTTTTTGGCGGTTTGCACATGGCTCGGTCTTGGAACAAATGCTCTGTATCCCACTCACAAGGTCAACACGTTTTTCTCTGTCCCAGGGAATTGCTGTGATCCCAGGGCAACGCCAGATAAATGATGACCCGGTGAGCAGAACGAGTCCCCCGCCTCTTTCAGAATCGGGACTGCCACATGGCCCCTTCTCTGCAGGGAACATCAGGCATACTGCCCACGTCCCTCATGTCCTCTCCTACTGATCAGCTGGTAGCACAAACCATTACCAAGTTTACAAACTTCTCCTTTTTGTTTCCCTGGATGTTAAATTTAATCTCAGTGCTATTTCCCCCCCCCCCCTTTTTTTTTTAATCTGCATGCATTTCATATTTTTTCAGTCCAGCTTAATCTCTCACAATTGTTCCATGTAAAACCCTGCAGTAACACCCTATTTCATAAAAGATATTTTAATCTATGCCTGGTACAATGACGACTCATTTTCCATAATCCTTGGAAGAAGGATTTTACTTTTCTGTATGTTCAATTATTGCACAGCTGTTAATAAACCTGTCATGAAACTCTACAGCAATTAATAGATGTAACTGAAATAACTTCTAACTTTTGTTAGTTCAAATACTAAAAAATTTAAGCTTCTTTATTTTTTCAAAATAGAGTTGTTACTTCAGCTCCTTAACATCTTTAACAAAACACCTACTTGCAGCATTCCAGTCAAATTGGTCTCAGTCAACTGATGATTCACTCTGACCCATACAATTTAAAATCTGCCAAAAATGGGAATGTTCTTGATTTTTTTAGTTTCTTCTTATAATCACAAAAGTGGGGTTGGTTGGGTTTTTTCTTAATTCTGTAGGTGGGGGAAAAACCCCCACATCATTCAACAATGGCACTGGAGTTAAACGGTTTCATAATTTTACTGTTTCATTGAGTGTTTGGTGTCTCGTGTCTCCCCCGATCTTAGCAGGATATATAACTCTACAGAAGCTATACACTTCACAGTTCCATACAAGGTATTATACTGGTAGCAAAATCTCAGCCTTTGCATATAATATTAGCTATTTTTTCTGAAAAATTAGTATTTATTTTTCTTATGCTTCTTCACCAGGCATTTGTCAATTTTAAGTTTTCCCCTGGGATAAGTAGCTAAGTCCCAGTATTAGTGGCTACAGTTTTCTTCAATTTTGCTAGGCATTTGTATATACTATTGCACTTATAGATCTGAATTAGGAGCTTAACTTTCTTGTTATTTCAACAAAAGCTAATATAAAAGAACTTCAAGCCTCACAGAAATCAAACTAATCACATTTACTAACTGTAGGCAAGTGGTTAGGCTTTGCATATTGCATCAACAGCTGTTCTGAAAGCATTCAAAGGGATTTTAACCAAACATCCTCAGGCTAGTTAGACCTCCGACGTATTTCCACTACGCAACCATCAGTACATAACTCAATATCTTTGCAATATCCATTGCTTACATGTAACACTGAACCCTAACAAAAATATTGCCTCCTTCTGCCCAGGATAGCTATATGCACTCTCAAGTGGTCTTTAGCTCCTCTGCTTTACGAGATAACCATTTTGAGCAGAAACACGTCCTTCCAAATTGCACATGCAGGAACAGAACATGACTGGGCACGCACCAGCAGCACATTACATATGCACCAAACACAATAGCAAACCATTTGTGTTATGCAAACACATCTGGTTTGAGTTGAGTAAATACAGAAAAGGAAATTGATTTTACAGACAAAAGGAAATTAGGTTTTTGTTTTTAAACATTTTTTTTTTTTAAATAAGGCAGGAGCATTAGGAAGCTCCAATACAGTAACTTATTAGCATGATATCCAACATCTAGTTCCACCTAGAAATATAATTTTTAGGAAACTATCCCTGTCATTTCAGTGGACAAAAAAAAAGCTGCTTCCTGTATAAAGTACTTATTCCTGCAGCCTTTAAAGGCACAATTTTTACTCTTACAAGTGCTAAAGTTGCAGCACTGAGAGTGCAGAACTCTGCATTTCTGTGCATTCACAGTAGAACAGAAAACAAATCCAGGGCGCTTCTGCATCCTCATGATCGTCAATTGAATTGTCTGAATATTAGCGAGCTCAGCATTCCTCCAGCAGAACAGAGAAGCATGATAAGCAGAGAATTACACGCCCTGTGTGACTAACTCATCTTTGCTCCAGCTAATAATAAAAAATAAAAAAACCCCACACACAGACTGACTTTCTCCTGCTAATAATAATAAAAAAACCCAACACAAAGCCCCATGCACAGGGAGTGACTTTCAGAACCCAGATCCTACTGCTTGCATGGCCTCTTCCCCCAGTGCTTTCAAGCATTTAAAACAAGCTTTGCAACTTTCCTGAGGGAGTTTTTATGCAGAATCAGCCTGGATTTTTGTCTGGGATGCAAAGCTCTAGTCTGAAATTAAACAGGCTCATTCTGGCAGTCACATCCTACCACCTGGGAAACGACACACTATAGAATGATCTTGAAGCAGGCAGGTGAAAGGGAGGTATGAGGCGAATTGAGTTGGCACTGATCATGATAAGCAGAATCTGAAATCTGCCAAGAACTTCGGTTCTTGCAAGAATTTTTGCAGAAGATACTGTTTCTGATAGCGTTTCTACAGGGCATATGTTGTCAGGCTTTAGCATTCAGTGTTCATAAAGCTGGATTTTCCAAGCTGTGTTTCATACCACATACCATGTGTAAAAGCTAACAAAGCAAACTACCAATTGTCCAATACGTATGTATTATTTCATATGTCATGTGTTTCATTGCCCACAATTCCTGAAGAAAGCAATAGGATATATGAGATCAAGGAGAAGAAGAAACAAATAGTTGACTTCTTTACTTACTCTACATGTCTACAGTCATGTCAGCATTGCCAACAGGAGTAAGCAGACAAGTCGGGAGTGAGAAGCTCTGCTCCTCTGTCTAAGCAAGCTTGGACTACTCTGGGAGCAAGGTACACCTTCCTTTGTTACAACACTGAGGTTTCTTTAGTGCTAATTTAAACTATTGCTTTAAAGCTTAGAGCAGCCTTTCAAAAAAAATCAACCGTGTTAATGTGAGGGTTAGGTCTTCGGCTTCCACTGAAGTAGCAGCTAGTTAGCAACTAATTGTTAAGAAAACAAACAAACAAAACTCATTTTACATATAGAAATAAATTATTCTAAAAAGGAAAGAACTGCTTTCCTCCTTCCTCATACAGGTGAAGCACTTTACCTTGTGAAAGAAATACATCTTTCTCTTAACACGGAAGAATAGAGGAAGCTGTCTCTCATGGAGCAGCGTTAGAAGAAGGAAAAGTCCAAATTTTTGAAAAAACATGGGGGCACTCGTGGAATTCAGAATTTCACTCCTACAGCAGAAGTTTTACCCCCTTTGGCCAGTCAACTCAGCACTGCTGCAAACGCTCTCCTTGTTCAGAGTGCTTCTGTGTTGAAACTTCTGTATTATTTTTAATATCTATTGATACCAATGTATAGGTGACTGATACAAATAGCCTGTAGGCATAATTAAACTAACTTATAGATCATATTTTTAAATCTTACTGGACTTTAAGCTTTTACCTTGTATTTTTAAGTGGCTTTGTAAGTGTGTTTTCCTTATTTACAATACATACGGAGAAGATAGCTCTTCCGGACTTTAAAATGAAAGCTATATTCAATTTGTTCCTTGCCTGGGGAGAGGTGGGGACATTTTCTCCCCCAGGATGGAAGTTTCATAACAAGATCATACAACATAACCACAGCCTTCTCAGGAGTACAGCCTATATTTCTCCCCCAGTTTTGCATTTCCTTACTAATATATTTAAAACTACCATATTTTTATTCTAAACCTAATCCTTTGATTCATTTTAAAAGCAGTATTTCTGGTTAGAAACAACAACAAAAAAAATCTGAACAGGCACTGGTTTTCTGCAATTTTTAAAGATATTTAAATACACTTTTCCGAGCAAAGCTTGTCACTTAAAGCAGTATCCTTCATATAATGAATTAATTTTTTTTAAACAGTCAAGATGAGGCTGGTATCTGTAATGCAGAACGTCAGGTTCAATTACTTTTAAAAATATTATTTGCAGAAGAATTTGGCTTTATAAAGCTAAAATAATACAAGTTAGCCAGCATAATACAAATGGAATCTGCCTGGAGCGCACAAACCAAAGCTGGAGTACAAAAAAAGGCTTTGATATTTCAGGCTGCCTATCACATAACCAATGTCACACACTAATTCCAAAGGGGGGAAAAAAAAGTCAAATTTAATTGTGAAAATATAAACAACATTTCATTTACAGTCTTTTAGAGAACTACTCGTACTAGAATGTGATGCCTTTGTTTACATAAAGCTTCTCCTCAGTAAGGTCCACTGAGGGTCTCAGGATGTCCCCTGAAACTTTAGGATAGGCAGAGCAAAAAATTCCCCATTCCTTTTCATAGTTTAAAGACCCGCCAATGGAAAACTGACAGTGGAGCAGAATTCACTTTTAAAAAGTCAGATTCTGCCATGTTTGAAAAGTAATTCAAGAATGTATTTGAGAGAGACTGCAAAATAGAGCACAAGAGGTGGGGGTACCTGGCTCCCTCAGATCTAATCCAGAGAACACAGCAATAGCAGCAAGAAACTGTGATTCCCTTCAAGACCAACTTAACATACTTTGGTTCCATCATCTGCTTTAAGGAAAATGGAAGATAAGTTCCTTCAACAATGGCTTTTGTTCTAAATCCTGAGGTGGTGGTGACAGCTAAGGTCCCCTTCCCCCCTTTCATCAGAAGCCACCTGCCACCCCAGGTACGGCTGACTTGGGTTCAGCACCTCCTCCCTCTGCTTACAGGGGCTCAAACCACCATCAGCCACATCAGCAATAGGAAGAGGGGGAAATAACAACCACCGAGTCAGGTGGGGGCAAAACAGGCAAAACTGTGCATATGTCCCTGTAAAGCGAGCAAGTGCATCAGGTTTCACTGGCTAGGAAGACACAGGGAGCTCAGCACGGAGGGCTTGCAGATACCCACCGGGAACATCCCAAGCACCAGCAACGTCACTCAAGACTACTTTAAATGCTCGCTGTCTGCTCACTGGCCTTTTATTCAGTGACCATTTAAGATTATAACCAGCTAGAGTAAGTTATCCATCTCTTCAGAAAGGAAAAACACTTAACAAACATTTGGCTTAAAAAGGAAAAAAAAATCTACTGGATGGTTAACCACAGACCAATGCCTCCTCTGACACTGCGAATTCAGCACTTGAGCTTCAGACAGGAAAAAATAAACCTCTCAGCTCTACATGCTAAACCGAAGCAGGGAACTACCAATTATTTAGAAAAGCACTGATTATTTTTCCAGTCCGATCAGTTCCTTGAGTGCACAGGACAGGAACTAGTGGCTGGCAACTGCAGAAGCCCACATTGCTCTCAAGAAACTGTTTGCGGAACTGCCCTGGCCCGACCACCCTGTTGTTTGGGCATGGTACGAAGGCAGCCTCAGCCTTCCCTACCTAACAATACCTCGCTAGAGCCCACGGGCGTCAGGAGTTTTGTCCCTTTGGCATTTCAGCTATTCCGTAAGTTAAACCCGAACCAGAGGCTCAGAGCCCAAGGTCTTTGAGAAACTGACAAACAAAGGAAGGCTGGGATTTCTAATAATCCTGCCACTATAAAAACAGGACAGCTTTTTCTTTTTGCAAGCCATCCATAAGAAATCCAGATAAAAATCCATGAGGTCCAGCCGAGAGCCTAAACCATGGCGTTAGGAAGCACATTTTTAAGAGAAAAAATTTTTTCTTCACTCCATACAGCAAGAAAAGAAACAACTTAATTCAAGCAAACATTTCACATGTTGTTTGTGCCTAATGCAGGTCACTAGTTCCTAAGAAAAGCCTCATACTAATGACCAGAAGACTCCCTTCAAGAGAGCTTATTCTACAATGGATGATTAAAAAAAGATTCAGAGATGCCTGTAATGGTCAGAATAAAAGCATAACAGTGCATTAATCCAAAACAGTGTATCACACCTCATATAATTTCAAGTACATCGTTTTATATTCTGTAACAAGGATTTGTAGCAATGAGAAGGAATTCACATTGTGTTTGGTTGGTTGGTTGTTTTAAACATCTAGCCACTGATTGGAATGGATCACGAAGAAAACTAGTGCAAGTTAACATAAACAGCATACAAGAAAATGCACTAATAATTTGATGTATTAAATCCTTCAGAAGTTCTAAAAAACTTTTAATTAAAGTTAGGCATTTTCTTTAACACTGTTCATACAAAGTAATGCACTGAGTTTTACCCACCTACATTGTTTTCAAAGGAGCAAAGTTCAGCATGTTGTTTTTTGAAAAGGATGCTTCTCTCTGCAATAAGAAACGCTGCCCAAAAATTAATATAAAAAAATCCATCATTACTATGCTGGTTTGAACGGCCACCGCAGGAGAACAGAAAGGGGTCCCTGTTGCCATTTTCTCTAAAGCAGGACGCTAATAGTATTCCTCTGCATGCTGTATTTACAGAAAATTTTCACAGATAATACTACTTAAGGTAAAGTAAATGCTAACAGTTTTTCTTGACCAAAGCTTTCCAATTTAAAGAAATAACGTTATTTTAAGGGGGTTTTTTTTGCGTCTTGACAATGAGCTATAATATTTTATTAATAAAAAGCAGTAAGTCCATTTTCTCCTCAATAGTGACAATCATTTAGGCATTATTCACTTTATGTCCTTTTACCAGCTTTGATCTTTTTTTAGAAGCTACTTGTCCCCTTGTTCTACAATAGACAAATGGGAAGACAGTTATTTTATGTATTTCTCCCCCACTTACTTGTTTGCACTCTTAGCTGAGAAGTTCTAGGGTTTTTTTCCATTTTACTGGAATCTTCCTCCCCAGCCCAGTGCATGCTGTAAAATTCTCTTTTCAGGTAAGGTGTTCAATACTGAACAGTCTCTCCATTTACCAACTTGTGTCTTCAGATGCTCACAACTTTTACAGAAGTCTTTTCTAAATATTGTTCACATTCTTCCTACAGAGATTTTCCAGTTATGCTATGACAGGTCATCTACAAGCTCAGTTTCACGAAGGAAAAACAGAAGGAAGAAAGAAAAGACTAGTGGCCAGTGTATGGCACCCAGAGAGATGCAAAATAAATGCAGCAGCCCAAGGGACATATAAAAGAAAGGGATAAATATGAAGCAGAAATACTCGACAGACGTTCCACAGTTACGGATACTTCCCCAGTAGGATAATATTCACCTAATTCAACTTCCTAGAGCCTAATTTAGCTAGCTCAGTCCACCATAACCAATGAAGGGGAAAAAAATTCCTCTAAAAGGAGATTCAGAATAGAAAACCTTTATTAGTTGGTAATTAAGCACAGATTTCATCAGATGATATGAATACTTTCCCTGATTCTATCTATCTTCTGTTACATCAATCGACACCTAGAGACTCATTTCATGCAATGACGTTATATGTATGAAAACAGCCTGTTATGAGATGCTTCTGATCTATACAAGCGAGGTTGAGAAGAGGAAAAAAAAAAGAGTGTAGTTATTTTTACAAGGTCCAACTGTGAACAAGTGGTACAATCGTAAGGGATAATGTCTGTCCGGCCCTACGCACGCTCCATCTTACCCCAACGCCTAAGGCTGTAAAGAGCTGCAGGTTGCACAGATTCTCCTCCTTCCTCCATCTTGCACAAACAAATGCCTGGAAGGATGTGTTTGCTCTACTGAGCAACGTCATTCCGAAAGCCTCTGAATAAGTATGAGCAATTGTAAATTACATGGAGGACTTTTCAACACTCTTCAAAATACTCCCAGTGTCAGAGCATTTGGATACGCATCCTGAGTTTGGTAACCTACCAAGCAAAATCAGCATACACTGATCATGTTGGGTGTTTTTGTCTGCTTGGCATCACCGTGCGATCGGGTCAGCAAAAGTCCTGTCCAGAAAGCAATAACTCCTGTCCAGTGCAGCCTATATTTGTTTCTCTAGGCTGCAGACAACTGGCATTGTAATGCCATTCGAAGCTCAACATGGAAAACACTGGCACATTCACACACTAACCCTCCCCAAACCTAGTTACTCACTCCAACAGTGTATGAAATACAGAGAGAGACCACGTCCTTCAATACTTACAAAATTAGAAAAGAACCTACCCTACAGAAGTCAGGAGTCCAAGAAAGCACAGTTTGGGCTAATTGCTTTTGCTATTCCAGTTGACAATGCCAAAACCTCAAGCCTCAATACTTAAGAGTTGGAAAAAATTTTATAGCGGCAATCCAAGAACTAAAAGTCACAGATGCAACAACACTGCCTAAACCAAATAGCAGCTTGCCAGTCTGTGCATTTTATAGCATTTGTTCTATCTGAAGAAAAATTGATCTTAATTTATGGTCCCCAGACACAGAGTAGACTGGAAGGAGAACAGCAGGAAACTTACCAGCATCGGGCAGTAACCAACAGTGACAGCGCAACAGCTCAAGTAATTAAAAGGTACAGAAAACTAGAACTTAGAGGAAGCTAAAACCTTGGGAACAGAGTTACATGGCACAGTACTTTTTTGGGCAACAGCATTTCACAGAATCCCAGATACCACTAGTGGGTTGTAAATTGCTTAAATTGAGGCAAGGAGAAAATTCCAGCCAGGTACAATTGTAACTAACTTTCTAAAACTGAAATTACCCTGATTAGATATAAAGTACCTACCTCCAAGGCTGGAGTTTTTTGTTTGGTTTGGGGTTTTTTTTGCACATCCATGTATAACCACACATTCATGTTATCTGTATACATACATATGTATGTATGGAGACATACATCCATTGGCACCTTGCACTTCCAAACATATTACAGAAAGCCTTATAGATTAAAAGAAACAATTGCATTTGAAAAAGCAGAGGTTTGCTGGTAACAATAAAAATACTTGCACCTTCATCTGCAGAAGTAACATCAAGCTACCAACAAAACTAATAGAAGTTATTTAAATAAGTATTCTTTTTCAAAGTAAGCCTGCATTTCCCTTGGCAGTTCTGAAAGAAAAATAATCCTCTCAGTAAAAACATAGATACACTTTTTTTTCCTCTAAATGGAGCCAACACCAGCGATGAAGATGGTTAAATACAAAACTGAAAGGTATTTCCAGAAGGATTTTAATTATAAAATTATTTTTTTAAAAAACACAAATAGCTGTTGACTGCAGGTAAACACCGAACAAAGTGGCACATAGAGAGCAGAGAACTTTTGAATCAAAATACCATCTTCTTATATTTTAAGTATTATGCCAATGGAAAATAGCTTTTACTAGCTTAAAGGAAAGGGATACTGGTTTAAGCCTGTGCATGTAAGACCACGTGCTGCTTGTTAAACCCTTCACGTGGGCAAGAGCCAGAGGCCCCTGTCAATTCCTCGGAGATCCGAGGGAAGAACTGCTTCAGTGGTCACGCAGACAGGGCCTGGACGAGAGGAGCAGCCGAACACTAAGGTGACCTGGCGGCAGGAGTCTCTGCAGCCTCCCAGGGCAGGACTCAGGTTACATGGCAGTCCCAGCAAGACTTAGCCCCCGTGGGGAACCTCAGGTGAACTGCTTACGAGATCCATAGGGCTCACCCTTGAGTTAGGCACACCTGTTACACACAGTTGTTTACAGTAGCCTTCCCTGGTGACCAGCGGCATGAGAGAACTGTTCTCAGAAGCAAGTTTTAACATCCCCGAAACGTCAAAGAGAACAGGCAATGCTACACCAGGGAGAACGCTCCCTTGCTTTAGAAACTAGTAATTACAACTTCTGCAGCTTGATATGAAATGCTTTAGCTAACGTGATACCCTGATTAGAGGTTGGAAGGAAGATGGCTGAAACATGCAGAAGTTTCTCAACAATATATCCCACAGGTTCGTTTCTGCCAGCTTTACCGCACAGCAGATAACAACCACTGCAGCAAGTTTTGACAGAGGACACCTGCAAGGACCCTCAGAATCCCTTATAAATATCAACATAGCAGAATTGTTGTTCTAGGGCTGTTTTCTTCAGTATGTTGCCAGAGAAAATAGATCTAAGAAATCAGTAATTTCTAAATAGCACATCCACTTCCAGTCAACACCAGCAGTAACTAACAGTTACAAGACATATTTCCTCTTATCAAATAGTGACCACTAACTACATGAAGTCACCGTGTCTAGAATTAGATCCTCAGGCTTAATCCACTTACGCACAACGTTTCTCAGGGAAGATCCTAGCTGCTTCCTCTTCAATAGAGTGGCAGGAATATTTACCATATGGAAGATCCTACCCTATCCAACAACTAACAAATATTCCTAGATAAGCATTGTGAAAGGAATATTCAGCCACTTCTAGATACAAGCAAGTGCCCATGCCTTGAAGTGAAATTTTGCAATTGCTCTGTAGAGCAACAGAGGTAAACACTGTAAGACATTTAAAAATATCTTATATCTCTTAACAGCTCTAATTCACCAATTTTAACATAAACCGGACTACTTCCTTTCTAAATGAAATGGTCTAAATATTCATAGAGTCACAGAATGGTTTGGGTTGGAAGGGACCTTAAAGATCATCCAGTTCCAACCCCCCTGCCATGGGCAGGGACACCTTCCACTAGACCAGGTTGCTCAAAGCCCCATCCAGCCTGGCCTTGAACACTTCCAGGGTTGGGGCATCCACAACTTCTTTGGGCAACCTGTTCCAGCATCTCACCACCTCACAGTGGAGAATTTCTTCCTTATATCTAATCTAAATCTACCTTCTTTCAGTTTAGAGCCATTACCCCTTGTCCTATCACTACATGCCCTTGTAGAAAGTCCCTCTCCAGCTTTCTTGTAGGCTCATCAGGTACTGGAAGGCTGCTGTAAGGTCTCCCCGCAGCCTTCTCTTCTCCAGGCTGAACAGCCCCAACTCTCTCAGCCTGTCTTCATAGGAGAGGTGCTCCAGCCTTTGGATCATCTTCGTGGCCCTCCTCTGGACTCGCTCCAACAGGTCCATGTCCTTCTTATGTTGGGGGTCCCAAAGCCGAACACAGTACTCCAGGTGGGGTCTCACGAGAGCGGAGTAGAGGGGCAGAATCCCCTCCCTCAACCTGCTGGTCACGCTGCTTTTGATGCAGCCCAGGATACGGTTGGCTTTCTGGGCTACAAGCGCACATTGCCGGGTCATGTTGAGCTTCTCATCAACCAACACCCCCAAGTCCTTCTCCTCAGGGCTGCTCTCAATCCATTCTCTGCCCAGCCCATATTTGTGCATGGGATTGCCCCGACCCATGTGCAGGACCTTGCACTTGGCCTTGTTGAACTTCATGAGGTTCACACGGGCCCACCTCTCCAGCCTGTCAAGGTCTCTCTGGCTGGCATCCCTTCCCTCCAGCGTGTTGACTGCACCACACAGCTTGGTGTCACTGGCAAACTTGCTGAGGATGCACTTAATCCCACTGTCCATGTCGCCGACAAAGATGTTAAACAGTGCCAGTCCCAATACCGACCCCTGAGGAACACCACTTGTCACTGGTCTCCACTTGGACATCAAGCCGTTGACCGCAACTCTTTGAGTGCGACCATCCAGCCAATTCCTTATCCACCGAGTGGTCCATCTGTCAAATCCATGTCTCTCCAATTTACAGACAAGGATGTAATGTGGGACAGCGTCAAATGCTTTGCACAAGTCCAGGCAGATGACATCAGTTGCTCTTCCCTTATCCACCAATGCTGTAACCCCGTCATGGAAGGCCACCAAATTCGTGATAGAAATCAAAATTTTTAAGACTCTAGGTATTTTAACTACTACCTTATATTTTTTAAGTCAACAGTAATAGTCACTACAAATACACTTACTTGTACCTTTTATTAGCTATATTACTTTTAGCAGATTGGACCAAGTATTGTTTTAAGATGTTATTTGTAATGGATTGTTTTGCAGACAAGCACAGGAGGTATTCACACATGAATTAAAATCCCATTCATACCTAGACCTTTCACAAAAGTCAGCCATTTGAAGCGCTGCACCATTTCTCAAGTTCATTTGTTAAAAAGGCAGTTAAGATGCATCCATCCCTCACCGGAGTCAGCAAGGAAAAAGGCAAAAGCAATTCCGGAATCTGCCAATACCATTCAAGGCACTATGATAACCTCCCATGGACTAGCAGTCAAAATACTTTTAATCTCAGTTTGACCTGTGTTTTAGACAGATCCTCTCAAGTAGATGTTTGTTTTCTCAAAGGAAGTCAAACATAGGCATGCAGTAAAGATTCCATGTTTATGTCAAGCTGAAAACCACTTCAGTGAAGAGACCAGATGCAAATGTTTGCTGCTTTCCTAACAACCAAGAAACTGCAATTGCTTTACGTGTTTCCCTTCCAACTTTAGCTGAACAAATCAAGAGGTACGACGATAAGCCATTGCTTTACCCTTACAGGTTAGCAAGGGTAACCTGTTAAAAAAAAAGCTAAAAAAATCAAGTTAAATTATAATCCTGTATTTTGTGCAACTTACGGATAGGTTTGTATTTGTATTATTGTGATTTTTTTAAACGTTCAGTAAACCAAAATATTTCAAACGCCCTGACAGTTCAAAATACTGAATATGTAGCCACTAATTGACTTAAGTGTTTAATACCAATTTGACATTTTATTGAATTTTGAAATTTTTAGCCTAGTATATCCTTAACACTGAGATCACGGCAATGTTTTGGTTGCTATGCAAGATTCTGTTGAAGTTACGTTGACAGAACAGCTGTAATTATTTAGTGCGAGTATCTTAGGAATGGCCAGTGAAATAAAGTGTTTAGATTCCTTAACAAACCCTTAAGAACCAGGTCACTGAAACAACTGTTTAACTGATGATATTACATGCTCACCTTAATATAAGATCTTAAAGAAGATAAATAGAATGGGGTAGTAAAATAAACTTTTCATTCCACTAGTTTTAGACAGTAACTCTGGTGCCACAGGCAGCATGCTTTCAGAGACACTGATTTAATAAACTGAATTACCTTATGCTCATGATATGTCAAGGTAACTCCTGAATTAGTTTTCACTGCAGGACAAACTCCACTAGGAGTACTGACATTTGCTCTTAATGTTCTGTAGTAAGAGGCAGAGTTTTAGAACCCACAAAACACAAACATGCAAAAACCGCATTGGTAAGTTAACCTTGCACTGCAGCAGCTTCTGAATTAGCAGCAACTTCCAAATTAGCAGCAGCTTCCTGCTGTGCTTCCTCCACAGCAGGGGATGCCTCTGGAGCCGGTAAGTCACTCTCCCCTCCAGTTTCTGGGGATACCCCAGCACTCTCATCCTGTGCTGCAGGTCCAGCAGCAGCTACTGCATCAGCCTCTTCCGTGACTGTCTCTGCTTCAGTGACTTCAGCCGTCTCTTCTTCATCACCTTTTAAGGATTTATTTAATACAATAAAGAGAGTAAAGTGCATGCATGCAACACAAATTCACCAACTACTTTTTACCATCATCCTCATTTAAATTTAAAAAGGGGAGCTAAGCTTTGGGAGCAGAATTTACAAACAAAGTCAAGAAATCAATAATTAATCCCCCCCCATATTGTCTGATGTGGCACCAAAAAGAGGTTTACAAGATGAGGAAACCATATTCTTCATTACCGAGTTTCATAACTGCTTCAGT
Source organism: Ciconia boyciana (assembly GCF_034638445.1). Classification (NCBI taxonomy): domain Eukaryota; kingdom Metazoa; phylum Chordata; class Aves; order Ciconiiformes; family Ciconiidae; genus Ciconia; species Ciconia boyciana. The sequence goes on along the minus strand of NC_132938.1, from coordinate 71,640,029 downwards.
GTGATAGAAAAAGAAACTTAAAGTGGCTTAAAGCAAGTGACTGCAAGAGGTGGGAGCGCAGAGAAGGATAAAAAAGGACCACACCAAGTGTTGCTTCAAACCCACTCTGCTGAAAGGGCCACTGATAACGCGCTCAGGGGCATCACACGGAGCAGATGCTTGTCCAGTTTGCACCCAGCAGTGGAGTTACCGCACTGGGAATAAGACATTTGCTACTGTACTTAGAAGCTCTTACAGAGTTGATTATGATCAGGCTCACAGCTTAGAAGCACTGCAACCCAAGGTGTGGCTTCAGCTTACGCAGGGCTATTTTCAAGGTGGCTAACTTGGCTGGCAACAGCTACAATAATGCCGAGCCCAACAAGTGATTAGTTTTCAGATGGGTTTTGTGCCATCTCTTAGCTCTGCGCTGCCACTGGTACTCTGCTATCCCTATTCACTCTGCTTCCTTTAAAGCTATATTGAATACACTGTGACCACTGCAAGAGCCATAGCACTCAAGTAAGAAAGGCAAGGTCTGCGGGGCAGAATAAAACAAGGGACCCTTACTGAAACTAGGTGTATATAAGTATGAAAATAACTTGCTAAGTTTAAATGGTCAGCATTCACTTTACTGGAGATAGGACCACTTATGACTGACCATTTTCTTTTTACAAGTCCCAGCTGTCTTTTAAAGACTTGTCTACACTGCTGTGGGCCAGGCTCTTCAGAATCTGAAAAACCCCGTGTTTCCCAATCATGCACTACTTCAAACTCAGCTGAGACAAGTCATTAAAAACTAACAGCACAAAGCAACAAAGATGCACAATCACCATGCAAACATGCACTAAGATCAAGTTAACAACAGAAAGTTATATACCAAGTGTTCACCACAAGTGTACCACTAGAATCAACTCACCATGTGAAAAAATAGAACTGGAAATAAAGTTTGTAATACAGTGTAAACTAAGTGAGAATAGAAAGGAAAAGAAAGACCTTAAAGAGACATAGTCAGAATTTATTTTATTCTTTTATATCTGTTTAAAAACTAAACAGATCAATTTTAATTCTTGGTTTTCTTACGCTAGTGCAAGCCTGTCTTTTTGTGTTCAGGTTTAAACACAAGCCTATTCATTGCTCAGCAAAAATCAAAGCTTCGTATTATGCAACCTGATCATGTCCCTTTAAGAGAATACTGTTATTTCAAAAAAACTAAATTGATTACACAAAGAACAGACTAACAGCCAAGCTCAGCATTCAGTACACTTTATTGGACAGTCAAATATAGAGTGCATTCATTCAGAACAGCCAGCTTCTCAATCTCAGAACTGCCTTCCACAAAGCAGATTCAGTAATAAGCTCAATATGGTTTGGCCTTGCAAACATAGGTAGTTCTTTTAAAGTCTCACAAGTATGGAGTTTTACAATAGAAGGTATAAAGTCATCCCAAGGTAGGCTGCAAGGTACGCAATGGTGAACGACTGTCCTTTGTTTGTATTTAACTTCCTCGGGTTTGGAAAGAGATTTCCCTTGTATTTTAGTCTGGAAAGTGTAAAAGCAGAGGATAGATTAGAAAGATTGAATCAGCTTGCATCAAGTTAAAAAGAAAAGTCATTGCTGAAAAAGAAGGAAATCAGGAACAAGTTTAAAGGAGACACATGCAAATGGAAGACAAAACTCAGTATTTGCTAAATAAGCAAGTAGAATGTTCTGCAAGGAAAACATCATTTTACAGCTCAAATGATGTCCCACATTTCCTACTGCTACTTCAAGTCAGGCTGCCGCCAGGGGCTTTTTTAAATCCCTCCCTACATTTGAGAGTAGCTTTCAGTTAAGAAGAGCTACAGAAAATTTGCTATTAGATCTTTTTTAAAATGTCTAATATCATTAATTAAAATACCATTAAATATAATTTCAACCCACTAATAAACAAACAAGCCTAGAGTAGCATTTGATTCATTCTCTTGTTTTGACAGCCTTGTTTGATACATGTAGTTCTTTATAATAGACATTTTGAGTTTGGGCACAAGGGGAGAATTTTCCTCGGGATGAAAAACCACGAAAATCAGTGGGATCAGGAGAGCCTCTCTCTGATCAGCTGCTCCCTAGTATTAAGTTCTTCCAGCTAGAAAGTTGTTCTCTTACCATAGGGCACATAGCAAATATGCCATGAATGTGCTGTTTGGCATGCTGCCTTTCTATCCACCACTTCATATTGTTACCAGCACTGTTTTATAGCTTATTTTAAGCTTGATTCTATGTGACCCTAAAAAAATATTAGACTACTTTGAGAACAGAATTTTTAATTGCTCTTACCAGCAACGCTTACTGTGAAAAAGTGTAAGGACTAACTGAATCTAAAGAATGTGTGGGGAAAAGAAGCTGCAGTCGCACTTCTGGGAAAAACAATACTATGGTAACACTCTGTGACAAGATACACACAAAAATATGACTATGCAGGGAACAGGAAAAAAAGGGGAGGAAGAGAGATGTTAATTCTTTTGAGAAAGCACACAGAGGATTCCATAGGAAAAGTAAGAACAGAAACCTCTTTTGGGAGGATACAGTTGGGAATGAAGGAGGATTTTAAAAAGAGCTGATTCAACAGTAGTTTTGTATCGTGAATTGGAATTAGCTACTCAGAAGTCCAATTAAAAACTCTGGGTTGAGCATTTATTCAGAAGTCCAATACTGAAAATAATATAGGAAACAAGTTTCAACTGTGTTCACTGTATGGCCTCAGAAATGTTTTGGACTTCTTACTATCAATAATAAGGGAGGCAGCAATCATCTGCCATTGGTTGTGACATTTATGTAAATTACTAAGCAGCGCAAGGCATCAGATTATGGCATCTCTGGAGAGTACCCGAAGTCAGAATTAAGTAAATTACAGAGCACTGAGTACTCTTACCCGTCTCGGGCAACAGAGGTATAGCCTTCAGTGGGTCAACAGCACCACTGACTCTGCGGGTATCCCACTCAAACATTTTGGTAGACTAGGGTTAAAACTCAGTACCTTGCAGAAGTAAACCTTAAGAAAAGAGGGAATACACTGACATCACTTTGAGTGCCCTGGAAGGTTTGCTTAATGCTTTCACACCTACCATGTTCTTCCGACTATGTTAGTCAAAACGTAACGAGTGTAACCCTCCTCTCTTCCCTGAACAGCAGACGACTAGGTCACTAGGAGAAAACATCCACTTTGGTCCTCGTTAGTTTTTTTATTTTAGGGACAAGGAAGGATTGCATTAACATTGTGGCCAAATTCTCAGCATTTAAAGAATTAAGTTTAAAAACTGTATTGCTTCCAGCTGCTTAAGAGAAAGGAAATTAAGGTGTTTTGCCATTTTAAATCTCAAAATCTGTAATTGTAAAGTTCTAAAACTAAAGGATGTGTTGTGGAACTTCAAGACTAACAACTTCAAAGAAATAATTTTAGAGGCAGACAATTCAAAGCATTGTCACATTGAAAATAAAATTTAAACTCAGCATACTTTATTCAAATCTATTATTTGTGTGCATGCAAATATATTAAATCAATTCTCTAGATGTCAGCATCAGAAAAAATAAGGAACAGCTTCAAGTGCTATGGCTTCATTAATTTATTTATTTTTTAAATAATAACTAAATAAAAATATAAAGATCCTTAAGAAGTCCTTTTTTCTAATTGCTTTTCCTAGCAAGGCCATGCTTGCCAAAGTTCTATCTTTTATATTAATGCCACCGTAACACTAACTGATGTAGACAGAGACAACATTCCATTACAAGTATTTGAACTAACATGGTCTAATTATTTAAGCATGAAGAGCTAAGTAAGGATTTGCCACACATTTAGGTGGTGTCTGCTTTTCATTTAATTCTAAATTAAAAAGGACAAAATCAAAGTTGTGGGACAAGAAATAAATCCAATTTACAATCTTTTTGAAAAACATACTTTTTTTTCCTATTGAACTGTCCTGATGGCATGTGGCCTGGAACCAAACTGTTGACTGAGAAAAAGATATTATCTCCTTCCCCCTCAACAAACAAGAGAACAAAACTGATTTTGACAGCATCATGCATTTAGTCAAGTTTCATTAAGCTTCCAGTAAATCAAATGCAAATACCCAATATACAATTAACGGTTCACACATCAACTCTTTCCACCCAAAGAGACTCCTGCAGGTTGATCACAGGCCAGATTCACTGCCTAAACATTAAGTCCATTCCCAAAATTTGTGCAGAAGTAGCTTTGTAACAGAACACTGCACAACCACCTTTGTCTTTACTCCCAGTCACAGAGCTCAGACAAGGACTTGGACAGGGTTAAGGCCTGATTAGACAATCTAGAAATCTGTTCCAGATCCTCATGTACCCGGGGAACAAGAGAGAAGAGCTCAACTCACCCTTGCTTGACCAAGGTTTGTTTTTCCGCCCCTCAGCTCTCTCATGAAGAATATTCATATGTTCAATATACTTGCTGCGGGATGAAGTGACTATTCTGTAGGCCTGAAAGGAAATTATACCCAAACTTATTGGTATATCCCTACAAAGTTACCAAACAAAAAGACGGGAGAGGGAGAGAAAGGTTTTTAAGCAAGTGCTACTGCTCATCTTAAAAGGCACATCAAATTATGCTAAGCAAGTTAAAAAAAAGAAAAATCTATTTTGCTATACTAACATTTTTATACATTTCATATTTCCCCATTGTGGGAAAGCAAATACAATATACCATGCAGCTCTTGAAGTGCTGCAGTGTTGCAGGAATTGAAAACAGTATTTTAAAAGACAATTACAGTCAGATTATTTAAAAAAAAAAAAAAAAACTATGGTAAAAAGGTGACAGCAAGAGAATTTATTATTCCTCCAGATATGCAATCACACAAGTTTGATATTTTGAACAAGTAGAAGCTACTTACCATTCAAGAGGATTATTTTGTGGGAGAGGGAAATGTGTACCTCTCTGGGATGTGCTAGTCACTATCGCAAATCTTGGGGGGGTGGAAGGAAGCTATGAAATGGAGGCTTTAGGGATGTTAAGCACAGAGTCTGATATATTTAGATGCAGGGAAGAGAATGATTACCAAAAAGCTTGATGAGAGTAGATGTTTACAAAACTTTAACATGTTTTTTCTAAGTAATTAATATTCTTATCTTTCTTTGTGCCCAAATTAACGAGGTTCATAATCTTCCCCTTGTGGCTTCAGACAGCTTACTTCACATCTGTCTTGCCCGCTTTGATATATTCTTAATGTTTGCGGTTGACAAGAACAGGCAAGAGGTTAGAGGCAGGTGCCTTACTCCATCTTTGGACACATTCATTTCACATAGTTTTAAATATGTTTTCCACTAAGAATGACAACAGCACGAGATATCAAGGTTAACAGTAAAACAGGCAAGCAACAGGCATTCAGTTTCACTAGTTGTCTTGAACTGATTTTTAAGTCAGACTGTATTTAATTACATCCACATCTACAACATCCACATTCTATCGACGGTTTGCATCTTGACCATATTCTTTAACCCAGAACACACCTTATACTGTGCCAACTCAGAAACCACAAACAGCTCCATTCCCAAACACTTACATAAAATAAACCACCAAAAGCAGCAACACCAGCAAGGAGATAGTAAATGATGCTCTCTCCAGAAGAGCCAGGAACACTCCCAGATGACATCTGGCGAAGAGGTGCTATAAAAACCATTATTGAAATTGATGTAAAGTGCTGCTAAAATACAATCACAAAATATGACAGAATCCGAACTTCGTATGGGAAGGGATGATTTAAAAAGCTGTAAGAAAATGGAGAGGTACAGCTTAGCTATGTTTAGTACAACTGAGTAAAATAGGGCGTGGTGCCTAACTGAACGAGGTACGTGGCTGAGCTCTTCCTAAGAGTGTAAGACCTTCTGTGAACTACGCTGTTCTGCCTGTTAGCTTCCAAGTACTGGATGCAGTCTATAGAGACTAAGGAACTGCCTAAGGAATGTTAAAAAAAAAAAAAAGGAATGCAAAAAAGTTCCTGCCTTAAGGTATGTAAAAGAATTAATCTGTCCTTATTCAGTCTTGCAGCAGTCATGATCAACAAAGGTAACAAATCCTCTTCAGTTTAATAGCAGAGCACTTTAAGAAAAAACCTTTTCCTTTGAATTCACATTCTTTAATTCCCAAGCAGCCTGCTGGCATTTAGATACATGCCCATAACCCAAAATCTCACGTATTGGCCAACAGGGCAGACAGGCAGGATTACACAATTTTATCCCCGATCAAGTACATATTCATTATAATAGCAGCGTTAGCCATTTATTTTTGTTCACCGTTTCTGTAGTTTTGATGCTTGCTATAGGCTTGGATTCTTCTGTACATCTCTAAAAGAGACCCACAAAACACACACGTAATTCTGTTCATCAACAAAGCTTTCAGCTGAATTTCGTGACTTCATCCCAGATGAGTAGCACAGATGAAAAACGCCTCATTGAAAGGGTGCTCATTAAACATAAAATGGCTCTGAGCATTGCAATTGGTAGCTGCAAAAATAGCCTCAATCTCAAAATATTGCCATCGTGTGCCAGATTATGTCTCGCACGATCTGTCTCATGACACACACTTTTCAGACTCCTCTTCAATCGTCAGGCATCCTAATGGATCTTCTTACATTTACATATGTGTTCTGTAGTAGCTTCTCATGAGTACCTTCTTCTCAAAGGCTGCACATTATAGGCAGGAGAGTGCTCCGTCAGCCTGCAATCATCCAACGCGGCTGGAAGGTTTTTTTGCTACTGGTTACACAATTCCCGATGCGCCAAAAGCCATGGCTGCAGCACACCGGGCTGATTCACGCTCCCTCCCGGTGCTAACAGACCGCTAAGGAAACCACTGCCTTGACTACCCACCTAAGGGGTTTTTCGACCCCTTTATTTTTCAGTTACGAGGTGGAAGTTAAGACAACGGCGGCCGGCTCGCTGCAGGAGCGGGGTTACACCTGCCCGCCACCGAGCCTGCTTCCATGGAACGGGAGGGGGGGCACGGCCCCACCGCAGCCGCTTCTCCCAAAGGGCGAGCCGCCCAGCGGAGCGCGATCCCGCTCCGCGGAGGCAGGGGCTGCCCGCCCGAAGGCGGGAGAGGTTTCAAGGCAGCCGGTTCCCGCCGGCGGCGGGGACGACCGAGCAGCCGCGCCCGGCTCCCGCCCGCCCCCTCACACGGCGGGGAGCCGCAGCTGAACGCGGTAACGGACCGGACCAACGGCCGCGCCGCGCGCCCGCCGCACCTGCTCCTGCCCCGGCCCCGCGCGCCCCCCGCCTCAGCCCCCGGCCTGCGACCTTCGCGCGTCCCCCCCGCCGCGTCACCGTCACCCTCCCCGTCCCGTCCCGCCCCGCGCGTCCCCCCCCGCTGTCCCGTTGACCTCTACCGGGCCGCGGGTCGAGCTCCCGGGCGGCCCCCGCGTACCGCGCTGCTTGAGGCGGCTCGCAGCAGAGGGAGCCCTGCTCAGGCGGGAGGCGAGCGCCTGCGAGGCGGCCCTGCAGAGATACATGGCGGCGGGAGCCGGGGAGCGGAGCGGAGCGGAGCGGAGCGAGCACCACGGACTGCCGGACAGCGCGGGGCTGCGGCGGCGGCAGACGACACCGATCCCCCGCCTCCCTCCCCTGCACGGCGGGGCGGGGCCACCGCGGGGAGGGCGGGGCCGGCGCCCGCCCCGCCCCCGGGCCACTTCCTGGCGCACCTGGGCACCCGGGGGCGCGGAGCGGCGGGGCCAGCGCGGCTTCGTCGGGGAGCAGAGCCTGCGCTGCCGGGGGAGGGTCGGGTCCTTCCCGGCCCGCGGGGGTGACAGGGCCGCGCCTCGAGCGCTGCCATACCAGGTACCGCCGCTGAAACGTTGGCTGGGAAGTTAAATACAGCCACTGGCGCTCAGCGCTCACAGAGGCTGCGATAGCAGGGATTGCTGAAAGCTCAGAAGAGCCAGAGCAGGAGGGAGGACACCAGGGATTACATTCACTAAGGAGGGGGGAAAAGCGAGGAACACATTACTGTTTTACTAGAATCGGAAGTTCTCCAAGAGTGTTCCTTTGCCAACAGCTCCTGGAAAGAGATCTGGAGAAGTCAACTAAATTAACAGCAAAGGGCACTCGGGTTAAACACTAGGAGGAAGGAGTTCAACATTGGTAGGAAAACGCTAGAGGAAGTAAACCACCACTGTGGGATGGAGTGAGCTGTTAAAGTCATGGGCACCTCAGGGTCAGAGCTGTGCAGCTGTCCTTCTCCTCCCCACATCGTTAGATGGTTGCCCTATTACTTGTCCCTTCTCTATAGGTAGCTTTGATGATCCCTCAATGATTATTTAATGCCATATTCTGCCCATTGTCATGATCCCCTTTTTCCATTCTTTGTCCTTGACTGACCTTGACATATGACAAGAAGGTGAAAGTGTAAGCCTTTAGAAGGCAGCGCTCACACTGGAGACCAACATGGGCTATGCACTCTCACCACCAAGGTTGTGGGCACCTTTCAGGCAGTGAGCAACTCCAAAACTGCAGCCAGGGGAAGGCCGGCCTCTCCTCCATGACACATGCACAAGCCCAGGGTAAGGCACCGCACACACTCCCCCTCTACTGCCCTGAACAACCACCACAGAGCTGGCACTATCCCCTCCCTATCCCTAACTACTGCCCTTCCGAGGAATAAATCCTCAGGGAATAGCAGGGTACATCTATGACCAGCCTCAGAGAGCTGCAAGACAGAAAAGATGTGCCTGAGAGAACCTGCGTAATAGCCATTGAGGAAGGGACAGACTAACAAGCTGCAGGTCAGTTAAACAGTCTCCAAGATTCAAGACCAAGCTTTCATCAGAGCTTTCTGAAAATACAGGCTACATTTCAACTTTGCATGTGGTAGCAAAAGCAAAGCAAACTTCCTGGCAAGGAAAAAATAATAGAGACTCACACAGAATTTAAAGGTTGGCCACCTCTGATTGTTGTCTCTGACGAAACTTCATTTCTGCTCTGGGGGGGGGGGTGGGGTGGGGGGGATCAATCCAGACCACAAAGGACTGAAGAACGACAGCACTCAAGGAACTATATCAAGCTTGCAAACAGATGTGTAACTTTAATTATGGCATCTCTAAATCCCTAGGTCAAACTTTGAAAGTCTACCTGGTCAAGGCTGAGTTGAAAGCTTCTTCTTTGATGCGTGAAGTAGCAAATGCACATTCTGGCATTTGTACAGATTAATTTTTAGTTTTTCAATAAATCCTATTCTTATATTTGCTTATCGCTTATTTTATAAATCTAGCAATGAAAATGATGGCAGGGCAAGAATACACTTAGCTTCTGGAATATTTGCTGAACTTTCTCTGAACTGATGTCTAATTTTGTAGTATACCTTCCAAGATAGTAAAGCGAGTTTTGAAAGCAACATTGATAAACTATGAAACAGTAATGCCGCATAAAACAATTTCAAGACCAGTACAATGACATATAAACAGTAAGAAAAGTCTTCATAAGTTTCTTCCAGACTTTATAATTTATTTCATAATTCTGCACATGAAATGTATGAACATGTAAGTATTTAGATACTTGGTACTTCTGCTGTGCTCATTTATTTGTAGGTCAAGTGGTGATCATGCTACATCTCACCAAGTATACCGTCAACCTAAGAAAGAGGAAAAAGAGTCTCAGCAACAAGGAAAATAGAGACAATGAATATGATTAGAAACATCTCACAACATACTGTATTTTTAGCTGGAGAGGAATATTTATGGGAAAAATAACTACAGCACTACAAGTTTTTCTATACCTAGTTTATTGAATTCTTTCATGTGGCATAATAACTGCTCTGAGACCATAATCCCCAACAGAATTTTTAGCTGGCAGAAACACAGTTATGTTTTTTACATTGAAAAGGACAATGACCACATACGATTTGCACTATAAGGCAAGGCTACGGACATTGACTTTATATCATTCTTATGTGCATTATACAACTGAAACTGAGAAAAAAAAATATTTCCCACTGTAGACCTGTTAAAATAATAAAAAAAAAAAGGCAAAGATAAGCTATTTTTAGTGACCTTGATCTCTCTGCCACTAAAGCACTTGTAAAGTATTCTCTTTGTGACCTAGATTTATTATGGGCACCGTAAGAGATGTGTTATTTTCCAAACGTTTGCATGTTCAAGACAGAAAGCTGGCAGTGAATATGCACACAAAATGAATATATGAAAATATAAATCAGTCACCTTATCACATTAAAACTGGGAAGGAGTTAGAAGAATAGCAAAAGCCAAGATGTAAAGTATTAAGGAAAACAGTAAGGGAAGAAAATAAGTCAGTCCAAAATCTTGATTGCTAACAGAAGTCAAAGATCTGCAGAATTTGTGTTCAGCTAAGTCAAAAGCATCTGTATGTACATACTTACTATGAACATTCTGTACACTTATGTTGTCGCTCTTCTTTTCTTTTTTCATATTCCATTACATCTTCATTATGCTGCTTGACAAGCTATAAAATATCAGTATATGATAAACAGCTATGCAATGCACAGCTGGAACCAGAGAACAAAAAGATTTCTACAGAATATAAAATTGCTATTACTGGAATGTAAAACAATACATAATTATTGAGAATTGGGACAACACGGAGTAATTTATCTATAAATTATCACTTGTGCAGTGAGGCATTTTTTCCACACCTTTCTCAAGCATTTTCTGCTGGTTGATTGAGGGGGGGTGGTTCCTACTGTCAATCAATCCACCACCCCCCCAAAACTGGGGAAAACCCCAAAGGGAATCCACCTCACCCTGCAAGGTGTTGTCATCATGGGAGTGCTGCTTATCCTGCACATTTCTTTGCGAGAGCTACTATTACACCCGGCTTGCTTTATCAACAACATCTAGCCTGTGACTTCTCTGAAACAGGGAACATCTTACATTTGCACTTTGCTCAGGAAAAGGGGGTCTTAATCAATTGACTACAGCTGAAAAATGAGAAGAGAATGTATCAGTAGCCTGATAAACACAATGTTATTGAGGCACATCCCTAGGTTTTTGGTTTTGTGGGTTGTTTTTTTTTTAAGATCCATCACAGAAAATAATGTTAAAGCCTTAAACCTACTGGCTTGAAGAATTAATTCTTCTGTTGTGGCTGTTTTCAGTTTGCAACAGAAAGAAGCTTAATAAGTTGTTCAGTTTTATACAGAAAAGTGCAACATAGATTTGGGAAAACATAACTAATCAACATATCATGCTTCAGTCTTGACAGCTGCTATGACTGTCCATCACCCCAATCAACTAACTAGGTTGTAATCATCATCTTCAGATCACTGTGGTTTGGGAATAGTTAAGTTCAACAAAACCAAATAAAAACACTTACAAGAGCCCACAAGGCAGCACTGGTGCTAAAAGCCAAGCCAACTCCAAACCAGTTTGGTTGGTCATAATTACGTCTTTTTGCAACAAATGCAGAACGAGTAAAAGCTAAAAAGGCAGAAGATTACAAACGTGTTAACGCTTCTCAGGTTTAGACTACGAAGTCAATTACTGACACATACAATCAGGGGAAAAAACCCAAACAAAGCTAATCATCATGTATAAACGGCCCCATAACATTGTTATAGCTCACCCATCTGTCGGCATACCGCAGCACGCACTCCCTGATCCGAGGGAGAGGCGAGAGGGGACGGGGCGCTGCCAACAGCTCCGAGCAGCGCCTCTCCCCTGCCCGCACACCCCGCACCCTACCGCGCCTCCTGCTTGCGACGCCTCTCACCGTCCCCCGCAGAAGGCTCCCACCCGCGGCCCTTCCCCACCTGCCCGCACCCCGGCACAGCCGTCCTGAGGAGGGCCGGCACCACAGCCGCGATGAGGAACGGCGGGTCCTCCCTCCGGCCTGGAAGCAGCACCAACTTAATGTCGACAAAAAAAAAAAAAACATGACTAATTGGTTTGTATTAAAAAAATTAAAAGAGGAAAACTGCCACCGCAGCTTGCTTTAACTCCAGCCGTGAAGCGAGGAGCGCTACAGCTAACGGGCACGACGCCGGCCCCCCCGCAAGCAGCCGAGCTCCCACGGTCAACAGACAGGCCCCGGGGCACGGTCGCAGCCCGCTAACGCACAACGCTCTCGGGGCAGAGGGGGGCAGACTCCCGCTCGCCTAAACCCAAACGGGCTCCCCGCTACCCCGAGTCACGGCGAGCCAGGCCCCGCTCTACCGCCACCGCTCACCGAGGCTCGGCGCTCCCGTCACCAGCCGCAAGCGCTTCGCCACCCTCAGTGCCGTCGCCATCTTGTCGGCTCGGCCCGGCTCCGCCCACGGGGGCGGGACCGCCCCGCCCCGCCTCGCCTCTCCCTCGGGCGCCGCGAGCGGAGGCGCTCCCCTGCACGAGGCCGGGCGGGCCGCGCGCCTGCTGCGCAACACCCGCCCCTCACTGCGTTTGCTGACGGTACAGAGCGGCAGCGAGAGCGGGTTGCTCGTCCCCTCCGCGCGTGGAACCGGCTCTGCGAGGCCGGGCGGCCGCTGCGGGCGTGGGCAGAGCTACGCCCGCCACCCGCCCCCTTCTCCTTCAGCCCACGCGCGTGGAGAAAAGGCTTCCCGTCCCTCAGGGCTAACCCGTGACCGCCCCGCGCGGGCGACAGCCTGAAGCACAAGCACCTGGCCGCGGGCAGGGGCCCGCAGGGTCTGCTCGGCGGGGAGCGCCGCGCCGCCCCGGGGCCGGGCCCTGACTCAGCGGGGGGCCGCGGCGTCCCTCCCCTCCCCGGCCCGGCACACCTGGCGGGGGCGGGGGCGGGGCCGGCGCCGGCGCGGGGTCGCGGCGCATGCGCGCGGGCCGTCGTGACCCGGCTGGGGAAGCCCTCCGCGGTGGCCATTTTGGCGGCGCCTCTCTCCGGCCTGCTCAGTTACCACGTGAGCCGCCGCCCGGGGCTCGGCGCGGCGCGGGGCAGCCCGGCGCGCAGACGGCGGCCGGGAGGGGCCGGGCCCGCGGCCGGCGAGAGCGCGGCGATTTGAGGGCGGGCGGGCGGGGGGGGTGGGGAGGCGGCGGTAGCAGCCAGACTCCGGCGGGGAGGCTCCCGGCAGCGGCGACCGAACAGCGGGGACGGGACGCAGCCCGTCCGCCCACCCCCCTCCCCGGAGTTCCTCGGCGGCGCCGGAGCCAGCGGCGGGAGCGGGAGCGGCGGGGAGGATGCCGTCGGTGAGCCTGCCGCCCAAGGAGAACGCGCTCTTCAAGCGCATCCTGGTGAGTGGCGGGGCGGGAGGCCCAGGCTCGGCTGCGGCGGGCCGCGGGGGGGGGAGGCGGCGGCGGCCCCTGCCCCGGCTCGTTCCTCGGGGTGGCGGGGAGCGGAGCCCCGGCGCCGCCCCACGGGCCCGGCGCCACCGCCCCGGCCCTCGCGGCGCCCCGGCCGCCGGCTCCTTCCTGCCGGGGCAGGCCGGGCCGAGGGGCGCCTGTCACCCGCGCCCTGTCCCGCCCGGGCGCGGCCCTGTCCCCCCGCTCGCCCACCGGAGCCGGTGCCCGCTGCCGGGCAGAGCCGCGGGGCCGTGGCCGGGCCCCAGGGGCTGCCCCGTGCCCCAGCGCTGGCCGCGGCCAGGCACTCCCGCGGCTCCGTGAAGATACCCCTGTGGCCGCTTCATTCGTCGGCTCGCTGTCCGCAGCCGCTCTGCTGAACCGCCCTACCTGGCTTTTCTTTTTTTTTTTTAATTTTTTTTTACGACTCAGATGTTTGCCGTAGACTGTAACCCGATTTGTTGGTCGGTGGGGAAGATGGCTTTCAAAGGAGGAAGTGGAGAAGGATGAAGGTTTTGAAGTCTTTCCGAAGTTTAGCTTACAGCTAACTCTTGTTAAAGTTTTGACAATCGATTTTTCTGGGCGGCACCTGGCATATGGATGAAAGAAACTGCAGTGGAATTTAGGCAATAAACCTGGTTTTTAGAATGAGGTTAAGATAGCGTACAGTCCAACTACCACCAAAGTGTGCACAGTTCAGTTAACATCTTAAGGAACTTGTTTCAGCTTTGATAAAGTGTTGCAGGAACGTTGTGTTTCTAAGGACTTGGGGTGAATAGAAAATGACAGAATGATGTTAGTGAGCAATTTCAGTGGATTTATTTACAAGATTCTGTTATATGGGTCAAGCACTGTATTGTTTTCTCTCAAAAAAGTCAGTTTTGTCTAAAAATCTTATGTCTTCTTTCAGAGAGGCTTAGACTACTACTTTGGATCCTTTCAGAGATCAGACATAAGATGAGTACTGTAGTCCTCTTGGAGTAACAGCACTCTTACGGCTCTGTAAACTTCTGCCACTTAAGTGGGGGGGGGGGGGGGTGCGTGTAATCTTCTGTCCCTTCTTTTTTCAAAATATTTTGTGGAGATAAATCTGTAGAACTAGAAATCCCTGTGTACAGGCACCTCATCATGAGACATGCAGCTTCAGTTAAGGTTAAAAAGTAAATACAATGAACTGTAAAGCTTATTTCGTCTTTGAAAGATTCAGTCCTGCTTGGGAGTTGGTATGGCCTTGCTCTCAGTGTGTAATTTTTGATGTGTTATGAACTGGGAAAGTAGTAGCCTTGTTGCTCGCTCACCCACCTTCCTTTGCATTGAGGATGGTTTGTGTGGTTACAAGACAAACTGAATCAAGGAGCCTTTCTGTGTTTAAAACTGACTGGTTTGGTTTCTTGGTTTTTTGTTTTTTTCCCCTGGGCTTGGTGCATGGCTGTCTGAGTATTTGTGTGGAGGGCAGGAACAAGGGAAGAAAAAGAGTTTATTTGGAGAAAATGCTGGCTCAGCACATGTGAGTTGGATAAAGCTTCACAATTTGGTTCAGGTCAGAAAAGAAAGGTGTGCTCCAGTCCACACAGATTTCTGTAGACTGAGGCAATTTTAATTTTGTCCTTTTTTTAAACTGAAAATCTTTAATAAAAATACAAGAGTTTCAGGTACTGGGTACGCTAGAAGTTATTCTGGTATTTTGATGTTCTCCTGTATCTTGCAGGGATGAGCTTGTGACGTGTAGTCTAGTATTAAGACTGCCCTGTCATTAGTTGTCTTTGTAATGTACGGTGAATAGAAAAGGCTTGAAGTTGGTTTTTATCACACTGAAAATTTGGGTAATGAGCTACGTGTCTTCCTTGTTATGGACAATGACCCTACTTTGTGAAGTTTTGATTATGTGTTTGACTTGAATTAGTGAGACATCTTTTAGAAAGTCCCATTTATCAATGCAAGTCCAAAGAAACATTACTTCCCTACTCCTGTGGCTTAACTCCACCTCTCTGTTCCTGCAGCCTCTCCTCGGTCTACGCTTTCTTTTCAGGAGACTGTAACCCTTCATTATGCCATATCCTCTGCCGCCTCTTCCTCTGACCCATGGGTGGCTGAAGAGCAGGTCACTAGAACAGGCTCCCCAGGGAAGCGGTCATGGCACCAAGCCTGTCAGAGTTCAAGGAGCGCCTGGACGACGCTCTTAGTCATACGGTTTAGTTTTAGGTAGTCCTGCAAGGAGCAGGGTGTTGGACTCGATGATCCTTATGGGTCCCTTCCAACTTGAGATATTGGTTCTACGGTTCTAAGCCCCTGCCTGGGCAGCTGGCTCCCCGACAGGACCTCTGAGCCCCCAGCCAGCTAACAAGGTGGTCTGATTGTCTGGCCTTGGCTCAGCACATGCTGTCTCCTGGCCTGGGTGGACCACGGAGTTGTTCTGTTGAGCATGCCTGGATGAGACTTTTTTCAGCAGATGCTTTGGGAACCAGCCCAAGTGGTATTGAAAGGATGCGTTACCCTTCAAATAGGTAATTACTGGTGCACAGGCTGTGTACAGAAATACAAAATCATTCACATTCTGATTTTAATGGAGGTAGTAAACACAGGAGTTAAGTAGGTAGCAGTCTTGTATTTCTGTAAGTGAAGCATAAAATGCAAAAAAGCAAACGGATTTTGTGTGTGTTTTTAAGTTCTTGAGGCCTCATTTCTTCTCCATTTTAAAGAAATATGCCTGTAACACAAATGTTGTATATTAAGGTCTTGTGAAAGCTGCCCAGCTTTCCATACTGAAAGGCAATAATTAGCTTTCAGAGTTTGTTTTTTTGTTTGTTTGTTTTGTAGTAAACATCTTATGTGATCAGTAAATTTCTTTTGCGTATGGATTTGCTTGCAAGCTAGCATTTCCACTTAACTGACAAATTCTGAGTTCAGAAGCATGCGTGCTTTGCCTTTGCATGTTGCAACACACTAACTAGACTAACCTCTTCTAGTCACTTTACAGGTATGTGGAGGTTCTAATGGAAAAATGTTTCTATTTGAAAGGCATTTTACAGTTTAGTGTTCTTGTAGTACAAAGGGAAAGGAATCTGCATTATTAGTTTGAAAAAAAAAAAAAACACCCACAGGATCATCGATCACCGTTCTGCTTAAAATTGCACTTCCATTAAAAAGAAAGTTTCTAACTCATATTGTTCTGATAGTTTTAACTATTTGCTGTTAAGCCGGCAGGTAGATATTCCTGTTCTGCTCAAAGGTTCTGTGGAATTTAGAAGAAAAGTGGATCTCTACGTTTTTCTCTTTTTGTTTTTGATCCATTTGAACATTTAAAATTAATTGAGTCCTTATCAGTCTCTTGGACACGTGTAATCTCTGAGCAGCCCAGAGATTACTCGAGAAGATTTCAGGTGGAGGCAGAGGAAGGGGTAGAATAGCAAACACAGGAGTCGAAGGAATGGAGAAGTTGCCTTTTTGGTACCCGGAAGGCCGGATGCACAATGAAGTAATGGAAAAAGCAGTTTACTCCATTTTTTCCCCCTCTTACTAGCAAGTATAAAACCAGTAGTTGTAAGAAGTAGGATTGACTGGTTTTTTTTTTTTATTAAATATAACCAATGAACGTTCCTGGTATTTTGCCAAATTATTCAGCCACTGTATCTGGTCAGGTACGATTCATCAAATACGTTCAGTTTTATTTCACAAATCCCAAAGACAATATTCAATTAACTTTTATTTGGATGTAGAAGTTAAATATATTGAAAATTTATTGAAGAAATGTTAAATACAAAGCTATTAGAGATGCTATATGTTACGTGGAAGAGTTTTTCAGTTCCCTTAAGCAGCAGAGGATAAGGTTCTTGGAGTTACGATGTTCTGGCAGAGTAAGGTGGTGCAAATATTTCTCACCATAGCTAGTGCTCTTAGCCTCTAGTTGAATACGGTTTGAGCAGGGAGAAAAAAAGTCCAAGTATTTAAGAAGTGAAACATCATTGTATTTTATGATGCAGACAAACAATTCAAGGGAGGACCCATGTGTTCAGGCCTTGTTTAAATAGTTTTACTGATTTATAACTCCAGTATGTACTGCAGAAGTAGCATACTGAAGAAGCAAGATGCCATGCTGGTCTGGGCTTGTGTATATTACATTGTATGCAGATCAGACTTTCTCAGTTTGTTCAGGACTGGTCTTCGTGTGGTCTTCGTGATGTCTGGAGAGCCATACATCTTTCATCTCTGTATCGGTTACTTTATCTGCTAGGTAGGCAGGCTTGATTAGTCATGGCCAGAAACTGTGTCCCCCAGTGGAGCATTACAATACCCAAGGTGTCTGCTGCAAGAGAGGGGGGTTTGAATTTCACCTTTAGTTGGTCATTTCTATGGTAATGCTGCTGTGCTTGAGGGAATTTATCTTTGAGCTGGTCGTCTTCCTTTCCATGCTGGCTTTGACAAGTGTTCTGTTAAAAGATATAGGAACTTCCTAATGATAAAAAAGCCCCTTGAACGACGTCTCTTCAGTGGCTCTGCTGTAAATATGCCAAGTCCCTCCTGCTGGGCCATCTTCCTGTTTCTTCATTCTGGAATCTGCTCCCTGTCCCTCCACTTTCAAACTAGACAGACCTGTGCTTCTCCTTCACTAGTACTTGCACTAGCACCAATCCTTTACAAATAATGTTCTGTCTTGTAGAAGTCCAGGTGCTGACTTTCAGGTTGCTGAGGTGGCAGACTTCGAAGTCTCTTAAGGGACCTTGATTCAAGAGTAAAGTCTGATTTCCAGAATTTCACTTTTATCAGTGACCAAATAAATTAGCACATTTTGTGTGCAATCATTGTTGCATTTGCATGACTGTACAGTAATCAAGTATGCTCACCACTGGAGTTTCATCACATACTATCTCATCTGAAACATGGAATTGCTAACAAGGCTTCTCCAGTATCTTGGCTGTTGAGATGTCAATCACTTGTTTTTTCCTTTGCCAAAAGGAATACCCCACTTGGCTTTGCCAGAAATAGTAGAAAAAATTATGTCTTGGTTGAAACATTGGAATGGAAGTAAAGAACAGACCTGGTGCTTTAAGCAGTCACTGTTCCTGTTTTTCAGAAATATTTCTCAAACTTACTAAAGAATTTAATTACTGTTTGAGACTCTAGGATACCATTAAGGAATCACTTGAGGAATACTGCTGTTACTAAAGCCTGTTCACCAAATTAGGCCATTGTTATCACTGGGGCTGTCAAACTGTAGAAACAGGATTCCCTGCTGTAAATTTCTGAGCAGCAGCATAATTTTGTTCCTTACCTGTTTCAGTTATGAAAATAAAAGACTTTATTAATAGAAATGCATTCTAATTTCTTCATGGTTGTAAGACCATAGCCAGTCTTACGTTGTTGTGGCTATAGATACTCTTAGCTGAACCCAAAGTGGTTTTTGTAATGATCTGAAACTAATCCTATTTGGGGCAGTGGGCTTGATCCAGCTTATATGGTACTGCACTTTATTTTGGTTAGAATTCGATCAAGTTGTGTTTATTCCTGTTTTTCAAAGGTTTTCTTAATGAATTTTTGCTAATTGCACTTTCTGGGCATCTCAAGTTTAAATCTCTTGTCCACAGCACCACTGTGTCAATGCAACAAGAGTGGTGATAAGGAGTTACATCTTTTCTGATTTTGCTGATAGGGGATTTAGAGAAGACGAACAGTTATTCATTGCCAGCCTTAAAACTGAGGTCAGTGAGATTTGTTACAAGGATTTCTGTTTGCTTCTATGATACCACACAATCAAGTTAACAAACCTTGTAATGTTGAAGAACAACCTTTCTTATCTTACTAACCACATATAACTATTTCGCAATGGCTCAATGCTACAAGACAACATCTCGCGTACCTCAGAGTGAAGAGCACTCTGGACATGGGTAGAAAATGTCAGTAAACATCACGTGTCTTGGGCTATGTTGTGAGATACAGCTGAGTTGAAATGCCCATTTATGTCCAGAACAACCTATTGTGGGGGCTTCTTTAGCCCTTTTCATGCCATATCTTGGCATTTTAATTGATTTACTTAGTTGTTTCAGATGATCATTAAAAACCAAATATATCCTATCATACTGGATCTTTCGGGAGGTACAGTCAGTTTCATGCTAAATTCAGAGGTGAAGCCTGAACGTAGGGAGTTCCAGGGCAATGGACAGAAGTCATCTGTTGACGTGGCCAAATTCATGGTAATTCTCCCCAAGAAAGAGAGATTAAAGCAAGTAGCAGCCAACAGAACTGGTGTTGAATAATGTATTTTTCAGCAAGAGTCACGCCTCAGTGAGTGAGGATTTCTAGTTTTACTTCTAGAAGAGCTGTAACTATTTGTCGGCAGCTGTTGCCAGCCGGATTTTGCCAAATACAGGAATGAGGCCAATTCAAAAGCATAGGCAATAGCATAGATTTTTTTTTTCCTGCCTCAGTATTAAATGAAAAGGTACACATATTTCTTTTTCCTAACTAATTTCAGTTTGAACTTGTTCTGTTCCTCTGGTTATAGTCTACCAAGCAATGCTAGTTATGAACGTATCGGTCACTTCCAAAAAGTAAGGCAAGCTGTGCAGGAGGAGGATTTCTTAGTCCCTTAAATTAGGCAATTGCTTGAAGCTTTTTCTTATGCAGAACAGTTCCATTCATTAACACCGCAAAGCAATGGAAGAGGATGATTGGTTTCAATTTCACAGCAAAAAATGATGCAAGTTTGCCACAGAGTTTTTCAGCATTAACATATCTGTAAGGCTTGTGTGGGTTTTTTTCAGTCCTTGGGTTTATACATCTTGTATTTGTCATGAAACTGAATCAGTGTGGTGGAAGCTTTCACCTAGAGCTGTTGAGCTGTTTGATATGGTTAGGGCTCAAAAGACCCACTAATTCATGGTGAGTAGTTGCTCCTAATGCTTCCAGCTTTCAGAATCTTCTTTACTACATTTAGCTTGAATTAGTGCACCTTGGTGACTTGGCCTGATCTAGTCTAGCTGTAGAGAGAGTAACTGTGCTGGAAAACAGCCTTGAGCTGCGCAGTGCCTGGGCTTACTATCTTTTAAGTTGCTGCATCTGAACTCTGCTGGAAGAAATAGATAGCATCTGAGTGGCAGACATGCATATCATGCATTGTAAGTGCACACCTTAGCTAATGCTAAGGCCAAGTATGCTAATGCTTTTTGCTGCCAAAGCTCTTAGGGCATTGTGGTTGCCAACGTTGCTATGTGATGCCACAAGTGTACGTGTTCATGGCTGCTACTGGGAGAAACTGTGGAGTCCCCTAAGGAGGGCGTTGCTGTAGTTGAAAGGATTTGTCCACCTTGGTTCTGCTCAAGCCTCCCAAGCCCTCAGGGAAGAGGGTAGCAGAGTGTCAAATCCCTGAATTGTTCTGGCAGAGCAGCCTGTTCTCCATCATACTTTCTCCTGGGGACTTTCAGATGCAAGTAAAAAATTTACCTGTGCCCATGTGCAGATCAGTCGTCCTATCTGGTAACTCTTGTATATGATGGAGAATAGTCTGCGATATGTTGCCTCTTACGATGACACAGGCTATGTCACCTGCTGAGGAAGAGAGGCTGAGTACAGTGGACTAGCGATGAGAAGTTAAGCATGCATCTCCACTGTCTCTTGGGGCTGAATCCAATTTTGGTACTCATTTGGAGAAGAAAATAATATTCCTTGGCTAGTCCATCATAGCATTGACTAAATTAGGATGCTTGCTTTAATGGAGTTACTGTCAGTGAGAAATGATTTCCTGTGGGGGTTTTGGTGGTGTTTTTGTGGTTGGGGTTTTTTTCAGTACTTGAGTTTGCATTTGTTTTAATTCAATTAATTTGCAGATATTGGAGTTTAAAAATATTGGTGTTAAGTTGGAGTTAAAAGTGTGACCTTGGAAAATACATAATCTTAGAAAACAGCTAAAAGTTCTTCATAATGTTTTTTGCAAAATCCTGTCTTTTTAATAGAAATGGTACACTATTGTTTTGTTACTGTTCCAGTTCAGAGGGCATAACGACTGGGAATGTGATCCCATCCCACACACTTGGGTGTGCTGTATCATTTTTACTCTTACCCCACTCTTTATTATAACCAGCTGTGCTGGTCCAAGTAAGAATAAAAAGAAAGCAGTCAGTAACACCCCAGTGCTCCCATTTGTGAGCTTGGGGAGCAAACGGTACCTTCTTTGCTTTGGTACTCATTCTTGAGGAAAAACCTCTAGTTTTGCTTGCTTCCAGGTAAGAAGACAAAAGGCAGCTTCTTCTTTATGTTGTTCTCCTATGACTATCTTCAGCTTGCTCATGAGACACTTTTGGGTCTGCTTCTCTCCTGTTTAGTCAGCTGCAAAATCCAGCCTGGATGGACTGTTACAAAACTTTTTTTTTTTTTACTACTGCAGAATGGTTTTAAAACACTCTTGAATCAGCTAGATTGGACATACGCATCTTCTCAAGTGCCCCTGATAGAAAGGCAGTTTTCTGCTTTCTGTGTTTTCATCTAGGTGATTCTTTGCTTAGGTTAAGTTGAGTCATACCTGGTGGCAGTGTATATTCACTGTGCTATGAAGCTTCTAGTAGAGATCCATGGTAACTCCTGGTGTTATACTGAGTTAGAGCTGTTGTTAACTATTGATGTCACTGAACATAGAGGACACTTTAATCTGCGGTGTAGTGATCATAAAATGTCTTACAAACAGCAAACTTAAGTTGGGATGGCTATTAAATTATTTACTTTAGTTATTAAATGGTTGCAGGTCATGAAGACTGCTTTGTGATAAAGAGGATTTGCACTTCTGGAAGTGAATATGTGCAAAGTATTTCATGTGTAATGGCAGAATCTGGTCTGCCACGTGCTGTGTATTTGATGTTAAGATACATACCTGCATGTCAAAATGCTGCACTTGACTTTTGTCCTTGCTTTTTAGTTGGAAACTTATGTACTTGACCATTAAAATCTCTATTTTGAGAGGGAAGGAATATATCAGAGGTAAAATGTGCAGCCTGCTTACAGGTAGCAAACAATTAGCCTACTTCTGTACATTTCAAACTTACAGCTGTAAAATTTCTAAAATGCACTTGTGAAAATGTATTTGTTTATACAATATGTAAAGAAAAGAGTGCTGAATTAAGCTTGGGTAAAAGTCATCTCTGCGTTATTGTCAGCAGCCCTTAGGAGTACAACTATAATCAGTAGCATGGCCCTTGTGTATGGCCTTGTGGGTAACCGGAGTAGTTGCTTACGAATCCAAGTCAGTCATATTCGCTAGCTGTAGGTTTGATAACAAGGTTTAGGAAGCAGATGCACTAGAGAGGGAGGATTCAAAACTGGAGAACTGGGGAGAGGAGGAAACAAACTCCATCTGGCAGCTAGCTGTCTAGATGTAGGTAAGCTGTAAATAGTGAAGTCTTTTCACCTTTCTTTATGGCAGCCATCAGGGAAGAAATGTGGAGGAATTCATTCACACTTGGCATGCTGAGCATGTGTATATGTAAGACACCTGCTGGCCAAAGACTGATTCTGCACAGATGCCCTAATACAGTTTAGGGATCTGAACACCAGAACATGAGTCCTCCCTCCACCTCAGACTTGGGATTCTAGAGAATATGGGCTAGCTCTGTTCCTTATAATTTCACTGTCAGTCTCTGTCTAGTAATCGCCATGCATTGAAATCCACTGAATAAAGACTTGATGGGGGGGGAGTGGTGCAAATGCAAATTCTCTCGTACCTGCTATGATCTTGAATGATTTTGAAGGAGTCATACTCTGTCTGCCTCATCTTATTAATGCTTTGTAGAATTGTATTAAAGCAGGTGCTATTTCCTTGCTATAAATATAGAAAATTAGTTAAAGGGTGTAAAAAGAATCTTGGTGTGTTTGGAGTAGGCTGTAATTCTGGCCACAGCATGTATAGAAAAGCTTGTTAGATATCTTAAAACATCTGGTAACTTATTAAAGGAAAAGCTTTGAAGGGCAGCAAATGTGTAATAGAGATTCAGTGCTGATGGACAGTCAGATTCTTTTCTTTTAAAGCATTAGCCTTAAACTTACTTTTTAGAAGTTTAGCTTTTATGTTTTCTCGTTGCATGATGTCACAAGCTATAGCTGGAGCACTTGTCTGTCAAGCATCACAAGCAGGCTCTGACTGCTGGCTTTGAAAGTGTATATGTGCAGGAGTTTAGCTTAGGAGAGGCAACTGCGCTTTTTTAGCGGGCTCTGTAACAGAGAAATATGTTAGTTCTGCAGAACAGCTGTCCCAAAGTAAGGGTCGGAGGCCTGGGAATGACTACTACAAGCTATTCATCTGGGAGGAAACAAACTACCCAGATGAACACCATTTCTGCTTCCAGCAAGCCTGTATCTTTGTGTCCCAAGAATACTTAAGATGTCACCATTCCTGCTTCTGTGATTTTTTTTTTTTAATTATTATTATTTTTATTACTGGTTAATTTTTCTCCTCTTTCTCAGAACCTACTGACTCCCTTAAGGATTTTCTCTCCCAGGCTATGTATTACTCACGCTCATCTTTCCTTGTGTTATTCTTTTTGTTCTTCCTTTCCCCTCTTCAATATTTGCTGTCTCCTTTTTCTTAAAAGATTTTTCTTTCATGTTTCTGTTCCTTGAAGCCACAGATTCACCAAGGTTTGTACCAGCCATGGTGGCATATGCTGCATTCCTGACTTCCTTCTCTCTCATTCACACCTTTATTTAAGCTTGTTAGTCCGTAACCTCTTTAGAGAAGGAGATAAGTATATGCATGGCTTCAAGTAGTGGAATCTCAGTGATGCTGTTGGACCCACTTAGATGAAACAATCTCTTCATTTCTGAAGAAGGACAAAACATGACCTCGATTTCATTGTTCCCTTCCTTCCATTGTTCAAAACATACAGTGTGTGCATAGAATACAGGCATAGAATAAGGAAACTCATAAAATGACACAATTTGAAACTTTCCATTAACAGAATGAAATAGGCTCAAAGTATTAACCTGAAAGGTTGGAGAAATTGTATATAGGAAATCACTCAAACTTGCCTTGATCTAGAAACACCTGAAAATGGAGACCTATGATACTTTGCTGGGGGATATACGCAGCTATGGCTAGTTCTTAATTTGGTACTTCAGGTGATACAAGTACATGATCGGTTCCTGATAATTTATTGGTCCTACCCAGTGTTCTCTGAGTTGATGGGAACCTTTCTATAGATGTAAGTGGATATCAACTTGTAAATTTTTCCTCCCTGCAGCCTAAAGGGAGAATTTATAACAGACTAAACTCACTGAGAATTGTAACAAAGTACCTTGTACTGTCAGTTCTGTATTAGCCTGAGAAAAATCTATGTGCAAATATTTCCTGTCTCTAGCATATATACCATCTTGGCTGACTTTCCTTAAACTTCAAGGTGAAAGACTCGTTGTTAGCGTATGTAAAATGGAACGGTTTAGAGATAAGATTTCACGTTCATAGCCAGCATCTGAGCAGCTGTACTTAAAGGCAAATTGCGAAACCCCAAAGTACCCCTTCTGCTTGTGACAGTGCCTTAGTTACACTGGAGACGTGTTAAGTTCCTGTGGCGGCACCACTTTTGTGACAGGTTTTGCTGCTTTCACGCCTACCTAGGTGGGAGCAAATGGTGGTTCTGTTTTCAGGGAGGAGGCCTGGGCGGTAACTTTTATGACTGATGATTTCAATTTAAAAAAAAAAAAAAAAGGCTTGATCCTGTTGTGTTGTCACCTCTAAGCTCTCTGTCAGCTCTGACCAGTGGCTGATTAAAGTGACTCAGCCAGCTACTTGAAAGCAGGTAATGACTAAAAGATGTAAATAATAACTAGTCAAGTTTTTTTTTTTTAAAAAAAAAGCCTACACAGATTTCCTCTTACCTAACCCTTAATCTTCCTTTCGTAGGTGGTTGCCCTGCTAACTTTTCCTGTCCTTTGTGATAGAGGGAGTTGTCTTTTGGAAGTGTTCAAAGTCAAGGTTGGACAGGACTTTGAGCAACCTGATGTAGTGAAAGATGTCCCTGCCCATGGCAGGGGCATTGTATGAGATGATGTTTGAAGGTCCCTCCCAGTCCAAACCATTCTATCATTCTTTTGTTGATATGTTCCTCTTTGAGTCCGTCTTGCTTTGGATGCTCTCTCTGAGCATCTTCCTCCTCCTCCTCCTCCACCTCTTTCCTTTCCTATGATTCTCTTCTCCAAATGGTGGCGACAGGGTAAGGGGGAGTAGGATCCTTGGTTTGTGATGCTTCTTGGTCTTCACCCTTGATATTTCAGCTGTATGACTTTAGTACCTAGAAAATAATATCTCCACGTAGTGGTATACTAGGTTTTTGGGGTTTTTTTACACCTTTGAAGTTTGTTGTTGGTGTTTCTATCCGTGCTTTGGAAGAGAAAACTGAACTCTAAACAGCACCTTTCATGATGCCAAAGCAACGTAAAGCAGAGATGTTGAGGTAGATATGTCATTTTCTTTTTTAAGCATTTCCATAACATTCATGTAACTTTTTCAAGTTTTATTTTTAGACCTTTCTGCTTGATGGGAAGACCTGTTGGGTCTGCCTCTCGTAACTTTTTTTGATGAGAGTGCTTAGAGGACAGATGGTGTCCATACATGCTTATGAATGCTCTTGCATAGTTAATTTGGAGCAGATGGAGGAAAATACAACTACGAACTACAACTTATTTAGGATGACTTGAAAACTGTTGACCGTTACCCAGTTTTACACTCCTGTCAGCCATCCTGCCACCAGAACTGGTCAAGTAGAGTCAGTGAGATCCTGACTTCTTAGTTACCATAGCATCTGGGTCTGTGCTCAAGCAACATGTGTTTCTTTACTCTTACACTCAAGTTGGGGCATTGCTATTACAGTAAAATGAAACCTAAGAAATTCTTAGCATTTGCTTAGGTGACTTAAAGTGTATGAATAGGTGTTTGCAACATTACTTCTTCCTCCTTTGGCTTCTATTTAAAGATTAGCACAGGGGGTGGATTGACAGAAGTAAAATACTAAAACTGATTTTAAAAGTTCATGCTGTGTGCCATTTTGCATTGCAGTTGCCTTGCGTAATGAAATGAGACTCATATACAAGCAAATTATTAGAGTTGGATTTAATGAAACCGTAGAGGAATATTTTAATTTGCAGTATGGCAAGGTGATGTTAGTGTATACCAGTTTTGAAAGTTTGTATGTATGAGGTATATGTGGTATTCAGATTGATCATAAGAAGTTGCTTCCAGAGATAGTTTAAGCTGAGTTCCAATGATTTAATTTCTTTCCTGCCTGTATGGTTGTTGGAGGTTGCATCGTGGTGTTTCTGTGAAAGGTAATTGAGCCAAAGTGAGTTGAATGCTTACCAAGTTATGTTATGATATAAGGTTTGCTTTTATGTTAAAGGAAAGTTGAGTCTCTGTAGGCACTTATGCTTCCTGTGATATCTTATCTGAGAAATTGCTGTGTGATAATGTGTCTTCAGTTATACATTTAAATTCGTATTCTTACTAACATATGCTATTTTTTTCTGGTGATGGAAAGAATTTTTAAGCACAGGAAGCTCATTAAACACAGTTCATTAAAGTGTTAGTACATTTTCTAAAAAACCTAGCTGCACTGATGCTTAATTTCCGGGGTGCAGAAATACTTTCACTCTAATTTTTTTGAATAAATGTACTCTGTTCTTCTTCAACAGAGGTGTTATGAACATAAGCAGTATAGAAATGGGCTGAAGTTCTGTAAACAGATCCTTTCTAACCCAAAGTTTGCAGAACATGGAGGTAAGTTTTCAAATGGCATGTGCTGGTTTTTTCCCTCTACTTTAAGACAGAGTAATAATTTCTAAGTTTCATAAGTATTTATAGCACTTTATTGTTAACCTTTCGCCCGTAAAGCAGCAAGAGTGTCCAGAAACCTGCACCATGTTAAGCACTTATTGTTGGTAAGATTTGTAATTTTAAAGACTGGTGTTACCAGTAGTTAGTAGTCATAGCTTGCCATTCTATGTCTTTATGCTGCAAGTCTAATAGTCATTATAGCACGGTGCAAGTTTCTTAATACAAGTATGTTGCTTAAATCACTTCTCAGGGAAAATTGTTATTCACTCATGTAGAAGTGCAAGACAAAAGGAAGAGATTGAATATTGTTCAGCACTGTATGTCAGCTCTGTGGTCTGCTACTTTTTCTGAAGGAATAGTCTTATCGTAAAAGTAGTAGTCCCTTGCTGTATTTTCAGTTGGTTCTTACTACTGAGTTGAGAGTTTCTTTCCACTGTCCAGAAATGTTTCATTTTCTTTGCCAACTAGTTCGGCATGGGTGGATGTGTGGAAGCCTCAGTGTTGTGAATAAATACTTGAATAGTTATAATGCCTCTTTACAGTAAAAAAAAAATACCTCCCTTCAAAATGTTTGTAGAGCAGACAGTTTTTAGTGCCTTTAAAATAAAATGCTGCTTCACTTTTTGGTGGAAGTAATGCATAAAGTTTATTGTCGTGTATGATATACTTAAGAGAATAATCTGCCAGTATAGTTTTCCATGTGAAAAAAGAATGCAAAACATTGATGCTGCTAACTGAGTCTAAATTTGCATTTATACTATATTTAGAGTTGCTATGTTAAGCTTAAAAACCTGTGAAAATGAATAACTGATACTTATTTAATTCTTTTTTTAAGAAACCTTGGCAATGAAAGGACTAACATTAAACTGTCTAGGGAAGAAAGAGGAAGCATATGAACTTGTGCGTAGAGGCCTAAGGAATGACTTGAAGAGTCATGTCTGTATCCTTTTTGAAATAGGGCTTTTGCTTATCAGTGGAAAAGGTTTATTTCTACAGCTGCTTGATTTACAGAATTGCAACAAAAGCCAATACCATTAGACTTCAAACTGTAAGTTCAGAATTTTAAATTTTGTTTCCAATACATAAGAATATTTTGTCTAAGCTATCCAAAGGGCAGATGCTTTGCAGCTATCCTTGCAGTCACAGCGCAAATATTATTCTGGCTTGCATTATTTGTTGTTGGTTTTTTATCATTAAGCTGCAACTACAAACTTGTGGTGGGCTGAACTAGGCATTTAAGCATGTGGTTTGCTTTAAAAACATTAGTAGTTGCCATTACATTGATAAGGACTTGTCATACACTTAATGCAGGAAGTGCAAGCACTTCTGTTGTCTAATATAAGCCCTTACTCAAAAATGTGTTTGAGTAAGCCTGATGGTCTTTTCAGAGATCCTATTGCTTGATTTCCTCCCCCAGTATGCGAAAAGTACAGTTTACAGTGTATTATATGCACCCTATACATATAACTGGCAAGCAGTTCTCTGTCTTCAGTTCACAAGCAGTTTCTTTGTGCAGCTGAGGAAAAGAATTGTAATAACGTTACTGTCCATTTATAAAACTGCCTAAGAGCTTTTTACCAACTGTTCTGTCACTAACATGTTGGATCTGTTTTCTCCCTGCTGAAATTCAGTAGAATCCTTAACAGAGTTTTCCAGGTTGGCATGTCTATGGCCTTCTTCAGAGGTCAGACAAGAAGTATGACGAAGCTATCAAATGCTATAGAAATGCACTGAAATGGGACAAAGACAATCTTCAAATCTTGAGAGATCTTTCTCTGCTACAGATTCAAATGAGGGATCTTGAAGGTTACAGGGTAAGTGTACATACTGCGTTTATTATCAGCTTCTAGGGAACTGCAGCAAAGGTGGCAAATTGTTTAATGACACTTTAAAAAAAATATACAGAGTTCGATCCAGAGTGTTAAAACTATGTGCTGCTCAATACTTTATGAAAGTAAAAGCAGACGTGCGACTGAGCAATCTTTATAAAGTATACAGATTTAATGGCATATTAAATGATTCTTTTTCAGCTCAGCGCAGAATTGTTTGCTCTTACTTTTTTTTTAATGCTGTATAATCCAGCTGTAGACAATCCCTGGTCTTTTTATTATTTTCTTGGAAGGATTCCTGCGGGTAAAAGACAGTGTGTTCAGAAGATGACTGTTATTCAGGGAAAGGAGTTTCTATTTTTTAATAACTTTTTACCATCTATCCCTCCTCCTTTAAATCAGTGGCCACCAGTTTTCTCTGGGCAGTGGGTAACAATACAAAGCAAGCACTATGCTGCATGAAACATCATATTTTGCTTCCCAGACAACCTGGGCACTAGTGACCTTTTGGGTCCAAATATTTCTTTACATTTCCTGTGAGCTGTATGATTGTGGGTCAGAACTCTTGAATATTCCTCTTCTTTCTTGATTTTTAATACTCAAAATGTTTAGATTACTATCTTGTTTTCTTCTATGTATTTTGTACTAAAGCTGAATGCAATTTGGTAACTTAAATTGGAACCCTCTTTCTGCCTGTTACTGCAGCACCCAGTTATTTGCTGCCTTGTGTCAGTAGTCTGTATTTGCTGTGTGAGATGTTGTTTCATGCTAACCAGCCATTACGAGGTGGTAGTGTCATGGCTGTGATACTTCTGTAAAGAGGAATACAAACTTTCTGTTGTCTTCTCTACAAATGCTACTCCTCATGTAGTTAGATTGGGTTTTTTCTGTCTTCTTGAATTGTGAGCTGATGTCTAGCTTGCCAATACCTTCATTTCTTAAAAAGTAGTCGCTTCTGTTTAGTATGCATATTGCAGAGATGTTTATGTGGTTCAAGCTAAGTCGTAGTTGCTGCCTGTGATCAATGTATGGCTCACTTAGGATTAGACAGAACAATGACTATAGAAGACTTGCTTGGTTTTTACTGTGCCATAATGGGAAAGACGACAGTGGTCACCCTAAGTATTTATAATTCAAACATTAATTAATTGGAAAAAAAACCCCAAACCCTTAGTTCCTCCTAAATTACATTTTTGTGCCTGGAAACTTGTCTGTTTTTCAGCTGATGCAGACTGGTGTAATAAGGTATTCCTTTTCTCTGCCAAAAAAAAAAAAAAATCTTTGAGATTTTTTTACCCGAGAGACTTCGGATAATATTTTATGTCAGGTTTTCATCTTTCCAGGGTTTCCTTGCACCTTTAAAGTTGTGGTTGTTAAAACACATTAGTTGGTCTCTTCGTAGATTATTTCCTTTTCAAATTAGGGTAATGTTAGTATGCTAAGAACAAGTTTTGTTCTCAGAGCCATGTGGAACCATCAGCTAACATAGGTCCTCAGTGAACTTATTGCTGAGTTAGGACATTTCTTAATCACTGTTTTTTTCATATTAGTAATTTAGAAATTTGACTCCTCTCTTGCTGAGACAAGGTAGCCAAAACTTAGCATAGGTGCCAAAATTAATTTGCAAATGTGTGTTCTCTTGGCCTCTGGGTAAATGTGAATACAAATGCATAATACTGATCATGTGGTAGTTTCTGAAGAATGTGAATTTACACTCAAAACTGGGAATAAGGTTATGGGTTTTTTGCTTTTTCGTTGGTTTTTTTTTTCCTTCACCTTAACTTCCACCCTCTCCTACTTTATAATATTTAGAGTGATCTTCATTCTAATCAAACTGCTGTAACTAGTTTTAGTTCTTTGTTAACCCTTTCTTCTGACTGTTTGGGCTTTTTTAGTAGGTAGTAACTTTTTTCCTTTATTTTAAATTACTTGAAGATGCCTTTCAGGAGTCTGTAACAAAACAAGTAATAACTTTTCCCTCAGATTAAAACAGCACAATACCAAGCAAATCTGTTGTATCTTCCAACTGTAATTATCTTCTTACCAAAGAATAGGGATGCACTTGCGTGACCTATTTTGCCTAACAACACTTGTAATGACTTAATACATATGTACTTCCAAGGTGGATTTGAAACACCAGTATATAGTAAATGTTCCTGCATCTCAAACCAAAGTATCCTTAATTGCATTCTGTTCATAAGCAGTAAGACAGGAAAAGCATGTGTGTCATACATTAACAAAGTTAGTCTGACTCATCAGTATTCAATTGGACATGATGTGTTATTTTGTGTGGGGGTCTTTTTTTCATTCAGTCAAGACCATCATAGTGTTTTAAAGTTTATTCTTTGTTTTGATTTAAAAAACAAACAAACAATTTGCATATAGAAAACTAATTTTTAGTTACATTCCTTAAATATTGGAATACTGAAGACAGAGTATTGCATAATGGATTCTACAGAGCATCAGAAGAAAGTCAGGAAAATTAGTAGCTACTTTTTTTCAGGAAACAAGATACCAGTTGCTTCAGCTCCGACCTGCACAGCGAGCATCGTGGATTGGTTATGCTATTGCTTACCATCTGCTGGAAGACTATGAAATGGCAGCAAAAATTTTAGAGGAATTTAGGAAGACACAGCAGGTAAGAGGAAAACATGAAATTCCTGTATGGATTGCTGCTTAAGCCAAAAATAAAATACCGCTTCCTTTCATGATGTGAAAACTTTATGCAGTTTCTTTAGTCAAATGAATTAAATCCCAAATGCATTCTAGAAGGCTGAACTTCCTCATGCATCTTGCTTTCCTATGTAGACATCACCTGATAAAGTGGACTATGAGTACAGCGAACTGCTGTTGTATCAAAATCAAGTCCTCCGGGAGGCAGGACTATATAAAGAAGCCTTGGAGCATCTTTGTACCTACGAAAAGCAGATCTGTGATAAACTGGCCGTTGAAGAAACGAAAGGTAATTGTTTTTTGAAGGTACATTTAAATGCATAGTGTACAATGGAATGCCTGTACTGACAGCTTTTCCCATCTTTTGGAACTTCATCTTTGATTTGGTTTTAGATTAATTTATTTAATTCTGCTGTGGTAAAGGACTGCTTGTCTTGCAGCTGTTTGGTGCCTATCATACTCTTCTCCCAGGTTGATACGAAGTCGATAGAGTACAGACGTACTGTTCTGAAACTTTTGAGCTGATCGGCATTTCAGACAGGTGATCCTGAATTGATGTACTGAAATCCTGTTTGGGTAGCGTACCCAGACCCATGCTATTATAGCTTTGATGGTGGTCCTGACAGGGAGACCACTTGCTGAAAGGGCAGAGTCATCTTTGTCAAAGTAGAAGGCTTTAAATTATTATACTCGGTCATTCTTGCAGTGTATGGAAATAGGCCCTTTAGCTGAGCAACCCAACGTAGGCTTCTGTTATTGTATTATTAGTGTGTAATATTATAAGAGCAATATAATACTGTATCTTATATTCCATAGCTGGAATTGCAGAGTGATAGAGGTTCATTCTTACAGCTCTATTAAGAGGTGCACTTTTTCAAAGCATGTTTCGTTCCTCTTCTGCTTGATGCTTGTAGAGTCCTTCTGTGAAACTTCCAATATATCGAAGGTACTCTTTGTTTGTGGCCCACACTGGAATCTCTTTGGATGATTGCTTGAAGCAAAGAGAATAAATCTTTTTACTCTATAATATTACTCATGTAGATGTTGTAGGTAGCTCCCTATTCCCACTAACGGTAATCTCGCTGTCTTGCAAAAAGAACCTAGGAATTGAGTAGTGACAGTGTTATGGAAGGTGTGTGGTACTTCCTCAAGGAGAATGATTGCAGGCGACTCTCCACTGTTGCTGAATATGTTACTTGGTTTGCATATAAATGGAAATGGATGTAGGGATTACACTGTCAGAGACCATTTTTCAGACATAGTAGCGGGAGTTTTGGTTTGGGGGGGGGTGTTTATGACTTACCTTTTATCTGAAAGATCTTTTGACATACTATGTGTTCTTGAGTTTTTGATGAAGGTCCGAGGCTGGTACTGAAATAGGATTTTCAAATAGGACTTCACACACACACAAAAAAACCCCAAACCCAAAACCTTCTAGCAAGTTACCAGAAAAAAGGATGGAAATACTCTTTGCAGTCTGTGCGCTTTCAACAGGGTGCAACTGATCAATTTTTTTGGGCACAGCTCCTGTTGTGTTGTTAGGCCTAGCGTAGCTGCTGTGCATACTACAGGAAAGCCTGCTAATAAATGAGTGTTGTCTACGAATTTTAAGTGCATGTGCAAAAGCCATTGTGGATGAAGTCCTACTGAGAAACACTGAAAATAGTATTGGCATTTGCCACCATTAGATAAAAATTATAACTTTCACCTCAGAGAAAGAATTTAGGTTTATTGCCCAGATTCTGTCATTCTCAGTGAGTGAACTATTGATGGCATTAGATACTGCATGTAGTCCTCAACTTATCCTATCTGTGGGAAGCAGCATCTCTTAACAAAATTACATGTCAGTTGCATGATGTAGGGAAGAAGAGAGGTAATGCTGACACATTTTCCTCTTGAAACCGGATGAGAAAATCTTACCTTAATCTAGAATGACACTGTATCACCTCTGATGTGTAATCTTTCAGTGCCTAACACTTGCCAATAGCAAAGCTTTGTAAAATACGGTTTCCCGTTGTGAAATGGGAAATTGACTTTTGCTCCAACTCCAACATCAGCAAAGATGCTCTATACAGTTGTTAGATCTAGACTTTACTTTTAACAGTTATATCTTGTAATGAAGTATCATTAAAAGGAAACTTGCTTGCAGAATCTTGAGAATTCATTAATCAGATCAATGGCTTGATTTAAAACATTGAAGTTAGTTTTATGAAATACCAGAATGAAGAACCAGTCTTTTATTTGCAGCTCAGCAATTTCAATTTGGTATTCAAGATGCTATATACATGAAATACTGTGTACTGCTTTTAATTGCCTTCTGTAGTAAAAACTGTGCTTAAAGTAACCAGTCACTTCAGTAAGTGAGGAAAAAAACCACATGCATCTTGCCTTTAACATTAAATTTTCAAGTAAGTTTCAAGAGTTACTGGCTGAGTTGTAGAATGTTATTGTAATTGCACCTATTGTCAAAGTAAAAGCATATCTGTCAGCTAGTTTGTGATGCCACTGTGATCATTTTTTTCTAAGAAATTGGAATCTACATGGTGTTAAGGATTGTCTAATCTTTTACAGTAGAGTGATTAATATTACACTGCTTCTTGTTACCTTAATTTAAAACTTCTTGGATTTCACACAGGAGAACTCCTGCTTCAGCTTGGCAGACTTGAAGAAGCAGTTGAAGTCTACAAAGGACTGCAAGAAAGAAATCCTGAAAACTGGGCCTACTACAAAGGCCTAGAAAAGGCACTTAAACCAGGTAATGATTTGATATGTTGTAGTAAATAAGCTGTTCTTGCACATTTGGAATTTAGATATTTGTCAAACTTGTATTGTTTTAAATAATAAAACTATTATTTAAAAATATCCTCATTTAAGTTTTGCTTTTTAGTCATAGTGTGTACATATTGTCCTAATGGGACTTTTTAAGAAAGGCTGGAAGTATTTCTTGTGCTGTTGTTAGCATGTCTTATTTAAAACCAAAATGACAAAAAAATGCAGTAATCTTTATGCATGGTTGAAAGAAGAGAGTTATTTCTTAGAAGACAGTTTTGATTTAGAATTTTTCTTTTACTGTCTCTGTTATCTTAATCTTATGTTGTAGGTAATACAGGTTTTAGAAAAACAGGGATGGTTCTCCTGAATGGTTTTCTTTGTTCAACGTTTTAGCAGGAACTCTTTTTAAGATGAGAGATAAGCAGTTAGTCTTCCACTGCTGGAAGAGGAATTTACAGGTACTGAGTACCTGAAATCATTTAGTACAGCAGTTTTTAAAAGAATAAAATGGAAATTAGTGTTCTTTAGGAAGTATATAGCCATTAGTTGCTCTATATTCTGATTCTTTTTTTAACCAGATACAAATCACTCCCTGCCCCCTCTTCCCTCCTTGCCAAAAAGGAAGGAAAAAGTAAACTGTAAAATTCTGTTCCAGCTAATATGATGGAGAGGCTAAAGATCTATGAAGAGGCCTGGACTAAATACCCAAGGGGACTAGTTCCAAGAAGATTACCATTAAACTTTTTGTCGGGTAAGTGCATTTTTGCTGAGCAGGTAGTGATCAACACTCATGTTTCTTAGATACTAATATTTTAACAGCATAAACAGTCTGCAATTGACAAGTAATGTGTGGTAAAACAAAATCAACAGGTCTTTTTCCTCTCAAGGTGAAAAGTTTAAGGAATGTCTGGACAAGTTTCTAAGGATGAATTTCAGCAAAGGTTGCCCACCGGTCTTCAATACTTTGAGGTCATTATATAAAGACAAGGAGAAGGTAGGTTTTTTCCCCCCACTTTTTACATGATCTACCTAGTAGCTGTGATGCGTTAAAGAGATGAAGAAACTTTTTTCTTCAGTGCTCACTCCATCAGCACTGTTTATTATGGCCTAGTATATCTAGAAAAAATCAAGTACAAGCATACATAGCCTTGTGCCAAGTTGGTAAATGTAGAAAACTAAGATTTACTTAAGTATAAGCTGCGTAAGTGTTAACCGAGGGAGGCTTGGCCTTAATTTGTTAAAAAGAGAGATGAGATTGAGTGCATTCCCATATGTATTGTAATTTAGGATATTGCAGAATTCTCTTACCAAAAATAACTAGTTTGGGTAACACCAAGTAGTTCAAGTTGAAATAAAATGCCATCTTGCCCACAGATTTTTTTTTTTTTTGTCTTGTCTTGTCTTGCATGTGTAGGTGGCAATCATAGAAGAGCTCGTGATAGGTTATGAAACCTCTCTAAGAAGCTGCAGGTTATTTAACCCAAATGGTGAGTGCTAAGACTGGCATACTTCATGGAAGCAGTGCCTGGTGTAAGCATTAGGTGACCATTCAGAGGCAGGGAATCAGTGGGGAGTGGAGAAATTGAGATGATGGGGTTCCCCCCCACCCCAACACAGAATGAACCATAGCCATCCTTAGAATGGATTTAAGCTGTCAAATATAAAGTCTCTACTCAAAATCTAGTCACATGTTCTACAAGTTTTGCTGATCCACAAATTCAATCATCTCTTTGCAGTTTTGAGTTCAAGTATTCTATTTTCAAGGCTTGAGTTTATAATTGTCCAGGAAACTGAAATTTGAAAGTTATGTTAAATCTTTAATTGCAGAAATGTCAAACAAAAAGGAACAGATACTGATAGCACAGTCTTCAGGGGGAGGGGGTTTTGGAGCTTTTGGTGGGGGCTACGTTTTGTGTTCTTGAGGGTTTCGTTTGAGAGTTAAACATTTTCCAGGTTTTGACTGACAATTGTTTTGTTGTGAGGTATGGTTCTACATGTATTGAATCCAGCCTTCATAGTTTCCTCTCTGGTAGCTTTATGATGTTTTTTTAGTCATTTGCCCAACAGCTTTGTAACAGAAAATCTCCAAGAAAAAACTTTTCTGCATAGAATATCAACAGAGAATAGTCTTGAAATTTTGGTGGATGGATTATAATGGTGTAATAATCAAGACAGTATGAATGACAATATACGCTAAAACTTTACAGGATAATCCTAATTATTAAAGACATTTTTATTGAAGTTATAACCTGTTATTTTCCTCCTTTTCAGAATGCAATACTTCATTATGAAATTCTCATCTAAGTTGCCTGTTACACTTTTCCCTTGAATTTAATGCTATAGGCTACAATATAGCCACTCAATACCTGTTTGAATTTGTTCAAGCCTTTCAAGCACAGTTGTGCTTTTCTGGTTTAAGGAAATGGCTTACTGTTATTTCAGTTCAATATTTGCTTTGATATTAAATTTCATTCAAATAAACAATTTTCCGCTACCTTAAAATGAACAAATGCATATAATTGCATGGTTAAGTTATACTATAAACTGAAGAACTAGAACATTTTGTCAGGACTAGAGCCCCCACACCCTTTTTCCCCCCCTGCAAGGTGCTATGCTTTGTAGTCAAAATTGAGTAGTGAGATGAGCTTTTAAGACTTCAGTAGTATTTTGGATTTCAAACAGAGCTCTCTAACTTTCGAAACTGACTTGTGTATAGGAATGTTTTCTAGGATACATTTAGGCGAACAGTGATGATACATTTGTCAAAGGTAGATACAGAAAATCTTTTTAAAGCTACGGTTTGGAACAGACAGCCTGTTTAAAAAAATATTCAATTTTGTGGGTTGAAAACATGTAAATGCTGAAGGTACTGAAATCCTTCTACATTGTTACTGTGCAACACTTGTGTTTAGCAGGACTCTTTGCTATACCCTTCATCTAAAACAGTTTTAAATAAGAACTCTGCATCATGCACTAAGCTGCATTAAGGGACTAGTTGGAACAAAATGCAACTCCCTTCTGACCCCTAACTCACTTTTCCTTTTCCTTTCCCTTAAAACCACACTATGAGAAGGGAACAAACAGTATATGCTCAGGTCTTGTCAAAACATAGACTTAAAAGTTAATGGACTTAC
Source organism: Ciconia boyciana (assembly GCF_034638445.1). Lineage (NCBI taxonomy): Eukaryota > Metazoa > Chordata > Aves > Ciconiiformes > Ciconiidae > Ciconia > Ciconia boyciana. Next base: position 71,602,588 of record NC_132938.1, on the reverse strand, counting down.
CTGGCCCCAGATGTTTGAAAACACTCCCAGGTCTGTTTTGACAGCCTGATAGAGTCAGAATTAACTTCAGTGGCTATATTTGTAGCACTCTGCTTCTGGCATGTTGTTTTAATAAACTGAACAAAAGAACTCCCTCCATTTTTATCCCTCCAGATGATGGTAAAGAAGAACCTCCAACCACTTTACTCTGGGTCCAATATTATTTGGCTCAACATTATGATAAAATTGGACAGCCATCGCTGGCTCTAGAATATATAAATGCTGCTATAGAAAGTACTCCCACTTTGATAGAACTCTTCCTTGTGAAGGCAAAAATCTATAAGGTAAGTTTGACTTCTTCTTAGTGACCAGAGGTTATTTGTTTGTTATGATGGAAGAATTTTACATATGCTTATACTTCCCTGTAATGTTTTTGATGTGAACATTGAAGTGTTAAGATTGTATTAAGCAAGACACATGGATAATCCATGGAAAATGACTTAGTGGATTTTAGTGAGTTTCTAGATAAGGGTGGTGGTTGGCTACTCGGGTTTTTTACCACATGTGAATAAGCCCCTATGAAGATTTTTACGTCAATAAAGGACAAACATACTGCACAATGTGAATTCTCAGCTTACAATTATATTTTTCATATTAAAAATCACACTAATAAATTTAGTTGATGTTATAAATGTCTTTCGCCTGTTCTTACCCCCCGTTTTTTTAACTACTTAAAAATAATTTCTCAACTACGCTATGGTATTGTTATCAGAATGGCATTATCCAAAGTGTCCTTTAAGGATTTTCAGGAAAAACGTCTAGTGCCAAAAGACCTGTAATTCCATAATGAGGGGAAGTAATTTTTCTGCTTTTTTTCTTTAAAGGTATTTTGCTTTCCTGAAGAAAGTTATTTATTAAAAAATGTCTAAAAAACTAATTATATTAAACAGTGAGTAGATAAAACATGCGTGTTTTATAATTACTTAATCTAACTTGAATTTCTATCTCTTTAAGCATGCTGGAAATATTAAAGAAGCTGCAAGGTGGATGGATGAGGCTCAGGCTTTGGACACAGCAGACAGATTTATCAACTCCAAATGTGCAAAATATATGTTGAAAGCAAACTCCATTAAAGAAGCAGAAGAAATGTGTTCTAAGTTTACAAGGGTTTGTTGCTTTTAACTATAGCTCTTTTGAATAACGTGGGCCTAATCCCTTGTGGAATAACTTTTTGTGTTAACTTTCCACTCCCCTTTACTCTTTAAGTTCTGTTTCAGAGCAACTATGATTGCTTGCTTCACTAATGGTAGTCAATACCAGGGTTTGAATTAATCTTGGATAAGCATGATTCCATAGTATTAAGTGAAAACTCTAAAGCTTGGATTTTATCATTTTTGCCAGGTACGAAAAATACAGCATGTCAGTTTTAGAGAGAACTTCTCAGAAAATTATTTTTTCAAAGTAGTCTTTGGGTTTACTGTTGGTTCTATAGGATCCTTGAAAGATCTGATAAAGTTGCCTATGTCTCTTATTTTTTTCTAATGGTAGTAAGTTAGAGAATTCAGATGTCTCTTGGAACAAAATTTCTGTGTGGTGAGAGGCTTTCTGAGATGTCTTCCTTTTGTGAACAAGCTTTCATGGCCATGTTTAACAGTGATGAAGGGAAGCTGCATATTGGTCTCACAGCTTAGTTACTTTTTTTAATTGATTTCTCTTGCTGTTATTCTTTCATAACAAAGTCAAAACAGCTCAATGGAGTCTTTCCAGAATATTTGGCAAATGATAGTGTTAGAATACTGGCAATACCATTTATGTGTTGTCAGTGGGAGGCAGGCAACAAGCTATTGGAACCTACCTGCAGAAGTAAAGCCTTTTTTGTTTGTTGTCCCATTTTTCTCTTCTCTCTTGAAGAGCAGGAGAAACCTGGAGTAAGGTAGGTTGAACAGGGAGGGGGGTATTTGTAAGGGGAAAGTTGAAGGATTTTTGTGAAATGGAGGCTGTGTGCAGGCAAACACAGAGGGAGGGGAAGTTCTGTTTTATATAAGCTCAGTAGTTTTATGTTGAGTTTTTGATGCAAAACTGCTATGAATCTAGGTTAATTGACCTCTCTCAATGCCTTAAGCAGCTTTAAGATGAAGTCAAAAAAGCAAGCATACCAGTTGCCCAAAACTGAACTTTAAAAATATAATTGGATTATGTTTCTCTGTGTAATCTTTTTCATCTCCTTTTGATCTTATGTCTAGTGTTTATGTCTGTTTTAGCTCAAATACAAGCTTCTTAATTAAAAAACAATAATTAAAGAAGACCTAAATTAAGCATAATGAAAATGTAACTAACAATTTTTCTGATTTTAGCTGCCTAAATCAGACTGGTTTGAAGACTGCCTTTCTTTCTCATTTGGGGCATTCTCCTTACCCCTTCCATTTGAATATTACCGTAATTTTCTCAGTTTTGGCTCTTGGCTGATTGTTGAATAGCCTGTTTTTTGTAAGATCGGAGTAGAGTCGGAATGGTTGCATCCACCCCAAGACTTTGACCTTAAGCTTGAAAGGCATACGATAAGTTCTACAGATCTATATATAAATACCAGATTTGAAAGACAACTGTAATCTCCTTATCTGAATCAGAAGGTGTCAAAGCTAACAGTATTCCTTTTGCCTTGCCACTGCTCTTTAGTACTGATCACATAAGAAATAACCTATTACTATTGTCAGTTACTATGCTTAGCTCAATCAGCAGGTCTCTGGAAGACACGGATGGCAGTTTTAGTTAAAAAAAATCCTGCAGGTGTCAGTGTCATGCCACATGCTATAACTTTTCTGCCATTTTTCTTCATAGTGCAATGTGTTATTTGTGCAAACAATATTAAAAACACTGAATGAATGTCTCTCCTGTCCTAAAGATGAGGAACTGTCACAGTTAAATGGTCACTACCTGGCTATTCATTGTGTATTTCTGACTCTTCCAGTAACGGGAACATAGAGGTTTTGTTTGGTTTTTTTTTTAAATTAATGAACAAAGCAAGTCCATCTTAACTGTGGCATTTCTGACTTTCAGAAAATTTCTGACTCCAGTTTTGGAGTTTAGTGTTCTTTTGATAGCCTCTTTATTTGTGCTTTTAATTAGAACAAGATGAAAGAAATGGCAGGTAACAAATTGAATGAGACTTACTTTTTTTATAATGCTGTTTTTGCTTTTAGGAAGGAACCTCGGCAGTAGAGAACTTGAATGAAATGCAGTGCATGTGGTTTCAGACAGAATGTGCGCAAGCTTACAAAGCAATGAACAAATTCGGAGAAGCACTTAAGAAATGCCATGAAATTGAGAGAGTATGTATCTAGTTAAACTGTCTAGGTTGGAAAACACTAGCTTAAGTTAATGTGCTAATATGTTTTCTTTCTGAGCAGTGAGAGTATACTTCATGTAGCTTCAGGAGAGGTTTTGTTTCATGTTGGCTACTGGCAAGTTGATTAAATTACATTTCCTCCTAAAAATGCCATTGTAAACTGTGTATTATAAAGAGATTTTACAAAGTCCTTTGAAGATCCAGGAAAGAACAGAAAACTCTCAGAAATAATCTTATTTTTGGCGGGGTACATAAAAATAGGTATTTGGGTACAAACCAAGAGTATGTGTACTTTAAGTCCAAAAAGAACATGGCTGAGCTGACAAGCCCAGCCTTAAAATAAAGGAAAGATGTCACCTTGGTTATTGTTAAGCCACTGTGGTTTAGAGAGAGAGTGAAAAACTATCAAAAATATTAAGTATCTTCTCCTTTAAAAAAAAAAATATTAAGATACAGTTTAAAAGAAGCTATTAGAAATACAAAGACAGAGTTAGGAGCAAATAATCAGCTTTTACAAGAAAAGGAGTTTATCATGGAGATTACTAAGGTGTCTCTCTAGGGTCTCCATTGTTTGATATATCAATGAATGATCACAGAAAGGGAGCGAATAGTGCAAGGACAACACTTGCGCTGTCTCAATACTAAATGATAAAATGGCGCATGAAACATAATGTTCAACAGTGTGGTCGGTGAAGGAGGGACAAGAAGAATTCTTTGCCTGTGCATAACTAGTAAAAGGTCTTAAACGAATTATTGCTGCTCAGGAAATAAATCCTGGCACCATTATAGACAGTGCTTCAAAAACTTCTGTGTTGGTGTGGAGCAGCAGTCAAAAGGACAGTGTTGGAAATTAAGTGACTAGAGAAGTATTACTTTTCTTCCATTATATAAATCTGTTGTACTGTTCACATCTGAGTATCACACCTCCTTAAAAATGTGCTAGTAAGATACGTGCCATGGAGTAACTTCGATGTGAAGAGATTGCAATTAGCTTGTTATGATGATTATTTTATCCTCAGCTTTGACAAGCAACAACTGAGTTTACAATGAAGTTGTATGAGAGCATAAGTACATGAAGAAGTTGAAGAGGGCAATGACTTTTCACTGTTGCTCAAACAAAAACAAGGGGACATCAGGTAACAATGAGGAAAGCAGATCTTGAACAAAAGGAAGTACTTTCTCACACCATGTGTGATTTAAGCGTGGAATTCATTGCCACGGTATTTAACGGCAGTCAAAATTATACTTTTGACTGAAAAAATCAGAGGAGTTAATAGAAGAAAAATTCTTCAAGCGCTGTTTAAATACAATGAATGTAGAACCTTTGTCCCTTAAACTGCGAATTGTCAGAGAGTACTGTTAAGAGATTGTGAAATGGGTGAATTTTGGTTCTGACCTAAGATGTCTTCTGTTCTTTTCACCATGACTTTATTTTTGGAGGCTTTTGTTAACTCATGTTTCTATAAAAGTTAGGGTGTATTTGTCAAACAGCAGGCCTTTACTAAATTATTCCTTTGGGGAGACTATATTTAAAAAGTCAAGGTTAGTATCTGATTGTTAATACTTGCTAAATAATGTTATGTTATGTTGTGTTAGCATTTTGTAGAAATCACGGATGACCAGTTTGACTTTCACACTTACTGTATGAGGAAGATTACCCTTAGGTCTTATGTGGACTTGTTAAAACTAGAAGATGTACTTCGACAACATCCGTTCTACTTCAAAGCAGCACGAATTGCCATAGAGATATATTTGAAACTTCATGATAATCCTTTAACGGATGAAAATAAAGAACACGAGGCTGATACAGGTATTCAACCCTCAGGATCTGTTAAATATGCAGTTTCACTAATTAGTGGATATTTTATGAAGATCCAGCATTCTTATAGTTGTCAACTGTAGTAGCCAAAAATAAGAGTTTTGTCACAACTCAGAGTAGGTAAATTGTAACTTGGCCTGCATGTAAAAGTAGATGTTCTACTGAAAGTTAAACTAATGCATGTTTTTATTTAGATTATTATAAAACAATGATCGTTTTTGTAGTGACAATTGTAATTCTTAAGTAAAAACATGTTTGTGTTATGAAATGGCTGAGTAAACATGGAATTTTCATGGTGGTTGGTCCATGAAATAACAGATTGAAGCAGGTGTGCTTGGTGGTAGCTCTTTCTAAGCATTTTATCAGTATGCAAAAATTTGACTAGGTAGCAACTTAAATTTTATCATCTCTTGCTTCTGATGTAAAAATAATGTTTAAATCCATCAATTTCTTTTTTTTTTTTCCTCTCATCTGATTGGAGAGCAACTTAAGTGATTATGGCTTGGGGCATCTCAAATGGTATGAATAGAGGCTATTGAATCCTTCAAGGGGAATTTGTCAAGTTTTAATATTTCTCATCTCAGTTCATTTGTGTGGCTTGAGGTTCAAATTAAGACAAGTAGAAGTGTAATAATAGAATTTCTTGTAGCCACTTTCTGATATGTTTTAAATTAATTCTCTATGCTGTAATTGGAGGGAGGAGAGGATCTGAATATGAATCAAATGTAAGATCTCTGCAGGGCACTAAAAGCAAAGCTGGAACTGTCTATGCCAAAGTGCGACTATTTCACCTTATTTTTGTTAGACCATTTAATTACTACATTAAACATAACTTGTGTTGTGTAATGCCTAAGGAATAAATCAGTGTGTATTGGTGTGCACTTTTACTCCTGGAACTGGATTTGCGGAGTCATGTAGTAATTACTTTGTCCTGCCTTAAGCATGTTATGCTATTGTTCTAATTCCTGTTGCCATGATTTCACAAAGGAATTTGTGAATTATGAAGCAGCAGCATAGACTGTAAAATAATCTATCGATAGTAAATAAGCTTTACAAATGTAATGGCAGTATTACTAGTTAGTAGATATGGTTTAAAAAAGATGATGGTATCTGACAACTGATCGAGGCTGTTAATATTGGACATCAACATTGTCTGGTTTTGCCCTTTGCGTGTGTACAGCAAATATGTCTGACAAGGAGCTAAAGAAGCTACGAAATAAGCAGAGAAGAGCACAAAAGAAAGCACAGCTGGAGGAGGAGAAGAAGAATGCTGAGAAAGAGAAGCAACAGAGGAATCAGAAAAAGAAGAAAGATGATGATGATGAAGAAATCGGAGGACCGAAAGAAGAACTTATCCCTGAGAAATTGGCAAAGGTGCTTACTAATGTAGTAATAAAGTCATAGAAATTTCTAGAAAAGTTACAGTGAGCACACACACAATTTGCAAGCCGTTCAGATAACTTGTTTATTTTTTGTATGGCTTCTCTTCACAGGCGGCATTTTAAAAAGAATTGATTTCTAGGAATAGTTTGTTGGATATACTGTCAGTAATGTGATGAAATCACAGCTTTTGTGCCTAGTTCTCAAAGGCAGCAATTGAAGTCATAGACATTTGCTACAGGTGGAATTATCTTCATGTGTGTATTGCACTAACTTGTTGATTATACCCTATTTCTAGTTGATCGGATGGAAGTCTTTCTATTCTGTATGTAAGGTGATTATCATTCACTCTTTATGTCCCATAATATTTTTTTTTATTTATTAAGCATAGACAACCTGAGAAAGAGGAGACATTGAAACACTGAATGCTTTAACAGCATTTGTTTGCATTTGTTTTTAATGGGGGGGGGGGGAGGGGAGGATAAAGAAGCTGTTTGGAAAGAGTAGTAGACTAGACTGAGATGGATTTGGAGATCTGGATTAAGAACTGTATAGATATATATGTATAAGGGGGAGGTGACCCAGAAGACTATTCTTGTGCTAAAAGTTGTACCTGTAAGGAGCAGGAAAACACTTGAAAAGTGTGGGAAAAGATAATGAAAATATATATATAGACTAGAAAAATTCATTTATAGTCATAGTAGTATAGTATCCAAGTACTGATAGATATGGTATTCAGTATTTTCACATGACATGTAATGAATATTATTGGCTCTTTAGGGTGTGATATTTGAAAGCTGAGACAGTGAACTTCACTCTGTAGCCAGGAAGCAAGTGACTTAAAAAAACTTGACTAGTCATTTAAGAATACTGTCGCTATTCCCATTGTTAGGTCACTGGTTGCAAGAAGCAGCACTGTAATTGCAGTGCTAGTTAAGGTTGAAATGGTTGCAATGGCATGTATTGAAACTGAGTTCTGGAGTAGGGGGATGTCATAGGATATCCCAGGAAAATCTAGGCAGTCCCCAAGATTATAGGAAATAGTTGCAGCTGTATAATGCATTCCTTTGGCAAATCTTCCCTAATTATATTCCAAATTTAGTATCAGAATCATGATACAGACACCTCCAAATTCAGTTGGTTCCTAGTGCCAGAAGACCATTTCTGACATACATGGTCACTCACAAACAGTTTTCCTGAAACAGTTGCCCCTAGACTTCTTTGGATATGTAGCTTTGGCATTAAAGGCATAACTTTGAAATCTGTTTTATTATAGGTTCCAAATAGTTTAAGTGCACAGTTGTGACTGATCTATGCAAACTCATAACAGCACATATAAATGATGCAATGTTTTTATGAAAACTGCTGTAGTATATGGTTAGCAGGAACTCCATAAGGTATCCATCATTGTCTTCAACTCACTTATTTGCAATGAAACGTACTGCTTCCACATTACTAAGTTGTTATTGACAGGCAACAATTAAATTTTGTATCTGATTCTTGGAGAGTAGCTTACGTTCATGAAAATGTAAATATGAAGGACAACAGACAGTTGTTATTCAAATTATCCCTAACCTCTAGATGCAAGAGATCTGTCTGTAAAGAATCCTTGCACAGAATTAATCTGTATTAAAACTGTCTGTTTACTGGGTTACACTAGCTAACACCAGGAGACCATGATCAATATCTACTTTAAGCTTGCTGTTAGTATCTTGGCTGGGAATATTGCCATGACCCTGGCAGCTTTCAGGAACCTGTCTGAAGCTCACATGAACAGACTCTGTCATGGGCATAAAGTAGTCGTTTAGCAATGTCTTGGGCCCATGTGTGTAGATTAACATGGGAGCCATAGTGCCCATTACAATGCAGGTTCAGCTGCAGTTGTTTACTACGGATGTATGATAGCAGGCAAAGACTTGTATCTCTGTAGGAAGATGTGATTTGTAACAGTCACAAAGCAGTTTTTTAGACTTGACAGTCTGTGTTTAGACACTAATACTGAGTGAAATATGCAAAATTTGTAACAGAAGAGGTTCTAAGCATTTTATGTATTGCCTTGTGAGAGTAACTCTCTGATGTGACTCAAACAGCTAATTCTGTTGTAGAGTTACTAGGTTTAAACTTTGTGACTTAGTTGTGTGTCACTTCCTTGAATCTGTAGGTTGAAGCACCTTTGGAAGAAGCCATTAAATTTTTAACACCCCTGAAGAATTTAGTGAAGAACAAAATAGAGACGCATCTTTTTGCCTTTGAGATTTATTTTCGAAAAGGTAGGTGAGAAAACTAATGAAAGAAAGCAATTTGCAGGTTCGTAAAGATGTATATTAGAATGTAAGCAAAAATCATTGATGAGATATGAGGAGTCAGTCCCTGTCGAGACACACAACTTTTCATTGGACCGACACCCCAGCCACGAGTAGTCTGTGAAAAAACAAAGTTTGAACACTTGGTGATTATCCACTTTCTTTGCTGTGTTTAAATCTATAAGCAATGAGACTGTAGTTAATTCTCCCAGCTTGCACATTTGCCCTAGTTATTTGTTTGTATCTATAGTTCGCAGAACTGCATACTGTAAAGAAGTGGTGTACAGTTGCTAATGAGAACTGGTCTTTTGAAACACTTGACTTTTGAATTCTTGTATCAGTTAAATATTATGCTTTAAGAACTTATTATGTTCGGATTTACTTACTGGTTTAACAGGCTTAATTCACTGGTTAAATAAATGCATGTTAGAAAAAATGGCTGATTAATTTCTTCTGATCATTCTAATTTCAAACACTAAATACTCCTGCAACATAATGCAGTGAGATCCAACCACAGGTTTTTGAACATTTGCCAACACTTTCTTTTCCAGAGAAGTTCCTTCTGATGCTTCAGTCTGTGAAGAGAGCCTTTGCTATTGATTCTAGTCATCCTTGGCTTCATGAGTGTATGATACATCTCTTCAGCAGTGGTATGTTTCTGTTTGATAAGACTTTATCTGCACATGCTTCCAGATGATGCCTAACCCGCATACAGTCATTGATTTTTAGTTTATAGACTGTTAGCACAATTAATTCAAAATATTTAATACATGTATTAGAAAGCTTTTTAAACAACTGCTTCATGCTAAAATGAAGTATGTTTATTATGACTGCAGCTGGATTTAGTAGTTATTCCAACAAGTATTAGTAAGTCTTAAAAAGACTAAGTAGTATGGTGAACCCCTGAAAAGAGTGAGTGAATGAAGAAATGGAAACTGCAGGGTGAGGAATGTGGCTTTTCTGCTGGCAGCCTGTGTCAGCGTGTGAGGAGAAGGCTTAGAATTAGTCCTTCTTGTTTGGAAGGATTCTCTCCCTTCCCTTGCACCAAAGGTAGCCCTTCCTGTTGATGGCTACAGACTAGACACATTTAAGAACAGACTTGTATTACCTCAATCTTTGAGCCTAATAGATTTTAATCGGTGAGGGGAGAGTGTATTGGAGTAAAAAGGCTGGCTTTTTCTAAGCATCAGAAAACTGTCACAGTTAAGCTTTTTCCAACCAGATCCAGTTATTTACCTTTTCCAATTTCGTGCATCTTCCTTTGAGATTTTTTCCAATTATATTAATAATGTAAACATGACAAATATTAAAATAAATGCATAAAGTACATTTTACTGTGATTACCTGTGCTCGCCTCTATTAACCTCTTTTTTCCAATTCAATAGTATCTGAAAGTAAGGATCTGCCTGATGCAGTTAGGACAGTGTTAAACCAAGAAATGAATCGGCTTTTTGGAGCAACTAATCCAAAGAACTTCAATGAAGCTTTCCTTAAAAAGAACTATGACTCACTACCACATAGGTTATCAGGTATTTTGCCTTTATCCTTTTTCTGCCCTGCTTCTGTATTTTTTGTGCTTATCTAGCAGTGGCATCTCGGTATCAGCACCAGTGACATAAAAATTTCCATCAGGAATGCTTTTCTTCTCTCGGTTTGTGTTGTTCTGACAACATGACCACTAGGTTGTCTGTGGTTTTCTTTAATTTTTTCTATATGCTGCTAAAATACAAATTTTTGGACCTTTCTGCCCTGTTTTCATTTCTGATGCATGCTGAATGTATCATAAGACTGTAACTGTATTTAATGCATCTGTGAAATAGTTTGTATGAGCTATAGTATGTGAAGTAGTATTCCGAGTTGCAAAGGGTTTTTTTGATACACGTATTTGGAGAGGCTGACTGCCAAGAGAAATACGCTGAGTGCTCAGCAAGCCAGGTAATGCCCAGAGCTATTGGTATGCCTAACAAGAGGAGCTTAGATATGGTGCTGGTTACCTGTTATGAAAGGCTATCTATCTGTCAATAGTGACCACATATTACAGTGGGTACCACATGGGAAACAGGATGTAAACCACCCGGGGAGCAGCATTGCTGTTGTGGCTTAGACGTGGCCACAAAAAGCAGTGAGTTTACTCTTGCATCAAGTCCCTTCAACTACATCTGTGCCGTGGGACTCGAAGTGTGTCCCGGTTGTGTCCTGACACCATATTATAACAAGAGCTTTGTGTGCACATCTCTTCTGTGCCCTGGTTTCTGTGTGACGGAGATGTGAGCAGTGGTGCTGGAGGGAACTGTGGTGTGTTGCAGCAGGTCTGATTTGTTATCTTCACTGCCTGGGATTCCACGGTACACTGCAAAATGCTCCTACCCTGCAGTATAGGCAATGCCTCTTTGTTTTAATGCTTTGTCTAGCATTGAATAGTAGTCTTAAAGCTACCCTTCTACTTCCTCAGGTGTCAAGCTTTAATGCTCCAAGTGGTTCCATTTTGAACTACTACTGTAGAGTTCGGTATCTCCTCTTAGTCATATTATCTCTATTTTCTGTTTGTATATAAGACTTTTTGGTCATCCACTGGGTGATGAAGCTTATTTTTCCTCCTGTAGCTGCCAAAATGATGTACTATTTAGATCCTTCCAGTCAGAAAAGGGCAGTGGAGTTGGCAATGACGCTGGATGAATCCCTCATTAACAGAAATCTTCAGGTAACAGATATTTATAAATTGTAAACAACTTCTGGTATATCTATGGAAGCTTTATGCAAATTACAGAGGTAAGAGGAAGCTGAAACTATTGCTGTGCCTTATGGGAAGGAGGTTGGCTTGTCATGTGAGAGAAAAGGGTATCAGACTCATCTGAACTGAAATGTTTAATGTCCTCTTTGCACATTTAAATTAATTTAGTTTTGTCATAATATGAAAATAGCTAGCTAGCAGCAGAAACCAGGTTATTGCCACAGGTAATGGGAAAGCTTATTAAACACAAGAGAATTCACAAGGCAAAAGATGCTAAAGCTCCCCAATAAGAAAAGATTGTAGTCTGTCCGAGCTTTAGCTTTAGTTACGAGGCGACTGTAAAACGAGCTCTAGTTACGCAGGCAACTGTTCAAAAGAAAAAGATTGACTTAGGAGTGGCTCAGACTCCATGAAAGCTTTCCATATTCATCTCCCTGCAAGCTCTGTGAATTATCCTAGTTTTAATAAAAGGTGCATATACATATTTTGGCCTTAGTATGTAGTTAAGTATAAAGCTTACCAAATTTTGAAATTCTGCTCCATTCTGCTCCATTCTGCTGCTGGTCATGGAATAATCTCCCTGTGCCACCACCATCATGCCCCTTTCCCCACTCCCCCACCTTCATCTGGGAAGGCTATCAGGTCTGACTTCCAAAGTATTTGAGAGAAGGTAATTTTTTTTAGTATCTTCAAACGTTTCTTATACAGAATTAATAAACATGGTTTTTTTTATTCCGATGACTGCACACTGGCAGAACCTTACCTGACAAAGCAAAGAAGGAATAAAATGTCCTTTCTTTTTTCTAGTCTTTTCTAAACTATTTTTGTATCCCAGTCGTCAAACTGTTTCCTTTGGCATCACTATGCGAGTGTCCAGTACATTTAATTAAGTGTTAGAGAGATTCCTTGGCAGGCTGTGCAAACTTCAGGACATTTCATTTCTCTCAGTTCCCCTGGCACTTTATTTCTTTATTGTGCTCTTTATGTCTGGGGACTCAAGAATTTTCTAGATCTATTGCAAGTAAAATTGGTGAACTTCCTAGTAAAATTATTCTTTTGTGGGCAAAAATCAGCATTTTCCAAAAAACATCCCTTTGGAAATATACTGGGTTCAACAGAACTTTAATTGTGAAGGATTTTAAGTTCACAACAGAATTTTTGGACAAAACAGAGGGGAAAAAGAGACAAGAAAAGACAATTTGCCATTATTTATAAACCTGCTTAGGATGCTGAAGATTTAGATCATTTCTCTAGCTGATCTGGTTATGGGACACAAACTCATATCTTTTATATCCTAAGTACATATTTAGCAGTTTTCATAAACTGTTTTCTTGTTTGGGGGGTTTTTTGTGTGTATTACTGTTTGAGCAGTCTCAAAGAGCTTAAGATAGATTATCAATAGATTTAGAAAACAAAAATTAAGTTGCCTTCAACAGCATTCTTTTTGCCTCATAGCTGTGTTTTTTGTCTGAAAGTGGGATTCTGGGAATTGGACCGGGGAAAGATTAAAATGTAACCAAAAATGCTTGGTGGTTTTAGAGATGTTTTCTGGGTAGGGCTACAAGAAGCAGTTACTGACTCAGAGTGTATAAAGATGATATATGCAGCATTGTGATAAAACTGAAAAAGTTCAATTTAAGCATTCTCAGTGCCAACATAAAGTAAGAGTTGGAGTTCTACTGAACTTTTAGATGGGAAATTGAAAGTGCTCTAAAAAAAATGAGAATCTGAAGGAGTCTAGGCGTTCGTTGAAAAGCATTCTCATGTGCAAAGAGATCAAATTTATTACATTTCATTTTAGTAAAGACCAGCCATCTCAGGGTACATTGCAGGCATAAATCTAGATATACTTGACCTTCTGTGGATGCCAATGTCGCAAAGAGCTAATGTGAGGAAAAGGGGTTGTTGAAGAGAACTTCATAACCCCATAGCAGGAGGACAGAGCAGTTAATCTCAATATACAGAACAAATAAAAGCTATAGTAAATGTCAGAGGAGTGGAAAAAGACTAGCTTACTATGCTAATGCTAGCATACATGACATGGATGGATGTTAAATGCTGCCAGGCTTTAGTGAAGCTCAGTAGGTCATTTTCTCATGTTTGGAATGTAAGTTGGAAAAAACAAACAAACAAAAAACAAACAACAGGAAATCTCCTTTTTCTTTTCTAAATTATGAACAAAAATGGATATGAAACTACAGATGTATCTGAAGGTTGTGATAATAACTGAGTAATTTGGTTTGATTCACTAGTTATAGACACACTTCAGTAAGTCACATATCCTTAAATGTAAAAATGGGGTTGTTTTCCTACGAGAAATGTTTTCACATCTAATTATGGTTATTCAGCTGATGCTATTTTTACATTTTAATTATATTCCACAATTCTTCCAATTCTATCTGAAAGCACGTTCACAAAAGTCATTATTAGGAAGTTGTAGTATATATTTTGGATTCATTGTTTTTATTTGTGCGCTAAAATTCAAATGCATGTTATGTATTGCTGAAATGTTCAGTGTATCCCAAAATTGGGGCAGCGGAGGGAGGCACCACAAACCCAAAAACCACATTTAGTTGCAAGTAAGCCTGGTTCTTGGTTGCCAACTAGTAAGAATCAATTTTTTTTAGGAAAATAAGGAACAGGTGACAAATGAGTATTTTAATTTTCAGTCACGATTTCTAGCTGTTTAACTCCCTTTTTAAACTGCATTATTTCAAATCAGACTACACTGGTCTACACTTTAAAAAAAGTCATTTGATATTGATAGAAACCTGAACACAATCCTTGGAGTTTGTTTTCTTTGTAGTATTGTATTTCTGGTTTGACAGTGTTCAGATGAATATTTAAGAAACCATAACACTTCTTTATTTTTCTCTTTAATTAGACTTGTATGGAGGTATTAGAAGCTTTATGTGACGGTAGCCTTGGAGACTGTAAAGAAGCATCTGAAACTTACAGAGCAAATTGTCATAAGCTTTTCCCTTATGCTTTGGCTTTCATGCCCCCTGGATATGAAGAGGATATGAAGATCACAGTTAATGGAGATAGTTCTGCAGAACCTGAAGAACTGGCCAATGAAATATGAACAACTTTATTGGAAAAAAATGACATTGGACCATATCTGGTATATAATATTTTTGTCACGCACCTGCTGAATTGTTCTAACTTACACAGAGAACAGAAGGAAAAAAAATGTTGCCTTCAAATAGTTTTACTTTTTTTTATCCTGCTGACAAAGTATATATATAAAATATCTAACATATTACTGGATATAGGTTGTTCGGTTTCTTAAAAATTAAAAGCTGCTAAAATTGAAGAAAAAAAACCCTTCTCCTTACCTACCTACCCATGTTTTTAAACTAATTTATATGAAATCTGGAGGCGTCTAGCCCTCAGAGCAGGTGTGTGGCAGAAATATTACTTTAAATTTGTCTTGTGAGATTACTGTTATCTCAGACAGCAAAAATGCTGTTTTAGCACTGGATTCTTTCACTGAGCACAAAGAGTTGTTGGGGCTTTAGCATCTGACTGATTTTGATACGGGGGATGATTCTGTCCATAGGAAGTATGCAATGTGAATCAGAATATACAGAGAAACCTGCAACATACGTGTTATGTTGTGGATGCTGGGACATAAGGATATCAAGCAGAATTAGGAAACATAGTGTGTTCAATAAGCTTGTTGCGTCTCTGAAATTCACTGTACACGATCAGTTTGGTGTTCTTGCACCACAGTTTTTAACTGAAGGAACCAGTTAAAACTATCTCTCTTTGAATTAAACTTGGGGGGTGGGGTGGGGAGAATCAACATCACTGTTCTTGAGATGAACCTATCAGCATAGGTTGGCCAAACTTTTTAAAACTGTAATGCAAGAACCAAATAAAATTATGCACTGTGATGTGGCACCAACTAATTAGAAAGATAGCATGCGTTTTTCACATAGAGTGAAAACAAAATGAGAACATACTATGGCTTGAAGTTGCAAAGAGGAGAACTGACTACCATTTTGACTGATCAAGAGACTAATAGTTTAAAACCTCAGCAGGCCTTGTTCATGTTATGCAGAAAAAAAAAAAAAGTGCTGCAGTTTAGATACCTCTGGAACTTTTCCACAGTGTCACAGGTTTGTAATACTTGAAGCCCTACATTTCTAAGAATATATTTCTTGCTCAGTTGTTTCAGGCAAGCCCAAGACTTTGTAACTTTTAAGGGGCCCAAGATTTTTTTTTCAATAACAGACCAGCTTCTTATTCCTGCAGTTACGGATGTAATTTCCTTTGTCAAACATAAGGTACCAAATATAATGCAATAAAACGTTTTGAAAAACAATTGTGTGAATATTTAAACCAATCTCTGTTGTACTTTGAAAATGAATGGGTTCACTAGAGTGCAGCTCAGGGTTGGCTTACTGTGCTGTCCAGTTATGCTAATAATGTCACTGCTGATGGGTGGTTGTTGACTATAAAGTGCAAATGCATTATATGTAAATAGTGAATGTCTGGGAAGTCCTATAATACAGAATGCTTTACTACTTGGCTTCTAAGTTCCACCAATGTTACATTGAATTTTATTTTCCAAGTTAAGCTTCAGTCTACAAGTCTACTGTGTTAATAATATAGATAAGTGCTCAAATGTTTTTTTCTTTATAGGCTCATCATATAAAACAGAGCAGAAAATAAACTACAGCTTATAAAGTGAGTGCCTTCTTTGCTGCAGGAGTTCAGTTACAGAGTATCTGTCGGGTGGATACACAGCCTTCCTCTTCCATATCATGGAATTCAGTGATTGACACACACAGTTAAGAAATCCAGGAAGACTTATTGGGGTTTGTAGTTTTCTAACTGTCAGAAGAACAGGTTTTTGTTTCTTGTATATTCAGCACCACTTTCTTTTAATGGTTAGACTATCCTTGTGTATGTTTGCAGTGTAGTTCATGTCGGAAATGTAAGCTGTATTGCTATATTTGTATATTTAATCTGCTGGGCTTTTAGGGGCTGGAATACCTATAGAGCCTTTAATTGACTCTGGTATTTATGTCTAGATCTCAGTCTTTTCTGCAGCCTGAGATACTTGGACTGCATGTCTTCTGCAACTACTGAAGATGGTTCAATCTTGCCTACACAAGCTATGAGCTTTTGGCCTTGCCTCTGAGTATTGCTGCCATTTTCTTGGCTTCTGATGCTTCGCTGGAGGCAGATGAGTGCTCACTCTTTTAAACAGATTGTGAATTGCATCAAGCAGTTTTTTTTTTCCAAATTCTGTTTTTTGGGTGCTGCCTATAAATGGGATTTTACTTTACTTTTTCACTGCCTGTTTTTGTGCTGAAATAGATGAACTAAAAGCAAGAAGTTACTTGTTCTCTTTCATTATGCAAGTGGGAAAGGATATTTCTGTGGGCCTTCCAGAAGCCTACACATCTGTTGTGATTTCCCCAAAGACACTTCTTCATAACCTTACTGAAAGGCATCTATAGTGCTTCAGAGATGATACTTTTGGATTAAAGAGGTTCCTCATCCCCTTCCAGAAGACTGCAGTCCCAGGAAATGAAACTAAGTCAAGAGTTCACCTGAAGAAGAAGGTTCTTTAATTGGCAAAGGAATTGCTAATCCTTCATCTTCGCATCTCTCCTGTTAGATGCAATGCTGACTTCTGAGGAAGAGTCTTTAAGAGCTGGAAATGAAGTTACAATCCAAAGCAATGAGTCTTGCGAAGTAGCACAGAGTGCCATGCTACAGTGAAAACTTTCCTTTGCATGCAGAGATCCAAAACTGTAATCATTGGTGCTTGGCTGCCAAAGCAGGTGAGCAGGGATTGCAGTCATGGTCAGAGTGACCTAGAACGTTGGCTTACTAATGACATGATTTGGTTCAATTCTTCATGATTTTCACTGGAGAAAGATGTTTTCACCATCAGTGGAGCCACTGGTGATGACATATGCCATGGATATCTTTCCTGGGGGGAAAAAAGTTCAGACAAATTTTCCCTAGGTAAAGACTGTAGATGGTGCAAATGCACATTGCATGAAGCAATGCCAGAGTCAGAAGTGGACTTAAATTGTAAGTAACTGAAAGTGGTTGTTTGCCCCAAGATGATAGGTGAGGTACTCACTTTTTCCATTTGGAGACCAGAGCATTCGGACATGTGGTATGTGTGAACAGGTAAAATAGTCTCAAAATTATCTATTCAGTAACTCATTTTATTTCTTTGCATCTTAAATGCCTTAAAAGCCTCTATATTCTTCTACAGTTACCTTTTTTTTCAGTAGAGGTCTTAATACTTCCATGTTCATAGGAGAGGAATCATGTCCTGATGCGTGGTGTGTCAGCCAGAATACAGAAGGAAGTTTGTCGCTCAGTTTTTCTCCTAGCGTAGCGAGAAACTTCCACGTTTCCCAGGGAGCTCTCTAGGGCTAGATGAGGTATGTATAATTAGCCTATTAAATCTTCCTTTAGTGTTTGCTTTGCTTTGTTTTTCCAGGTCTGGAGGTGCTCCAGCTGTACAATAGACCCTGGAAGCTGGTGTAGCACCTTACTCTTTAGCCAGATTGAATTGTCAGCATCTTCATAGAAAGAAAACACCGATGAGAGTAGGGTGAGGTCAGGCCTGAGAAACCAGGGGTGCAAATACAATTTCAGTATCACGTGAGCAAGTTCAAATAAGAAAACCTAATATCTTTGTCTAACATGATGCCTTTGAGGGTTCAAGCAATGGTGCCATCATTTCTGCAGTGCTAGCATCCCATATGCCACAGTTGTGCTTTGAACATGTGCCACTAACGCTAACAAAACCACTTGATAGGATAATCCAGCTCAATATACCTGAATTAAAATTACTTTATTTTTTCCCTTGTCATGATCACTTTAAATGTTTTTGTAAGTGTTCTGTACTGGGTAGCTAGCTAGCTTTGAAATCTTTCCCCTGTCTTTCCCACTAAGAAAGTTTGCTCTAAAAATGCAGTTTGTACCTAACTGGTAATGTAAAATAGCTCAGACTATATGGAGGTAAGAGTTAACACTTGTCTGGTAACATACTGCTTTGGGATTACGTGGAGGAAAACGGTGCAAATGTAGTATGATTAGACAGTCATATCAGTAAAGAGTAAGTTGCAGATGGAGGAAAATGGTTGCTGAGCTTGGAGAAAGCCTCTTGCTTCCAGGAGTGTTCCAGTTGTGAACTGTTCTTGGATGCGGTAAAGAGCAAAGGGTGTACACTTTTACAAACCTCATGGTCATGTTGTCATGATTATACTTCCTAGAAATTAAAGCTGCAGTCTACAAACACCAGTTCTAATGCCTGTTTCAGGCAGAGACTCTTCTTCCCAAGAGCATACAGCCAGCAATGAAAATGGCAAGGAGCAAATAATAGAGCAGCTCGGCAAAAGGAGACTGAAGCGAGTTATAAGGAGGTGGCAGAATAGAAATTCCATTTTAGATTAAGTATAAAATAGCTTTTTTATTACTAGGAAGATTACTGAAGCTGTAAATACTATAAATGCAGTCTTCCCATGCCAAGGAAGCTGTAAATGTGTATCACTTTTAGAGTGGTGCAAGCAAATAGTAGCATGTTCACAAAGATTTTAGCTTTGTATGTTGGTCTTCAAGTAAATCATGGCAGAAAACTCGGAGGACAAAGATTGTCCAGTTTACAAGGGACCATATCAAAGGGTTTGTAAGAACATTGCAAGAGAAATATTACTAGAAAATCCAAAGCATCTTAGAATAGCTTTCCTAAGATGTTTGTTGTTTTAATTGAAAATGTTACATCTGCTAACTGTTCATAACAAAAGACGAAAAGTACTTTTACAAAATATTTCTGCCTGGCACTGCCCATTCAATATCTACCTCTACTAGTCCTAGTCTAGTTCAGCTACTGCATAATTTTAGCAATTTAGCATATAACATATGAAAAAGTGTCATTTACCTGGTTGGTGAACAAATGTATGATGATGGATAACGTTTAGTTTTAAACTGTAATGCAATAAACCACAAACTTAGTGAAAGTCCTGTTGTTGGTTCAGTGCAGCAGCGTATTTATTGCTTCATTGCTGATCCGTTCAAAAAATCTTAATTATAAACTCCACCAAGTTACTTGCAATTGTACTGGGATTTGCTTTCCCTTCGAGCCTTCCTAACTGGTTAACAATGTTGTACTGTGTTTTTACGCTCTTCTCTGGTGGTAGCAAATATCAAAACTGGCAGGAAGTCAATCAATGAATAAAAATGCTGAGTTCTGTTTGTAAATGAGTACTAGTGTTTCCTTGTAGGGTTCAGCGTCCTCCTTAGATGCCTACCAGCTCTGTAATAAACGATCCCTTGACTAGTTCCCTTAATTTCCCATTGTCTCCTTCCATGCTGACGGGTTGTAAATGGGGCTGTGGGTCTCGCAAAAGGGAGGACGATCAGTAGGGAAAGGCTGTGACTCCCTTCGGAGTTGGGCTGGAAAAGAAGCACCTTGGCAGGGAGCTGTCTCTCCTATTCTACAAGCTAACTGTATGTATATAAAAAGATTCTTTGCTCTTTCAGACTACAAAGATTTGGGAAATGCTCTTACTGAAGGATTGAATAAAAGGGGTTTGAGAGGCAAGCTGAATGAAGAAGCGTTTGCTATTTTCCTCAGATCTGGTTTGAGGGACAGGAAATAATAAATCTCAGGAGCCTTCTCTTCCCCACCCATAAGCCCACAAAGCTTTCCTAACCCGGCATCCCCGGATGTCTTGTGATTTTAATCAGTCAGCAGACAAAATAATATGGTAACGCTGACAAATTGGAGCAAAGTAACTAGCCAGCAGCTGACATAGCATTGTAATAACCGGTAGCGTGTTGTGAACTTGACAGTTAAGATTGCCTCGAAAAAATAGTTTGTTAACTACTGTGTGTAATGAATAACAGTTCTGATGAACACTGTCTACAGTGAGCACAAAGGCCTCCGGCAACTTGGAGATTCTGTATTTTGTTTTAAATGCCTGGGGGGAGGCAGGGTGAGATACTGAGGTGATTACAGCAATATCCTCATATTCACCCCTTTGGATGTGAAAGGGGAGCTTGTTGCAGTAAGGGTTGCTTTGCACAGATCGTACCCTACTAAAAAATAACATTCCCTAAAAGATAGCATCCCTTCCTTATCAATGTCCTCAGTAATTTCATTTTTCTTTTGTGAGAGGGGAGGGACATTCACGCTGGGTAACTGCCTGCCTTGAACTTTCAATACATTCAGTCTTCACCCTTCCACTTCTGGGAACAGCACCTCATGATTGTCTGCAAGAGGACTTAAAGCGCAGAAGATTTATGAGGAGCCAAGGTAGTCTGTTGGTTCATATGTTATTTTATCTGCATAAATCTGTCAGGACTGACTTTTCATCAGTACCCCTCCATTCCATCAGCTATAAAGGATCTTCCTACCTTGTCATTATGCTCCTGGAAACTGTTCTGAAGGTCCCACATGCAGCAGCAGAAAGACAACACCTCTCTGCGGTCACTCTGTCCTGCAAAACACTGAAGGGATGCATGCTAATTGCCTATCAAGTCCCCCTCCTGCAGCTATCAAACCTCACCAGATGCTGCTGGAGGTGAATAAATACTGTTCTAAAACCAAAGAAAAACCAACTGATCGACTCATTGTACAGTTCGCAAAGCAATGTCAGGGTTCTGCTCTCTTCCATTTTTTTAAATAATAGGTATAAAAGTAATGTTCTTATTTGAATTGCATGACTTCTGCAACACCTAAACTGTTGTGAAGTAGGGAAGGAGGAATCCCACTTGGTCTACTCCTTAGCTGTGCTGTAGATGAAGCAGTCAGTGGTACTCCAAAACTGGACTCGGCTGCTACTTTACTCCCATCTTGCCCTCGTGCAGCTAACCCAAGGGATGTGTAAATGCTCTTTGTTTAGGGGAAAGTAAAGGGTGAGCAAAGATGGGGCTGTTGAGTGGTTCATGCAGTGAGACTGGCACCTCCATGGTAAGTAAGTGCAAGTCGTGGGTTTGTGAGGGCTTTTTCAGGACCTTGGAGTGTCTGACATTTTCTCCTGAACTTCTCAAAACCAAGAGCCATCGCTCCATTCTTTGAAGAGCCCCACAAAGATGTCCTATCAGCCTGAGAGTAGGAACAGCTCTGGTTCACTGGATATAGTTTGTACAATTTTATCACAAAAATATGAAACTTAAAACCAGACGCTCCTCATAATATATTAAGCTTCTTTTATTATCTACTAATTTTTCTTGCAGTTGTCTAAAGTTTTAGGAAAATGTTGGCTTCTGGCTGTTTACATCATGCATTTCAAGCTTTTTTTTTTCTCGTAGGAATTGCCAAATGTTCATAATTCTGCATCTCATCTCACTTTACTTGCACTATCAATAAATGTCTTAATGAAATGTAACTGGAAAATATTTTTTTATGTGTTTGAGCTGGGAAAACAATCTTTGCTTTATTGCAGAGTAAACTTGTTTGTGCTTTTGAATTCCCATTTTGTCCCTGGATGAGCAACTTTCCCCCATGTGTCCTTTACCTTCTGTTTAACATCGCAGGACCCTGATGGTGGAGGATGGTTACCCCCTTCAATTAGATTTCGATACTGTTTGGCAAAACTGGGCTGAGACTTCTTTATACTGCCGTATGTTATGTACAGCGGCATCGCGGGCTGTCCTGTGAGCCACCTCACCAATCTGAAATCCTCCCCATGCAACAGTTCAAATGCAGTAGGCCTGACCCCTACCCTATCGCCTCTTTCCTGAATTCCCTAATGCTCCAAACTAAAATACAGAAAGCAAATGGGGATAGAGAAAACATGATTCTTAGCTCCTGTCACTCTCAGGCAAACAAATTCCCTTTTTCACACAGTCTGGCTTTGCTTAGCTTTTTCCCCCTGAAGCACTTTCAAACTGGGTAAACCCGCTGTGTATCCTTCTGGCTTTTTTGCCAGCCCTAATGCGTGAGCGTGTTTCAAAAGCCCACGCCAGCTGGTTAGGCTGATGTGAATCACAGGGATACAGGGGAGAGCAAGTCTTGTTCAGCTCTCTGATTACCACTGTCTTTTCTCATAGTTTTATTCTGTGTTTTCCACTGCAATCAAAGCCACAGAGAGAGAGGGAGCCGGGAACGCCACGCAGACCAGAGAAGAGTTTAGGTGACGGGCCACTGCACAGCTGACTCTCATCCCTCCACTCCCTCTGCTGCTCCAGTGGCTGGAGATCTGCCTCCCAGGGGGTGATGCTCCTGACAGGTGAGCTGGCATCGCTGCACAAGGCAGTATGTGTGGCGAAGGGAAAATCTCCACTAGCAGAGAGCACACAAGGATGCGAGACACTGGTTTTCAGACAAAAATATGAATGGACAACTTGAGAGAGTACCAAATTTTCTGGCTTGGTTGCATTGAAAAGGACCACTGAGAGTGAAGCTATTCTGTCTTTTATAAATTATTGACAGGTACACAAAATGCATGCATAGTATGTGAATAATGTATGGTGACCTAAATTTACCCTTACATAAAACCCTGAAAGAGAAGAGAATGGAGGAAAAGCCTTGTGCCGCAGCTAGGTTAAAACTGAGGAAGCAAAGTCATCTGAGTGCAGGGCTGCGAGTCCTACGTCTGGAGGCACGGGCTGTTGCTGAATGTTAAGAAAGGGCAAAAGAAGGACTGACGCCGCTGGAATTAATGCAAGTAGGAACTCTGAACACAGTAAGAAACTTAAAAATCTGATAGCAGAATCTTAGCAAACCAGTGGGAAAATACAGCTTTTGCCTCATACCTATGTTAACAATATTACCAATGCATGAGCTCTGTCTGTTTGGGGGGCGGGGGGGTGTTGCTTTTTCTATATACATTATAAATTATTCTTCCTGGTGAGATCATAGTATTTTCAATAGCACAAATAAATTATAGTATTTGCTTTCTAATATTCTTTCATATGTAGCCCTCTTAAAAAGCAGATCTGTGTGGCCAGCACCTTGAAGACTGATGTTCTTTCAGAGGAGGTGTCCTTGGAGCAGTATTTCAGCGCAGCTGTGGAGCCACGGCACTGGGAAAGAACCAGGTTAGTCATCGCAGCCCGTTGGGTCTTCCCAGCCTCTGCACGGAAACCAACGACTGATGCTAGTTGCAATGTTTTGGGTTTTTTGGGGGCAGGAGGAGAGCAGAGGAAGGGTTTGCTATTTATAAAGGTAATGCTGATTTTATTGGAACCCCCAATCTTATTCTTGCTGAAAACACAACTGATGTTGCTGATGTAAGTGGGGTTTTACCAGAAGCGTCTGAAGTGGGGACAGTTCCCAGTTTTGTTCATAGGTGGGATTTTTTTATTCAGTGTTTTAATTAAAATGGGAGTAGGACTATGCCCTTGATAACAAACGAGAGACTGGGAAAAGAAGGAGGAAAGCTTGCAGAAATAAGTAACAAAACCACACTCTGATATCATACTATTTGAAGAAAACCCTGTTGCCAGAAAATAAAATGCACAATATATTCTCATATCAAACAAAGTCTTGGGGCTCAAAGTCTTCAATCCGGAGCTTACACATGCGGGCAAATCATTGGCAGAGCGCAGCACAACTGGATTTGTCTGCTGCCCGGGAATGATTTATCGGAGGCCATGGTGCAGACAGATATATATAGAAGCTTTGTGACATTTGATGAACCCTTTTGCAGCACTGCTTTGGGACATGCAGAAAGCCCTTGAGCACAGCATGTACAATTGCAGGGAGAGAGAAAGCAGGGACATGGCTTTTGGTTTAACACACGCTTGGCAGATCAAAATGCTTCAGAATAGCTTTGTGGTCCGCTGGTGCTGCCTGCACCCCTGCTGTCAAGATGCTCCCACGTTTTCTGATCCCTTTTGGGTGAGTCAGCCCATCGAGGCAGAGGGCATGCCCAGCACTGGAGCGGGGATGCGTAGGCAGCGTTAGTACAGGTCTGGGACATGCGGAGAGCCCGTGTTTCAGTGATAAGCTCTCGACGCAGAAGTGATTCAGTTATCACCTCAACTACCTAGTGTAAGCGACTCATTATTTCAGCCACTGTCATCCAAGAGCTGCACAACGTGACGTTTCTGTACAGACCCAAATGGCCAAGCAGTGTTTCAAGCACTGAAGATGCAATCCCACAGCTATGCCAGTTCCTATGAGTAGGGATGTCAAGTGGGTGCTCCTATTAAACTACCACTGATAAAGCTGCAGATGCTTCCTAGCACTAAGGATCCAGTTTTTCTCTGCCCATGTTTGGCAGGGGATTCTCACGTCAGGGGATGTAAGGTTTCTGTCAGAAAAAGACTATGACGTTATGTCCAGTGGATGAGGCCTATTATTATCATCCAGACAACCTAAAACATACACTGACCTAAACATTAAAGCCCCAATCTCTCATCAGGCACGCAATGAGAATAAAATCCAAACACAAGCCAGAAATGGAAAAACTTTTATTTCTTTTAATTTCCTCAAAGCTTTTAGTTTTATAGTTTTGACAAGAGCAAGGGCGCAGAAGTGAATGAGAAAGTCACATTCCAGTAACTGGCACTAAAAGCAGCTGTGTCAAAACTTTATTTCAATGCAAAGATAGATGAGACATTTGGCTTTGTGATTTCAACAGGGTATGTTAATACTTGCTTTTTCAGTCTGCTTTGAGAACCTGACATGCAGGGTCCTTACATCCTATCTCCTAAAAAGCTGTCCTTTGCTGCTGCAACATTTCTGCCATCTGTATTTTATCATTAAGGAACATGTTAATGGGAGGTCAAACTCTTCTTAGACTTGCAGAATCATGTCTTGCAATAGCAGAACTTTTCCTTGCAAAACCACAGGACTTTTCCCTGCAAAAATGGAGGACACGAGGCCTCGCACAAAAGGACAGAGCCCCCAGAGGAATTCAGAAGTCAGTATCTCTGCAGAAACATTAAAAGCATTTTTAAACTGCCTGTCATTAAACTAACAGAATCAAAAGGACACACCTGGAAACTCTTTGATCCCTTCAGAAAATAACAAGCAACATGAGACAGTCTTAGACTTACACTTTTTTCCTAGTTTGTTCCTTAACTTAAAACCCAGTAGACGTAATTTTTAGATATTGAACAGTCTGCATTTTCATGGGAGTGACAAGTTAAAATATGTCTTCAAGGCAAAACAGAAATAACTATTCTTGAAATGCTGAGCAAGTCCAGAGACTTGCAACTATTTTCAGAATCCCCTTCCTTAGAAACTTCTACATCTGCTAAATAAAAATAACCGTGAACTCAGGCTCTTGTACGTTCATTCACTGAACACATCCGAATAGCATATTAAAAGTACTTGTCCTTGCAAAAAGAAAAACAAAAGCTTTTTCAAATGCTTATATAGCAAGAAGCCTTTTTAATTTATTCTGTTACTATAAATAAATTCAACTGTATTTGCTGGTCTCCAAATATATTAGAAAGGAACATCCAGAAATAGTCTATGTTGGATGAAATGTAATGATCTAATCAACATCTTTATCCCTACATATATATCAGAAGTGATTAAATTTCCAGTACTGCACTGAAATAGCTCATATAAAAGTGACTTAAGCCAAGATTCTCCTGAGATCTCCCTGCATGGGAGTCACTGCATTAGCCATCATTTTTAACCCATCGCTAATTAAGGAGATCTGGCCTTGTAGCCGACTGTTTCACAGCTGAGGACCTCCAAGGAATTGTATGATCCTCCTTCTCTTTATAGAGAATTTGCAAAGAAATGCTGTACCTCCAACTTTCTGTGGCCACATCCCTGTATTTGCCAGAGTGAGGAGCACCCACGGGGATTTCCAGGAGTGCAGTTCCACCCACTGCAGTGCTAACCAGGCGGCTGCATCTGCCTTGCCATGCCCCTAGCAAGGGGAAAATGGGAGAGCGATTGGGAAGATGTTAACTGACCTTTTTCCTGTAGCATTGAAAACATCTCTCAAAATCTTGGAAAGTGCTGATCTGGCTCGTATTCGGAAAACATTGTATCCTAGCACATTTTAGTCAGGGCTGGCTTTCTCTGCTGAAAAAGGGCTGTGTACTTCACCTCAGGGCAACCAAGTGGCATAAAATATCCTGAGGTAGAAAAACACAGTGAAAACAGAATACCTCAATTACTGTGGATCAGAGTTGCTGAAGCATCAGTTATTTACCTTGCTGTAGAACTAAAAGATGGGGCTTTACTGATTTTTTTTTTTTACTTCAGAATAACTCCTGTGCAGTTCTTGCTCTAAGATAAGCACCTTTCACAGTGAGAAAACGCCATTACAGAAGATGCATGAATCCCATTCGAATACTAGTGTGAATGTTCCCTACAAAGAAAGCTGGAAAGGAATTTTACCAAGTACCAATAACTTTCACTGTTTATTGACTTTTTACTCCTCTTTGGAGTTCAATATCATACAAGTTTTTTTTTTTTTAACACTTAAAAAGCAAGAGTGACCTAGTTCAGTGTACTTCTAACTTAACCATAGTGAGAATTTCTCTGTATAAGCTGCATGGATTGATCTAAAAATCCTTGAAGCTATTAAGTCTGTTTGTAAGCTGCTCTTATATAGGCACTGCAAAATAATAATCATTCAAAAAGACAACTCTATAATGTTGTGATATAACTTAAGTTCAAAAGGTGCTTTAAAAACAAATAGATTTTATACTTTACAGCTGTTGGTAGAGCACTTCAAATCAGTTAGAGGATCAATTTTAGAGTAAGTTTTAAGATAATTTTTAATTTACAGGTGAAATGTATCAGGAATATTTGTCTGCCTTATATAAAGGCAGACTTCCAATGGAACAGTTTTGATGCAATTTCTGTTTGTGAAATTCCTCACCAGGGATCAGCAGAAGTCTTGAGGGTGTTAAAAACAGGCTCTGTTCTCCCCTCGTTCTTGTAGTCTTCCCTTAAGCTTCCTCTTCCCACAGCAGGCAGGAGAGCAGACTGGCTGGATTTTTGCTCCAGCCAAGCTGGAACAGTTACAATTGTCATACCAAAACAATACTGCATCAGTTTTGCATGGGTTTACATACCCAAAAGTCAGCAGGCCACAAACTTAAAGCAGTTGTTTACACGAATCTCTTCATATGTAATCTAGTTTCACACTGCTCAGGCTATACCTGATAGAAACATAGCTTGTCCTCCTGTTAAGCTACTGCCAGATGGGCTAAGTGACGTGTACTGCAGGCCGTTGGGCTGGAGAATGGAAAGTTTTGACCTTTACCATTAACGGATGCGTAGCATAGACAGCATAGATGAAGTTTGTGTTATGCTTGAGCTGAAATGCGTGGCTAGCAATTAGTTGTTGATCACTGTGGGACAGGTATCTCTCAGCCTCAACTGGATTTGAAAACAGTGCAGAGAACGGAGAACTGGATCTTGGGATTTCTGGTCCAGCTGGCAGAGTGTGCAGAATAGAGCAGTTCCACGAGGAGACAGAGGGAGGACAGAAGAGGGAGGACCGCACTAACTGCCAGCCGCCCTGCTTGGGGCATTTACCCAGTATGTGAGACCCTGGGTCAAGTCCCTGTGATGGGACTGGAAACTGAAATTAAGATTTTCCAGATCTAATGCATTTTAGCCATCACCCATTCCTACTTTCCTGCTCTGGGTCTGACCAGACATGCCATTTTGAATCACAGAACACTCTCCTGGGAAAATTTTAGTCACTGAAAATACATTCCCATGAAAAAATTCAATTTTGACAAACTAGAGTTTTGTCGTGTACACAATTTAGAGATTTAAGCCATCTCTACACAGCTTAGGAATTCTGGCTGAAACTACAAAGTCTGCGCATGTCTGCCCACGTAAATCAACTGACCTTTCCATCTCCGTCTTAACACAATTCAGAAGGGCAGCGGCACCTGGCCGCCAAGTGCAGAACAGAGGCAGTGACTGCTGTCCTCTTGATGGGAAGCCACCTTCCCTTGAAACTCCTGCTCCGGAGGGACAGCTTTACTGGAGAAAGGCAGAGTGGGTGGGATGGGTGAAGTCGCTTCGTGCCAAATCACTGATTTCATACTGATTTGTCAAGGCTGATCAGGAAGTCTCATGACTGGAGTAATAGGGAAGTTCAAAAAGGACAGTTAAAACTCCCACATGTGCTTTTATTAGCTCAGGCTAAAACAAGCCGCTGCAACAAAAGCAGGCAAATACTGAGTAGCACCAAGAAACCTTAAGCGAATGAGTAGCTTCATTAACTGCACTCAGGATTTATTTTGACCCCTGGAAGAACTGTGCATTCTTTTAAGTAAAGCATACTTTACTCTTTAAGTAAAGAGTACTTTACTTTCTGTACCCAGAAACCCTGAGCAAAATCTTTACATATTGTCCACATCTGGGACAATATTTAGACTCTGCCCAGCCCACATCAGTGAAGGGTTTTCAGAAGCTGGATTCCCCTAGGACAGTCACTCTCCAATGGGAAGCGTTAGCAGACGGTGACTCTCAGAAGGTATTTACTTCAAGTCCATTCTTTCCGGGGCCAGCTGTGTTCCAGAGCACCCCCGTGAAGGTGGTTCTGCCCGTCTTACAAAACAGAAACTAGGGCGGCTGTTGACAGGATTGAGAGGCAAGTTCACAGGCAAGGTGTTGGGGGTGTCAGTGTAAAATTAGCAGAGTATAAAAATCTAATGACTAAGAATGCCTTCAGCCACTAGATGGTGTATCGATTCTGCCATTTAAAGAGTCCCAGTTGTTGAAATAAAAGATGTTCAGAGCAGTTGAAGAGCTCAGATCTAATTATAACTCACTTGGGCCCTCTTGGCATAACCCAGATCAAACTCAGTTAAATGAGCTGTTGGCAGACCCTGCCAAACAGCTGTTTAAACTCTCCTTTTGGCATGCTAGCCAGAGCCCAAACCAGAGCATCCCCCACTAGAATTAGGATTTCTCTGTTTCTTTAACCATTAGGCTAGAGAGATATGCTTGCTTGTGCTCCCTCTCCTCAGCCAAACACATTTTACATTCTGGCTGCAAAAAGGAGCAATTCTGTAGAAGGGACAGTAAGAACTCAAAGGTGGCACTACCTCCTCGCCTTCCTTTAATCTTATTTTCACACCAGAACAAAATGACTCCTCTTCTTTGACAGAATAAATCATTTTACAGCATAAATGAAGTCATCTTGTGTCAGGACTACACGGTGGAGGCACTTCTCTACAATCTTCCATTAGGTTGGTCCAAGAGAGAGGTAAAGGGGAATAACAAGAACTAAGATCTGAACACTCTCTGGAGTGCTGAAGTTGACTGTACTAAGCAGCTCCTTTCTCAGTGCTCAAGGTTTCGATATGGTCTCATTTGTTTTTACGTTACACTGAGATGAGCACTGTGACTAAAGTTGCTCAGAACTCAGGGCATTTTTTTTGTTTCACTCTAGACAATTGTTTTTATATACGAGCAATGACAGGCTGCTCAAAGCACTGTCCTTCAACCACATGACAGTTGCTGTATAGGGAGCAATGATCCAAGGATCATTTCTTGTTTTGGCAGGGAGAAGCCCCGAGGGGTCGGAAGCATGTGTAACAGGATAAAGACAAGGACTCCCAATGGCTATTATTAGGTATCTGATCCGAACCTTAGGAATTCTGGCTCAGCTATCAGTTTGCAGGCCAGAGAGCCATGGTTAGGCTAACAGTTCTCTCAACTACTGCAATCTACATTTGCTTTTCAGTGTAGGAATTAAACTCTTTAAAAATATTTTTGCTGGTGGACATTACTTAAACTTGATGGCTCCATCCTACCTCTCTCCTAGGTTGATGCCCTTGGTGAGTTTATTAACAGATTCTTAAGGCAATGCCGTATTTCCCTTCTTATCATGAGATTCGTCCATCGCTTTTGGTCCAAGTGTGTCTCTGTCTGGGATGAACTTGCTGCCGTCTCATTACTGTAAATGACAGCAGGGCGGTCAGGCTGGAGCGCAGCAATGGCATAGGGGTTGGCCAAGATCCGCTTCCCCCTTGCTGCCCCACAGCAGCCTCGGGCCTGGGGAACTGTGATGTCTGGCAGTGCCCGAGCGAGAGGCCTGGGCTGCCTGCATCATGCCATGCGCCACAGGCTGGCTCACAGAATTACCACAGAAAATTTCCCCCACGATTAAAAACAAACCCTCGTGCTCTCAGCCTTCCTCCTCTTACTTCGGGCACTCCACTCAGGCCTCTTGTCTTTGTTTATTCGTCATCAACGCAAACACTGTACAAATACAACCCCCCGGCGGAGGAGCTCCTCCGGCACAGGAGGGAAGGGCAGGCCGCTCCCGCTTTCCCCTGGGCGCCTGGCTGGGTGTGCGGGGACACCCCGCTTCCCCGAGCCCCCTCGGTGCCGGAGTTACCGCTGCCGCCCCGCTCGCCCACCCCTCCGCGAAGCACGGCCCCGCTTCCCGCCCTGCCGCCTCAGGGCCTGAGGCCGGCCGAGCCGCCCCCCGCCCCCCCCCACGGCCGCGCGGGACCGACGCTCGCGCACGCAGGCGCCCTGCGCGGGGACTGCCGGGGGGGGGGACGGGACGGGACGGGACGACGACGACAGTGCCGCGCTCTCGCGAGATCTCCCCGCGCTGCCGCTCCCAGCCGATGGGCGGGAGCAGCCGTGACGTGACGTGACGTGGCGCGGCAGGGCGCTACGGGCGGCCGGCAGCGCGCGCTGTGGGCAGTCGTTTCTTCCCTGGGGCGGCGGTTAACGGGCCGCGGGGCGCGCGCCCTTCCGCCGCGCGGGAGGGAGGAGCAGGAGGAGGAGGAGGAGGAGGGAGAGCGGGGCGGTCGCGGTCGCGTCCCCGTCCCCGAGGCGGTCCGGCCGGGCCCCCGGAGCGATGATGGCCGCGGCGGCCGACCTGGAGTCCTCGCTGGAGCTGAGCCTGACGGGCAGCGGCGCGCTCCCCGGCGGGCTGCCCCCCGCGCGCTCCCGCATCTTCAAGATCATCGTCATCGGGGACTCCAACGTGGGGAAGACGTGCCTCACCTACCGCTTCTGCGCCGGCCGCTTCCCCCAGCGCACCGAGGCCACCATCGGCGTGGACTTCCGCGAGCGCGCCGTCACCATCGACGGCGAGCGCATCAAGGTACCGCCGGCGCCGCGCCGGGAGGGGGCGAGGGGGGGCTCGCCGCCCTCCCCGCCCCCGTGCTCGGCCCTGCGAGCCCGGGGCAAGGCCGCCGGCCTTGGGAGCGCTGCCCGCCGCGGCCTGGTGCTGGCCTCCGGCCGCCCTGCGGGCAGCTGCCGGCCGCCGTGGGCCTTGGCCGGCCGCAAGGTGCCGGGGCGGCAGGGGAGGGTGCACCCGGCGGGCCCCGGCCCAGCTGCTGGCGGGAGGGAGCAGCCCGGGCCTGGTGCACGGCTCCGGCATCGCTGTAGGCAGCAGCTGGGAGAGCAGGGGAAGCGGGAGGACAGGAAAATGCGGGTGCTGACGGATGGCAGGCCGGGGCCGGTGAGCCTCTGCCAGCGCCTGAACAGCTTACCTCCAGAGGCCCGGGCAGCCGGCAGGCCTGCGCGCCGTTGGCCTGAGGACCGGGCATCCCAGCCTTCCCTTGTCGCCGCGCCGCTCGCCGGTGTGGTGCTGCACGGTAGGCTTCGCAGGCTCTGGTGTCACACTTCCGTAGCTCAGAAGTTCAGTGCGGTTGTATCGCATAGCCGGTAGCCTCGGCTGCATCTGCTCTGCAACTTTGTTTAAAACTATTTTGCCTTGCTCCTATTCGAAATGTAACTACCACGTGGGTTTCTACGATGGTGAAAAATTCCTACATAGGCCAAACCTTTGCGCAGCTTTTGGCAGATGTTAATAATTTCTCCTTAAAATGGACCAGTATTTTAGTGTTGGCTATGCCTGGTATCAGCAGCTCATTGCCTCCCAGAAACTCTGCTTCTGTGTTTATCAAGGATCACACTTAATTGGCTTAACCTTCAAGTCCACAAAGCTATGCAGGTGCCACTGTTACGAGCATTTTGCTTTAGAAGTGTCCCGTGAAGAAATTTAACATTGTTCAGGCGTGAACTGATACATCCGTGATAGCAGTGTGTTACAACTTTTAATTATTTTTTTTTAGGATTTTGTTAAGATTGCTGCATGTTTAGGCAAATGTGGTGCAGAACTGGACAGTGACAGGTTGGATACCTAGCTCACCATTCGACCATTGGTTTTTACTCTGATTATAGGTTTCGCTAAAGCTTAGTCTTACAAAACTAAATTTAGTGAAAAATTGGATGGGAGGAAAAAATGCTCTTTTACCTTCTTTGCACTTTAAAGCAAATTTTAAAAGTATATGAAATATACCTAGTCTGCCCGGTAGATACATAAATGCTAGTGGTGATCCTAACAGTTATTTGCAGATTAGACTACTAGCTGCTTACAAATGCAGTTTGTTTACTAGGCGTAACATGGTTTTAAATGTAATCCCCTTCTACTTCTGTATTACAGTTTGTTTCTATGAGCAAACTTTAATAATGTGTAGAAAAAGGGAGTAACAGTAGTCTTGGAATTGTACTTTCACATTTATTATCACTAGGCTTTGTAATTACAGCTTACAGTCATGTAGCTGAAAGCTATAGTTTTTCCTTGCTTACTTACTGATTAAAGAAATCAGTAAGTTTATTTGTCATCAACAGGGGAGACCTTATCGCTCTCTACAGCTACCTGAGAGGAGGTTGTACTGAGGTGGGTGTCAGTCTCTTCTCCCAGGTAATTAGTGATAGGACGAGAGGAAATGGCCTCAGGTTGTGTCAGGGGAAGTTTAGACTGGATATTAGGAAAAATTTCTTTACTGAAAGGGTGGTCAAGCATTGGAACAGGCTGCCCAGAGAGGCGGTGGAGTCACCATCCCTGGAGGAGTTCAAAAAACGTGTAGACGTGGCACTTTGGGAAATAGTTTAGTAGGCACAGAGGTGTTGGGTTGACGGTTGGACTAGATGATCTTAGAGATCTTTTCCAACCTCAGTGATTCTATGAAATTGTGGAGGGCATGTAAGTCCATTTGCCTTCCTTCTATTGTGTTTTTTTTCACCTCATATCCTTCTTTTTAACTAAAAAAGAAAAATTAGTAGGAGTCTTTGTTACTCTTTTTCTTTATAAAACCAGGGAATAGCACTTCTTTAGCTGATAGCTGAGATTCTGTAGTCCCTGATCTGTTGCTGTCCATGACAGAAGAGAGAACCTCCTGAGGGATATCTTCTTGTCAGCACCATCTTATTGACTGGCATTTTCACCACCTCTGGATTATCCCTGGCCTTTGTTGGAGAGAAGTGAAGAAGAATATAGCCTAATCCACAGGTCTGAGATGCTTCACATAGGTTATTGTGCCATTTTGTTATATATGTTGTGGTAGGTTGTTTTGCTGCGCTCTTGAGAATATAACCTGTTGAATATACCAGTTCTGGTTGAGGGAGGCAGAGAACTGAAGGAGGCTATTTTGAGACATGTTGTTTTCCGGGAAGTTCTGTTTCAGCTTTAGAAGGAATAAACTTTATCATTACGGCCAGGACTGTAGCTCTTAAGGGGATGCAGCGTGTCGTCAAGTATGCACCAATTTTTGTTTTTTGCCACCTCCTCTCACTCATCTTCACCTTTCTTGCTTGTAGCAGTGAGCTCCAGCAATGCCTGTTGAACCAGGAAAGAGAGAAGCTCAGATGAACTGAATTACTCCTGTTCTTGCTGTGCCCTGAAGGGCTTGCTGAGCAGAGGAATTTTTCCTCTTGCATCGAAGGAGATTATGAAGTAGTGTCTTCTCTTTCTCCCTTCTCCCTTCCCCCAGCCAGCTGGATGGTCATTCCTGTGCTGCTACAGTACTGAGCATTTCCCTCGCAGCTGGAAAAATGCTGTGTCACTGGCAGGAACACAAGCACACTTCTTCTCGCTGGGGGGTCTCCTGCACAGGAATTGTGTAGAATTCCAAGACATAGGGAGGACTGTATTCCTTTGTACAGAAGGCTAACAGCTTCGTATGAAACACTGATGCCTAGATGTGATTAATAAATTAAAATTTTCAACAAATTAATTTTTTGCATTCTAAATTTTCCTGTTCCTAAATTAATCTAAGCATTGACAATCAAAGAAAACAATGAAGTCACTCTTGACTGACCTACATTAAAAGAGCAAAGGATGCACATGAAATTCAAAGAAGAAAGTCCAAACGTCATGTTCTGTGCCTTTGAGCTCTTCAGGTTTTTTTTCCCACATCTTGTAAAAGGAGACATAGTTTACCATTTTATCTATTAAAGGCCAGTTATACTTTTACTAGCGTGTTATAAATCATGC
The DNA here is from genome assembly GCF_034638445.1 of Ciconia boyciana. Taxonomy (NCBI): domain Eukaryota; kingdom Metazoa; phylum Chordata; class Aves; order Ciconiiformes; family Ciconiidae; genus Ciconia; species Ciconia boyciana. The sequence continues at coordinate 71,567,853 of NC_132938.1, read as the reverse complement.
ATGCTAAGGGAGTCCTTGTTTAGAAAACAGCGTTTCTGGATCCACAAAAAGGAGTCAGAAGGTGGGAGGTGATCACTGAGTCAATATATTTAAGTACCATTTATCTTTCCTAGGGAGTGTGACAAAGTGATTCTGTCCACAGTTTTATTAGCTGAATTATGCTGTTAAACCAAATATTCAAATCACACATTTTAAAAGGCTATTATAAAAAACATGCTCCCTTGAAGATTGATAGTATTGAACTAATAATGAAACAGTAATCTTAATTCATCAATGCACATCTATTAATGTGAACATTTTCTGTGTTGTTTTTCAGTAGAGCAAATATTTTTGGGGGGCAGAAATGGAATGGTCTCCCCAAGTTCACCTGGTAAGAGGAAAAAAGAAACTTCTAAAGTGTGACATTTTCAATCTTGGCGAAGGATTTCCCTCTCGGTGCAAATGATTTCATGCCAAGAATATTAACATTTTTAATTTGAGATAATACCCCTCAAGCTTGAAAGCTGCATGTAAATAAAGTTCAGGAGGAACTGTAGTTTAAGCTTAACTTGGAAGATATGTAAACCTTTAATTTAATTTCCCCTTCTCTACCCAAGGCTGGCCATACACTTGCAGATCTGTGCTTGACTGAAGCATGACTGATTTCTGCTCTGGGAATGAGGTGGAGAGAGAAGTGTAAGCTCACAGCTACCTGTGAAAATGAGCTCCCTCTTTAAATTAATTTGATAAAGCATTTTTCAAGATTATCTATAGTGATTCCTTAACATTATGTTGTCTGAACATAAGGATTACTTCAGGCTGTGCTTCTTTCTTCTCTCTTTAATTTGTCAAATTCCAAATTAAAATTTTCCATGAGTCTCCTGACTTTATAGTGTTTTATAAGTGCATAGAACTAGAAGTATCTCTCATCTGGGTAGGTGAATGAATCTTACCTAAACTTAGGTGCTTATATTTAATCTGATTGTCTAGACTCCCTTAACAGACCATGGAGATGCAGTCAGTTGTCTTTAGAGTGTAATACCATTGGCAAAAAGCGGGTATTTGCTCTAAAATGAGATGGATTGCAACTGACTACCTTTTTCTGCAATCAGAGGCTAGGGTGACTTGCCTTGCTTAATAATGACCCTTTTAGAAGCAGCACATAGATCTCTATAAGTCTGTGGATCAGAAGCTGTGCATAACTGGACTAGACTACAGAAGCCAAGCTGTTCTGATGTTCTCATGTAAATTCTCAGTTCCCCTGATGAAACCAGTAACTGCCATTTCCACCTGCTCCAATCTGAGTTTTTCTCAAGGATGGGTGACCAGGGTTGAACATAATATTGCAGAAAAAGTCGCACCATCCTGAAACATCACTTACTCTTTTTCCTTCACTCTGGCACACTAGTGATTCATAATGTCCTGTGATTGACTCGGTGTATCTGGATCGTCATCCGTTTTAATAATTTCCAAACTAATGAATCCTGCACTTACAGGAAAAGTCCTTATTATTAGTCACTGTTATCAAGACTTTGAATCTGCTTCTATTCAGTTTCACCCTATTTCTACTGTTCCAGCTTTCAAAAAAAATTCTGTGTGATACTGTAATCCTCCTCTCTCTCAGTGATGCATCTTGGCTTCTTGCCATCAGCAAATTTCCCTGGCACTTGGGCTTCCTTTTTTTTTAATATCAAAGTCACTGGCAAAATGGTAAACAAGGCAACTTTCAAGACACTTGCAATTTCTAAATAAGTTTTACTGAAATATTTGGATCAAAGTAATGCAGAACTATGGTAATGGGAGAACAGTTTCGTCAAGGGAAGATATCGGCTGTACCTTTCATGGGAACAGATTGAATTTTAAATTTACCTTCATTGTTTACAGAACATTTAATATTTCTTGGATCTGGAGTCTGAAGAAAAACTCCCCTTTCATTGCCAGGGAAGAAACATTTCTTTCTGACATTTCCTGCTTAAAAGTTAAAAGCTGAAGTACTAATCAAATTGCCTCAGCCATCAGGGATCAGCTGTACAGGACAGACAGGAAGCTAGGACTCAGCTTTGACCAAGAAATCAAATGTTGTCTTTCAGTGTTAACACCATCACTAAGGTGTGTGTGATAGAGCCACACACTAGTTTATTTCTTACAGTGTACAGTTAATCTAGCATTGTAGGTGAACCGGCTCTGACTGCTGTATGTTGCAGCCCCATGTCTCCTGGAGAGCAAGTTTGTTAAAATATCACTGTGTCCAATAAGTGCACAATTCTGTAGCGTACTCTACGCATCTGAGGACTCCAAGCTTCTGTTATACCAGGATGATTGATGCATTTAACATTTTTATTAGTTCTTGCTTACATCTGCTTGTGCTTCAAGGCTTGTTTTATTTTGTTTTAATCTGGACACGAGAAGTCTGAAAGCATTTCAGTTCTTCTGAATGTTTTTTTGTCCACTATACTGACTAGGCTTCAAACAAATATGTTCAGTCTGTTTGGGATAGAATGATGCATACCTGGAAACAATAGTAGCATGTTAAGCTAACAGGAGGTTTATGCTTTTTTTATTATTATTATTATTATTCCTTTTATGTATGCTTTGATACTACAAACCACAGTATGGTCCTAGCTTAAGCATTACATAAGCTTAAGTTAGAGGTTCATCACAGGAGGGTTTGATTCCAATAGATACACTGCAGAGAAAGATTTCTTTGTCCTGTTTGTGGTGGTGGTGTTATTCATGCATGGTTTGATTTCTTCCTACTTTTATATAGTACCACAATAGGCAGTTAACTTCATGCTAAGAACAAAACTTTGGGGAAGATGACGTTATTTTTGGCAATAAAAAAATCATGTCAGTGGAGAGTTGTGCTGCGAAATACACGTTGTTTTTTCAAATAAAAGTGCTATTGCCAAGACTTCAGGATTTGTTTTTGTAAAAATCTTACAAAATACGTGCTCCAATCAATTTTTAGAAAGTCGTATTTGTGATCAAATTGCATCATCATTTCTTCCTGGCGTCAATTGTGAGCAGCTTTGAAAGCGAAAGTTTCTGAAATTGTGTAAAAGCAACAGCTTTCTTTAGCACAAACTTTTCAGTATGATTAATTCAGAAGAATGGATTTCTGTGATCATGTGACTTGCCTAGCTACAGGTAATTTGTCTTATTTTCCAACATGAGTAATGAAACTTTTTTTTCTCTCATTGTCTTTCCCTTTTCAGATCCAGCTATGGGATACAGCAGGCCAGGAGCGCTTCAGAAAGAGCATGGTGCAGCACTATTACAGGAATGTACATGCTGTTGTGTTTGTATATGATATGACAAACATTGCCAGTTTTCACAGTCTGCCGTCATGGATAGAGGAATGCAAACAACACCTTCTTGCCAATGATATACCACGGATTCTTGTTGGAAATAAATGTGACCTGAGGAGTGCTATTCAGGTACCTACGGACTTGGCCCAGAAGTTTGCTGATACTCACAGTATGCCATTATTTGAAACCTCTGCCAAAAACCCCAATGACAATGACCATGTGGAGGCCATATTTATGACACTGGCTCACAAGCTTAAAAGTCACAAGCCATTAATGCTTAGTCAACCCCCAGATCGCGATGAAATACGTATAAAGCCTGAACCAAAACCTGCCATGACCTGCTGGTGTTAAATCATATTATTATCAGCTGTCACCTTGTCTTGTTTGCAAACGCTTCAAAATTATGATCTTGGCAAAGTTCCAGGTTTTGGTAGCAATTATAGCGAATCTCTTTGGCACTTTAATGTGGGTTTTTTTCTGGTGTAGATGTGCCCATCTCATGTTCTTGCACTTTGTAATTGTACTTTCTGAATTACTGAAGTTTCACTATAAATATACAGGAAAGTAAACTTTCAAGTGAAGTTTTGACAAAGCAATTCTACTTGAGCTCTTGCTGCCTGAGATTGTTTTCGTCACTTGTGGTAAGGTTATAAATAGTAAGCCAGTTTACTAACATTTTTGGTTGCTACTTGCATTGGAATAATGTAGGAGAAAAAGTGTTTTGTGACAGCCAGAAAGCTTGATTTTTGGGTCAGTGAGTGGGGAGATTTCTGGTATATGAAGGAATATTTGGTTACTGCTAGCAAATTGCTAAGCAAGTACCTCTTTATTTTAAAAACAAACCCCAGGACTGTCAGATAAAGTTTGGGCTGTCAGTGTAGGTGCAAACTGCTAGCTTTTGGCCTGTCATTCCACTGTAAACTTTGTCTGTTTCTTCACGGCAATGGTAAGAGAATTGACAAACTTGTCCCTACCTCTAGACAATTATCTGATACTTAAAACTTCATTAATTTTTCATAATTAGCATGTAAAACTAAACTATGCATTTCTTCTTACAGAAAGTACTGTAGCACTTGTAGATTTGGGGTAGATTTGGGACTGTAACTGTCCATAACTTCTCTGACCTTACTAAAACTTCAATGAGGACTTATTTCTAAAGATGCTGTATTTGAGTTGAGTGTCCTGGGGTAAGTACAAACACTTAAGTAAATAAAAGATTGAGTGAAGCTGGCAAAAGCATACTGGTTTTCAAAGCTGGAGTTTCGGAGGATTTTAGTCATGATGAATGCTTTTCAAATATCTTGAAAAAGCTGTTTACAACCAACTTGATAACGTATTTTAGGGATGGAAATGCTTAGGACAAAATGTTAGGAATATGGGACTTCCTTAAAATACTTCTGAATACAAAATAAATTAGATCTTGAAATATGGAGAAAATCTGCCAAATACGTAATCTGTTACAGATTTTTGAGCTAAAACCTGCTTGTGTTATGTCATGGCTATATGTTGGGCATCCTTGGCATTACTAGTGTGAGTTTGTGGTGGGTCAGATGAGGGAAATTACTCCTCTAGAACCATCTTCTTCTGTGTTCTCATAATTGCAACCATCTTATTTCAGCTCTGTCTGAAGGTCAAGTTTCATAATAAAAATGGTGCTAGGTTGCACATAATTACATAAAGCGAAATGTAAGCCATAGAATGTAATCTATGACTTCATTCATATGCCACGTCAAACAATGTTTTGTGACTTAGGTTTTTAAAGGAATTGAAGGGAAAGTGAACATTTTTGATTTGCAATGTGTAGTGGGTGATGCTGACTGGAAACTAAACGGAAGGGCCACTTCAGAAGCTGTCACCCTAGTGATCACATTAGAAACAAATTATTGAAACAAGATAACTAATATTGTTTAAACTTACAATTAATAGGAAGTAATTCTATTGCAAGTTATACTGACAAAAGAAAAATGCATTGACTTTTTTCTAGATTTAGAAAGAGCATTTAATTTGGTCTAATATGATTAAGATGTTTAAAAAGAATCTAAACAAAAGGTAGTATTTTTTTCCTGTATAAAGCTGCTACAACTGTGACAGTAATTTTGTTTAGGAAACATTTGTAAAAGGGAACTTTTGTATTCACTCTGAACCTTACGTGACTAGAATTTGGTTTACAGTCCTTTCAGAAACAATCAGCTTTTTAACACTAGTGTCCTTAATGATTTTTTAAGAAAAGGATTGATCTTAAATTTATGTGTATACTATTGTAAATATATATGGTTTACAGTCCTCTTGGACAATTTGTTTTTCACTCATGTCCTTAATCTTTTGTCTCAAAAGGATCCATCTTAACTATTTGTATAACAAGTATGTCAGCAAACTTTTTTTTTTTAATAAAAACCAAACAGAATGAAGGATTCCAAAGTCAGTCAGTCAGGTTGGGGGTTGAGGTAAGGAAATTATGTAGCTACAATGTTACTGTTAAATTTGATATCAAACATCTGCAAATCTGTTAAGCTTTATTTGAGTTATTCACAACCTGTAAATAAGGGCCCTCATGTCATTAAAATTGTGTGGAAACAGTGTTTAAGTATGTAATTTTGTCTTCAGCACAAAGCATGTTTTAATGGTTCTGCCATAAAGGTAATGTGGTCATTAATGCAGGATTCAGTATGCTTCCTGGCTTTCAGTGGTAATGTTCTGCCCACAAAATTGATGTCGAAAGTACTGACTACTTTGTATATGTATTTTCACTTTACCAAATTGTAAAGTTGGGTTATTTTGTATGTGTTGGGGGGAGGGCAAGACACAATCCCAGAAACCTAATAAACTGGCTTTGCCACAAACTGCTATCACTTGTTTTCAATAATTATACTAGGAATGATGATATAATTTCTTACGGTAAAATCCATTAAAAAAACTGTAAGGGAGGAAAAAGAGTTTCTACTTTCTGTATGTGTGGGTGACAATTTTGTGAAAGACTGTCACAATACTTGGCCTGCTGTCAGTGTTTTCTTGCGATGGCTCTGAGTTGTTTTGGAGCATCTGAAGCACCCACCTGATGATTCAGAGGCACATTCGGGATTTATTTCAGATTCCAGAAGAATGGGAAGTGATACAACAGTTACAAAACTAGGAATTACTAGTATGTCAAGACCCTAAAGGAGTCCTCTCCATTCTTCTTCTCCTAGTCTCACCTCATGTTCAGAAAGAAAAGCTCTTAACTTCACATACAGGTGGGACTTTATTATCTCAAAAGTCAGTATTGCAGGTTTCCATAGGTGTATGCATGCACACACACACACACACACAGAGCAAGGCTTCAATTCCAATTAAGCTGGCTTTTTGGTAAATGTCATAGCCCTTTCCCCACAAAGGAACTCTCAAATCATTCGTGTTTTATACTGTTTCACTGCTGTTCTATTTATGCTCCTCTTCTACTTCCACACTTAATAATGTATTAAAAACAAAAAGATAAAACACCTTTTGGATATTATTTGCGTCTTTATATATGATTACAGTCATCACTGCTCACACAGGCTGTTAATTCTACTGAATGATTAAAAGAACGTGTCTATTGAATGTGAATACCTTGTGCCTTTGGACCCTGGGAATGACCAGAAGGGACCTTGGTAGACTACCAACAGTGCGATGCAGTTGTGAGCTCTTGTCCTAGATTGGCACTAGCTATTTCATCAAACTGCCTAGGAAGCAAGAGGCTGACATACAAACTCTGGATGTGTCCTAGTATTCATGCATGTACTTGCTGCACATTAGGGTTTTCTTGGGGTTTTTTTTTTCTCCTCCTTTATCATGATGTTATAGCTAAGAAGCATCAAAAACACATGGGGTTTTTATGTGTACTGTAATCTCCCCAAAGCAAAAAATTGCTGATCCAATAAAGGCTCTAACATACATAGTCATTAAAGAATTTGAAAGATGAAATAGCTCCACCCTTGTAATTTTTTCCAGCTTTATAAACCAGTAATTTTAAAAGACAGCTTTCCAGATGTAGTGAGAATAGATTAGGACCCCTAATGAAAGTAATATCTTTCACTTTAATCTTATTTCATCTCTAATATATGGCTTAATGATGTAAAAATTAGTTAAGCTCTGACTTTGATGAAAGGGAGTAATGTGGGAGTCCGTACAAGGCTTAAGGTAGAGGCGGTCTTGCTTCCTACTCCCTCTTCGACCTTTACCACCTTCGTCTGTGACTCACGGGGGCTTTCCCACCCGGGATCAGCAAAACTGGACAGCAGAAAAAGCATCAGGAACTGTTTTCCCTCTAACACCGCAGCTTTGCATAAAGACAAAACTGATCAGTGTAGTGCTTGCCTATGGCTTTGATCATTCTTGGACCAAAAATTGCTGGTTTTGTCTGTGTCTCCCCTAACATTTGATCCTGCGCTGGGAGGGCAGCTCCTCTTTTGCAGCTGGTTGTAGACTTGTTACCTGATTCATCCTGTATGATGCAGCATAATTGTCATCTTAAATGGTAACCCTGCACTAACATTTTCCTTGACTGATCATCTACTAACTTGCTGCTTTTATAAATTTGTTGGAAGTCATATTCCTTGTCCCCTCTCAGTGAATATTTTCATGTCCATCTGAGTATATAGTTCTAATGGTCTTTTTTTTTTCCCCAGAGTCCTGCTTTCAAGGCCATTGACCAATGTTTCATAACATCTCAATTCCCAGATAAAAGTAGAGCCACATGCCATTTTAAAGTAATAGTAATTAGTAGTAATAGTAAATAGTAGTAGTAGTACTATTTATAAATAGTACTAATAAAAAATAGTAGTAATAGTAAAAGTAGTCTGGTTTTCTATGTAAACCAACACAAAACTAACGTGATCTTTCTTAAATCTACTGAAGTTGTAGATAGCTTTAGAAATTGGCATTATTCAAGGACTCACAAAAAACCCGCTGTTTTGAGTTTGAGGGTTTGGTTGTTTTTTTTTTTCATCTGTTGATACTGGACACCCAAAGGAGGCCTCTCATTCATCCGGCTGAATGGCGGCGAGGGCTGTGGTCAGCGAGGGCTGTGAAGAGACATTGAGAGGGAAAGAATTGCTGATGGCTTCCAGTGACGTCCTGGGACTCGCTGGGCTCTGTACGGCCTCCCAGCTGCAAAATCAGCGTCACAGAGACTGACACCTATTGAAGCACTTGCTGAAGGCAGCTCCTTGTAGTGCGGGAAGATATTTCTGGAGCCCAGAAGAAGGCACGTAAAAGCTGCTAGCCATCCAGGGACACTCACTGAGGTGCATAATGCTGCTCCGTGCAGGTATTATCTACGTGTATCATTTTCTGCCTTTGCTGAATCACCTCTGGTTAATGAGAATCTTGAATGACAGAATACTTAGCTAATCATTTAAAATGAATGAAAAGCAAATTTCCCAGCAATACCAATGATCGTTTCAAGAAACTCATCATCCTCTCCCCGTCCTGCTCTTCTCACCCCTGAAAAACGCCCTGGAATTGATGTAATGTGACTGAGGCCTGGGGACTGAGATATAGTGGTGATCACTGACCAGAGACTTGGCTTGTACTTGCAACTAAGAGCAAGAATGTCAGCTAGAGTCTCAGGGCGAGCAGCTGAGTACTGCACATGCTGTTTGACTGTCTCTTAGTACCAGCAGAAGCGGTCCAGGCTTGGGCTGCACTCCCCTCAGTGGAAAAGGCTGTTCAGTGCCTCTAGCTATGGCAGCGACAGCAGCTTCGCCTGCCCTCAGCTCAGAAAATGACCCACCAGACAGGCAGACGGCATTTAACACGTGTGCTGCACTCCCCTTCTCCCCTCCCTTCTTTTTGTTGTTGTTGTTGTTGTTGTTGTTGTTGGGGTTTTTTTGGGTAGCAGAACTTGCAACTCACTTTACTACCGGGTGTATGAGAGCTGGTATTGCCAGTATCAAAAGTTCAAAAAGAAGTAGCCTGTTCTCTCTTTCCCAAAATTAATTATAATAAGATTGGCTTTGAAATAAATGGGACATCTTAAAAAAAAAGTGAGGGGGGTGCATGTTTTGGATTCCTGTCTGCTTGCATCTTATTTTTAAACCTGTAGGGTGCACCTGGGTCTCACAGTCGGTGTTTCCATTAAGAGATGGAGTTCGAAAACAGACTTTGCTTACACATTTAAAAACAACAACAACAAGCCCACCAGAATGTTCAGGTAGTTACTCGCTCCCAGAGAATCAAGGAAAAGCAACTATATTTGACAACACCGAAGAGCTCAAGGGGGCTCTCTCTCTTCCTTTATCTGCCCATCATAATCCAGCTTTCTGTGCAGTCAATTCACGTCAGGTCCTGGTTTAAAACAAGTAACTCTCTTTATAGCACTGCAAAGAGCTTGCAGTGCAAGCTGAAAGCAGCAGCCCTGCCGCCGTGTTTGAGACGAAAAGCAGTACATTAGACAGTCAGATCTTCATTTTGGAAGATAATGGTGGGGTTTTTTTCTTTCTACTAATACTAATATTTTTCAGTAGGAGGTATACAGAGTGTCAAATTTTTAAAAAAAGGATAAGCATTGCCTTTCTAACAGCTTATAAGCTCCTTTTTTTAAATAGACTTTCTGTTTCAGATGCCGTCAAACCCCTGAAAACCAGCTAAGTGTTGCATACATATAGCCATAAGCACGCAAAACCACAATGGTAAAATCACAATAAGGTGGAGCCTCCAGAGCCTGGGTGATTACAGCCTATATTTTTCATACACACATGTGCATGCATCCACACACACAGAGGTATTAAGTAAAAGGGAAGAGGCAACTAGTGTGAATGTGAGCCTGTGAAAAGTAAGAGTCATAAGACTGTGATCTTAGCTCAGTACTTCCTTTTCTAATTATTTTTTTGGTTTGCATTGCCTCTTGGAGAAGGTCACAAGCAGAAAAAAGGCTCTGTTGTGATGCAATATGGTAAACTCCCTCTTAGTGCATATTTTTAGTTATTTACTTTCAGAAAAACATCATACTGTGCATCTAAATCACGCATCGTAAAGCAGAGGCCGTGTTTGAAGACTGTTTTTCCTCTCCCATGGCCAAGTGGCCTATCTGAGTCTTGGCTGTCACTTTGAGTGCAGACCCCTGGAGCTGGAGAGGCTTTCCTTCCGCTCTCTTATTTCCCGGGTGGCAGCAGGCTAACTTCGGGATGCTGGTAATGTGCAGGTGCTGAATGCACTTTAAACCCTCATCCTCAGCCTTCATCAAGGGGGGATGGGGGGGGAATCAACCCAAGCTTACTGCTAGTGAGTGAAGCTGGTAGAAGTCAAGTTCAAGCAAAATTATGTTGTTTTTTACGCACCACAGTTAAACTGGAAGTCCTGGCCATGGGATGGTGGGACTGCTAGGATTTTCTGAAGTTTTAAGAAAAAAAACTATACACATTAACAGAAGAGGATTTCTTTTTGCCTGTGACTAAATGGGTGGGAGGGGGAGCTCCAAGCTCCAAGTAGTTGTTGGTGGAGTAGGGGAACATGTGGTATGTGCTGATGCTGCCCTTACACTCATTCCTAAGCATTTGGGTTCTTGGTTTTTTGTTTTGGATTTTTTTTTGGCTTTTGGCCAGTAAAGCCCCTGCCCACCCAGGGGACACCCCTCAGCCCTGCCTGACCTGCCCGTGCCTCTCCCGGCAAGGCTCATGTCCTCCCCGAGGCTGGGGCCATGGCAGAAAGGTGGAAGTATGGGCTGACATTCGTGGCTGCTCTTAAGTGAAAGCCTGGTCACCCCCACACCCCTCACACCCACCCCTGTGCAGGAAAACAAACTGCTCAGGGGTGTTGAGGTGCTGCTGTTCTTCTTGTCCTTTGTAGTCCTCCATCCCCCGGTGCTTTGCTTAGTCCAGGAAGGGCACACAATGAGAAAAAGATTAAACTGACCCTAAAATACATGCAACAGCTTTTCCATTTACTTCCAGATATTTTTAACCCACTCATAAAGCAGAGGCAATGAAGGGCTTCTGGCTTCAGCAGCTAAAGATTCAGCTGCAGATAAAAAAACATTTGCTAATCAGAGGGGGTTTTCAAGTTCCTGTATGTGATTATTCATCCTCATTACTACCATGAAGTACTAACTTCAATACTGAGCTAGTAGCTGAGTCACTGTGATGCTGCTGTGAAAAAGCACAACGTTGGCAGCCCTTGTGATGGGCTTCTAAGGCTTGCAGTAGTTGTGCTTTTCTCAAATTGCATCTGAAGAGAAATAGTTTGTTTCAAAAGTTTCAGCTTTCATTAAATAGGTGTATTTCATTTTTTTATGCATGGTGATAGATGATGATATATAAATATATATGTTCTATAGATATAAAATATGACCAGAAAATATGTATATTCACATATGTATTTTTTTTGGCATCATAAGCATGCATACTTTGGCAACGTAATGCAACACTTTGGGGGGGTGTACACAATTACAAATTTTTGTTACAGCAGTGAGGTGACCGTGGGGTACATGACGCTCATGGGAGTCCAGTGCTAGCACCTGCTTTAAAGCTCCCGCTCTTGGGCTTTATGGGTGAAGGGCTGTTTGATGTAGCAAAGACTTGGGTCACTCAGGGTTGCGAGGCTGCCTGCCCGAGGCAAAATAAGAGACATAGAAGCGACTCTGCTGAGATATGGTTAGGGAAAAGAACTAGGCAAATGAGAACACCAGCCGAAATCCTGCATGGTTAGTGGGTGTGGGACAAGAGCTTAACAATATTTGCATGTACTGTTTCAGTATAAACACTCTATACAGCAACCAATAGTGATTAAAAAAATTGTGATGAGTGTATTTAAAAACATGTAGTGGACAGAAGTCAGACAACGAAACATGAAATATAAACCGAAGTAATTTTTTTTTTTTTAATTAAGACGACATATAACTGTCATGCCAATTAAAGAGAATGAACATGTTTCTGGTAGTACCGAAGCTGTAACTACAAAAAAGAAGACATTACTGCAACAGCTCAGAAACTGCAAGTGAAGCTATGTAGTTTTATACTGTGTTTCGGTTAGATTGACCTGAAGAGGTGCAGGCCACAGCAGTTGCTATCTTTACAGAAAAGCTGCTAGGGAAGGCTGGGAAATGCTGTTTGCTTTGACGGGCTTTCCCGCCTCGAGTCAGAGTTAGGTCCAAGGACTTTCCCCCATACTTATACACTGTTAGTGCTGGAGAATCATACAATCATAGAAAATCTCAAGTAGGAAGGGATCCATAAGGATCAAGAAATCGCTGACTCCAAAAAGTGCATGCCATGCTCCAGTTATATTAGATGTGTTTTCTGCTGACTATAAAAAAGAAAAGAAAACCTTCCTCCTTTCAGCTGCAGGCCAATACCCCTTTCTGTTTGCAGAACATACCTGTATTTTGATTGATTACTACTACTCCCATCCTTTCACAGCTCTTTTAAGACTCTCTTCTGTAGCCTGCTTTTACCTAGCAGCTAGCAGTAGGTTTGCAGGTACCGCCGGTTGCTGGATGAAAAGGAAGCAGCCAGCCAGGGAAGCTGATGCAAGAAACCGCTGTACCAGAGCCACTGAGACCGAGCAAAGGCTTTGGGAAGAAACTCTTGATTTATCAAGCCAGGTAATTCTTCTGCTATAAACTAGTACCCTTGTGTAGTAAATGGCTTATATATTTTCTTTCATGAGCAAGAACTATATATTCCGGGAGTCATTCCCCACATGAAATATTCTAGGCCAGATCATCTACCTATAGTGAAGTTTGACTTACATTTTGTAGTACTTCATGCTGGAACAGGCAGGGCTATGGAGCACGCAGAGCTGTGATTTTTATCCCCTGGCTTCTCACTGCCTTTTGCCAGCAAAGGGGAAAGCGATTTGTGCCCAGCAAAGGTGACTGCTTTCCGCTGCCCTGGCCCTGAGCAGCCCGGCAGCGTAGGGGAGGAACTGCACCAACCGTATATACCTGCAGCTTGCAACCTGCCTTAGAGGTGAGGAGCGGTGAGACTAAACCCCCATGTCGGTAGCAGTGTCCCGCACACGCCACATCAGTCTGAAACCATTCATATTACTCAACGAGGCTGAGAAAAAAAGCAAAATGTTCCTGTCAGAGAGCACGATGCAAGCGTTGGATTACAAGACTGGGAGTGAAGTTACAAAAAAAAAAAATCCCAAACAAGCTAGTTGTCAAAATCATACCTGAAATGGTTCTCTGATCCTCACCGTGGTTAAGACCTCTCCTCTTCCCCTCCTCCCCCAGCACCTTCTAGCCCTTTCTGTGGGGGAAATGGCTTCAGCAAATACTTTGCCCTTAGTTGAACATTAACTCACAGAACCAGTTTCCCTGATTAACCTTCTGATTACGCCGTGTGATTAACTCTGCTAATGGAGAGGCTGGCAGCCTTCGCTTTTATAGCCCTGGGATCTTGTGCTCCTTGTTCTGTGCGTCAGGGAATAGGGTAACATTTGGCTAAGCTTACTCAAGATAGAAAAACATTTTTGGATGTAAATGCCTTGTCTTTGACTTAATATAAAGAACGCTAACACAAGGTGAGCACAAAGTGCTTGGTGTCCGTGTAATTTTGTTGTGCGGGCCCACATAACCGGGGTCCGTAACCCATGTCAAAAGTGAGGTGCTGGTGTCCTGCCTGCAGGCTGCTCAGGTTAAATCAGCAGTTTCTAATACACCCAAGAAAGGAGCTGGATGCTTGGCCTCAGGGAGATGAAGCACATTTGCATTTATCATTCCTCTTCAAAATGCCAAGTTATTTCCATTTCTTAGTGGTGAGGCATAAGGTGCGTGTGACTAAGGTGCAGCACCCGTACGTGCAGGGTGTTTCAGTGCAGAACAAGCTCTGGGCTCAGGTGGAACCTGGAATTTCTTTTTTTTTCCCTTGGGCTTTGCTTGCATTATTCTGCCAGCACTGTGCTGAGGCGTACCCGCTGCGGCACCCACCCCTCAACACAGGCTGTCACCCTGTCCTGTGTAACCATACCTCCCTCCAGCAGCCACGGGCCCATGCCCACCCCAAAGGGGAAATCTTGCGGTGCTGGGAAGGAACATGGAAGTCGGCTCGGTTCCTGGGATCTTGCCAACAAGGAAAAGTCTGTGGGGAACAAATGACGAGGCCATTTCTACTGGAGGTGCAATGGATGTGTGTTTGCATAATAAATAAAAATCCATCTGATTTCCATCAGCAAAAGCTGGGGGTGATGCAAACCATGAAAAGTCCCTGGAGATACGGGCAGGCTCTGGGAAGGCACCGTAACTAGCATGTGGAATGGGCTACTAAATATAGCACTGGAAGCTGCAATCAAGACTATATTTTCTGCAACGCTAACCAATTAGAGGGAGTGACATTAAATTGGTATACAGTTTCCACCAATTTCCATATTGCAGCTGTTTCTTTTCTAGGAACTCTCCTTTTGTAGAAAGAACTGTTGAAATTGTGTGTCTGTAAGTGATTTGAGGTGCTGGTATTGCGATAGCGATGCTGCAGTTGCACCACTGGAAGGACTGCAAAAAGAAATACAGCCATCAAGGGGTTTATAGCTGCTGCTGCATCAATTACATACATTTTTATTTAGAAGTAGCATAGAGCATACTTCTCTTTTACACACTCATACTTCAATACCTGCTGTTACGGCTATTGTACAGCCAAAGGAGTACGTGCCACGCTGGCAGAGGTCTGCCTGTCACTAAATGCCACCAATCGACCTCTTTCAAAGCTAGCTGGGAGGAACGGGCTGGGTCCTCGGCTTGTGCCTCAGAGCTGGGCCAGGAGGACCTGACCTGCCTCAGCTGTGGTTGCGTCTGCCCTGCAGGACAGCCACGGATTTCACACCTTCATCTCAGGAGTTATCCTTCTGAGCCGATGCAAACAGGGCTGCATTCGAACAAGGACTAGTGACATGTATTCTCTGCATGCTTGCAATAAACTCCAATTGCTTCGTTCAACCAGCAGTTGAATGCTGTTGAATTACACTTGGTATGTACCATCTCACACTGTAATGAGTAATTACTGAATAGTATTTCTGGATGGGACCGTAGCTTCCACCCAGAACCGACGCAGTGGCTGAGCAGTGCATTTTAGCAACAAACTACTTCTAGCAAGCTTCTCCTTTCAAAGGCAAAATCTGTTTTAGACTAAAGGAGAATCAAAGCCACAGTGCTTTTAGCTATTAGCAATCACAACAACCTCTCAGGGAGTCTTCCTTTCTTTTAATGTACGAGAACAGCGGTTTATGTTAATCAAGGAGAAAAACCCCAACATTTCATCGCAGACTGTTTGGAGTTATGCCAGAAGCATCTAAAGATGGGGAAAGTAGTCACGCGCAGCGCTTTGATGCTTGCTAACAGGCACTATACCAGAGAAAAAGGCACAGCATCACTTTTTGAATTACAATGTTTGAATTACTTGAATGTAGTAATGCAAACATTGATACCTTCAAATGGACATCCGCAATGACACCAGCTGTGTTTTGGTTGGCGTAGGCAAACACATGAAGGTGTTCAGAGCCAAAGCCAGAAAGAATTTGGCTACTGTGGCGCGTGGTCAACTTCCAGTTGCCAGAATAGGACCTGCAGCCCCGAGGTAAGCTGCCGGCCTGAGCACCGAGGGACGGGGGCAGTTCCCCCGGCCGAAGCCGGGCCGCGAGGAAGCGGCGTGCGACCAGAGGATGGCTGCGGAGGGAGGCCGGTGCTTAGGGCTGCTCTCTTGATCCGAGTACCTTCCTTTCTTTATAATCCCAGCCATTAATAATCTTAATGGTTAAAGTCAGTAACAGAGACACTTGGTAAGCACCTTACGTGCAAAGGGGTGCCAGAGTCCACTAGGACTTCCTCAATATGCAGCTAAGGGTATTTTTCTGTTTGAGATTACAACAAAAGGTGTAAAACATCTTCAAATATAAACTTCAAAATTTGAAGATGTTTAGTCCTAGGAGTTTTACAAATAATTTAATATGTCCATCTCTGGTCCACCCTCACCAACCCTAAGAGACTACAAAGTCGGACAGGATTTGCTAACTTGCATATGCCAGGATTAATTGCATACCGTAAAGCTAATTTTTGACGATGTAGCTGTGGCAAGCTGTTTTGGAACCAAGGGCATTTTAAGTGCACATGTGATAAGCACAAACCCAGAAGACTGCCTGGCATTTTGTCTGCACACCGCTTTCATCAGGTGAAGGTCTTCACTTGGGTGTCGGAGTCCCTTTACTAGTGTTACGAAAAAGACTTCCATCTCCAGAAAAAAAAAAAATCAAGAACAATTTAATTCCCTCTTCTCTTGGGAACAGGAAAGGCACCTTATATGCTGCAGTAAGATAAATCTTATCTGAGATCATTCCTGGAGTTACATGCCTCGTGGTGGGCATGACTTATCCTACTACTCACAGCACTTTCTCCGGATGGGAACTTACTTTCCAAGCCCTGTTCAAATGAACGTGCTGTATTAATTTACACGGTGGGATAAGTAATCTACCACTTCATGCTCAAGGCCTGCAGGCAAGACATTCACTCGACAGGCACCTCTAAGCCCACCTGGAAGAGAATCATAAAGTACATATGGGACTTTTATGCACCTCAGGAGATGATGGAAGCTGACTGGGAGCTGTTGTTCCTTGGTCTAGAGGACCTCTTGGTCCTCTAGAGAACCTCCAACAGAGGACCTTGGTCTAGATCTGTAATAAATTTTAGCAGAATGGGCCCAAAAATAAGCATTTTTTAAACTTTCAGTCTCCGAAGTCAAAACAGAAAAACTGGAACTGAATTCAGAGTATCTATCTAAGTTACTCTGTAAGAGGAGCTACTGCAACTCCAGTTCCTACCACTAGCGTTACACTTCAGCACTAAAACTAATTGTACCGACACATGTGCACCCCACAGAATCCACATTTTGATGGGGTACCTGCATTGGCAACACAGCAACTTCACCTGCCCCCATCCCTGCCAAGAAGAAAAGGAAAAGCACTCTGAAGCTCAATAACAAAGTGGGTCCTTCATTATACTTCACCCGCTATCATATCATCCAAATAATTCACTGGGTAAGGGGGAGATATCGAGACAGCAGTTGGAGGGGGGAAATACTCCACAACCAGTTTCTTTTAAAAATTAATTGTATTTAATATTTGAATGCCTAAGGCTAGCACTGCTAGACAAAATGCATGATGAATTCTAGTGAAATAAAACGTGATTTAAGTACAAAAGCTGGAGGAAAAATGCTCACGCTTTCCAGAGGCAATGAGGTATTTTAACTATACAAAGTCTGAATGTCCAAAAACATCTGCAGATCTTCCCCTTTGCACTGTGATCTTTGCTGAACGTTGGGCATTCAGTAGTTCTCTCTTTCTGTGTGTGTTTTTCAAAAGGCCAAGGAAAAGTGCATAACCATCTTTAAAGATGAAGAACTTCTTACATTTTGCCACATTTTTAGACTCGTAGCTTTAAAGTGTTCGACCACTTTTTCAAGCCATTCTGATATATGGTGGAGGTTTGGATGCGTCTTCCTCTGCATCTAAGTCCTGGGCTGGAAACTGATCTGGGAAGTTAAAAATTCTGCCCCCAGGGCCTGTGTGGGGAAGGAAAGAGGAAACCATTAGACCTAGTGTAGACACTTGCCCAAACTCCCGAGTTCCTGCTGGCTCGGAGTATTTTGCTTATTGGGATTTTGGCCTGGGATGTAAAGCTTATTCAGGATGTTCCTTCCGCGTCCCTGGTGAACATCCAAATACATGGAGGGAAAGAGTTACTCACTTTGTACAGCGCAAACCATTTCCACAGCCTGACTTTGGTCCTCACTAGGTTGCAACCATTCCTATGAATGAAACAATGCCATCAAAAACCTCATCTGTGAGTTTGTTCAAGAAGATATACCTGAACTCATTTTCAAAGTCTCTGTAGTCCACTCCTCCTAACCAGTTTTCGTTTGAAAGTTTAAAGCAGCCTCACATTACACACTCGGTACCTTTGGGCAAGAACAGCTGCCTTGTAACCTGTACCCATTAATTCCTTACCAAATGAGATGGTCGGATGTACATGTTTAATACAGCATCAGAATTACTCTAGTAGAGAAGTAGCTGGTATTTACTGAGCTCGTGTGCCTCATCACATGAGGTAAAGTCCTCATAAATTAGCAATAAAATGTGGTGTGTCATCTCCCCTACACTTCACACATGGTAGAGGGGATATTTTTATTGTTGAATTTGTAGTTCTAGGGATAAGGCATCTTGGTGTGCAAGTACCAGTAAGTCTTTGAAATGCTGTACCAGGAGCAACCGTTGGTTTAAGGGTGAGAGAAGAAGGAGCAGTTTTTGAGGAGAGCAGGAATTCATAGGAAATGGGACCACAGTAGCTTCAGCACTAATGGTTTGGAAAATGGAGATCACTTATGCTAGGTCTTACACAAGACTGTAAATAAGAGGGAGGTAGTAAAAGGAAAAATACAAAAAGTATAAAACCCTTCTAACATCCACTTAATTTCTTAGAATTAGCCCTGGATGCCTGAGGTAGAGCTGAGGCTAGGTTTATAGAAGAAAAACACATCCTCTCCCCAGTTTCTTCCCCTCCCACCCACACTCAGTACAAATAAACGGGTGCCCTGGACTCCTCACTCACCATCCCAGTTACACTGTCGTAGCATGAGCAGCGTGGAAGACTCCGGCATCCGAAGTAAGCCATCACCAGTACAACAAAAGCACTGCAGACAGATGCGGCTAGCATGGCTATGTTAGCACCCTTGACTACTTTATTAAGTACGAACTTCTGCAAGCAGAAAAGGCAATGTTAAAGTCACATTGAAAAAGTGTTGTTCTCCACCAAAAAATATTCCAATGACTGAAAGAATGCTGCGATTGTGTTGTAGGTGATTGATTCAGAGTCAGTGTTATTTAAAGGCTTTTCTTTCCGTGCTCTGAAGAGCAAGCCAAGTGTGAACCTCAGATACGAAAAGAGCAAGCGGTAAGAGAAGGCTTCTGATTAAATATAAGATGCTATGCAACGGCATCAGGCTTGGAAACAGCTGTAACAATGAGTAGAAACTCAAGAAATGGCTGCTCCTCTTCACACTGAATATGAGAAATGTCTTCTTGCTATACCGACCCTAGCAGCCTGACATTTCAATTTGTTCTGCAATAAATTAATGAACAGCTTCATCTACCTGAAATGTCTTCATCCCTACAGGGAGCCATCGCTTGTACCAGGTTTGAGGTACAAAAGGGCTAACTCATTCCTTCTTTTCAGCTTTACTGTGGGGGATACACTTGAATAATACCCAGTTTTAACCAGCTGACCTGTAACTGCTGTAACTTTATCACCTGAGGTGCATGCAGGCAAGGATTCGAGCCTAGCAATTGCTGCCTCAAACCAGGCCAGGGATACGGCCAGCACCTTTTCATGAGCAGCACCATGATTTTTTCCTGGCACAACCCAAACCCTTTTGCACTCAGCAGCAGCAGTTAACCCAACTGTAATGTGTTTAGGTGCGTACCTAGTGGGCACGTCTCTGAGGACGAGCTGCTGCTCTCAAGCAACTGCTTCTCAGATGGGCATCCAGGTGAGCCGGGTGTTAGTTCACATAGCCACGGCTACTAGCCGTGCTGCAGCAGCAGCAGCAAACGGCAGGAGCTAGCTTTAAAATGTCTATCTAGCCCTACGTGGGTTTTGTGGTTTTCAGTACCTAACTCGATACTTAACTGTAGACTTACAAAATTTTTTTTAAACAAGTGCCCTGCTGCAGGCACCACTTCAAACTCTAATTTAGGCACCCTGGAAGTCTGGTTCTTTTTCCAAGTCATGTCTAGTAATGTTTGCAGATTAAGACAGTCATGTTCCCCAGTAATAAGCATGATGTCGATACTTACTGTATGGATAACATGGACTGGGGCAGAGCTCAGCTCCTCCTCTTCACCATAGTTCAGTGTGAGGGAGCTATAAACTATGACAATGAGGATGGCAACACAAGAGACTATGGAAGCAACTATCAGCATGTTCACCTAGACAGAGACATTAAAGGAGAAAAAGAAGGGGAGGAGGAATTAAAACTATCCTCTGACAAATCAATGCCACTAATACAGACAAAATGTACTAACAAGCATTGTAGGTACGAGCCTTTGGCCTCCCGTAACGCTAAAAAGCACCCGGTAGCAACAGTCACTTGGAAGCCAAACACAGTGCAGGAAAGGTTTCCATGATACCAAATTTCTAAGCTACAACTGAGTCTCAAATCTTAACCACGGGTGCTAGCTGGACCCAAAGACTTTGTTCTTAGAGATCTCTTACTTATAAACAACATCCCCCCTTGGAGTTTACATGGCTGAAGAGACCTGCGTAGGAAATGCAAGTCACTTAACTTGTTTCCTATTTTAGTGTACACAATTCTTAATAACAGGAAAGAACACTAAAAGGAATGCATTCAAAAACAAGTGTTTTTACAGGTTTTTGCTTGTTATTAGAGCCAGCGCTCGTCTGCTGAAGCAGAAAGCGAGGTAACGCTGCATCCTCCTTTCGCTTAGGAATGTAGCGGCTTTTATGAAGGTAACTCGAGGAAATAAGTTCTCAGTCCTGCAGAAGGACCAGCCAGCTCATTCCCCACCAAAACCGTTTTCGACTGCCCCGACATTTTGCCCCTGCCCCGTACACACACAACCACCCACCCCGCCGGCTTACGAGAACTGGGTTCTTCCTCTGAGAAGAAAACAAAGCCAGGATGCCTGGGACTCCCATCACCTGCAGAGCACAGAAGGAGCTGGTAACTGGGAGACAAGTATCGGATTCAGAAGATAAACTACTACAAAGCAGATGAAAAGCCCTCGTTTTCAAGGCTTGTCAGAGTAACTCTTGGGTCAGAAATGGAAAGAGAATTGTTGGTTTCTTCTGTTTTCCTCTGCAGCATCACCTGGGGGCAGGACACTGCATGAAATGCATCTTGCCCACCCGCTACCCCCACGGCAGCAATCCTCTGACTGGCTTCACGACGCTGGCCAAATAATAAAACTGCTTAAGTAAGTCCGATGAAAGTGCTAAAAATGCACGCTGCTTTCCCAAGTCCTTATACATCTTGTAGATGGAAGAAAGATATTACTGGAAGGAGAAGGGCAGCCTCTGGATGGGAGAGAGCGCTTCAGCAGAACTGCCTCGCAGCGCAGCTCGCCAGGGCACGGACATCGGGGTAACATCGGGGTACTGAAGGCCAGGGAGGGAGGATGCCCGCTGCCCGCTCCTCCTTGCAGTACAGAGCATGAGAGCCACTGTGCTGCAGGACACGGATCATCACACAGATGTTCATCTACCTGACGTGAGGCTGAAGTGTTCCCCTCCTAATCTTCGGTGGCCTGTCTGTGGTTGCTATGAATCTGCAAAAAACCCTGTCAATTGCCACTATTTTCTACATTATCCAGTAGAAATGTATATTACTTAGCTCCTTCAGAGAGAAGTCTGCTTGCACTCTCCTGCCTGTACCATGATAAGGAAACTTTTATTACCTGGGTTCAAAGCAGGAAACCAGGGAAGAGCTGGCAAGAAGTCCTGGCCTCCCTCCAACCCCCAGGCTGAGTACGAGTAGGCAGCAGCGGGGGGAAAAAAAACACAAACCACAAAACAAAGCATAGAAAATATAGCGCAACTTTACCATCCCAGCCCAAACTGGAGCTCTGGTTTTGCCCAGCTGAGACTCCGTTCTGAAAATGCCATCTATGAACCCGCTGACGACGCACACCGTGCTGAAGGCTATCTGGAACAGGCCCAGCACGACCATGTTCCTCTGGTTAAAGATGAAATATCGATAGCGATCCATTCTGCTTTGATGCACACATAAATCCCCACGGGCGGAGACCGGAAAGCAGCGCCGTGGCCCTCCAGCGAAGGGGGGAACAGCTTTTCCTAGGCAGGGGAAAGAAGGGACAGGAGCATCAGCACTTGGCGAGCACCGGTCGGTGCGCGGGGACCTGTGGCACGGCAGGACCACGCGTTCACCAGGAGTACAGG
Organism: Ciconia boyciana; assembly: GCF_034638445.1. Classification (NCBI taxonomy): domain Eukaryota; kingdom Metazoa; phylum Chordata; class Aves; order Ciconiiformes; family Ciconiidae; genus Ciconia; species Ciconia boyciana. Next base: position 71,545,650 of record NC_132938.1, on the reverse strand, counting down.
GTTCATCTCTTTCCGATCGGCAAAGTGAGAGCGAGCAAAGGGGAGCGGTCGTTTGAGAAACCCCTCACGCTGCTGCGAGGCAGGTGCCTGGGACACCATTTCTGATGTTTCTGGGTAGAGTTGTGCGATCTTCACTTCAGACCCCACTGCTAACCTTCTTCCTTCGGCGTTTCTGCTGCCCAGAAAGGCGCGGGGGTTTGCTTGGGTTTTGTTGCTTTGAGAAGACAAACTCTGGACCTCGCGAGGAAGTAGCCGATCCCCTCTGCAGCAACCCGGGCAAGCGGCTGGTAACTTCTCGGGCAGGACGCAGTCCGCAGAGCGGTGGGGCCGGCTGGCCAGGGCCGCTGCTGCCGCCGGCACCCGAGACCCGGCTCCCCGCCTCGCTGCTGCCGTTTCCCGCACGCCGAGCAGCCCGGCGGCTGCTACAACCGCGCGGGCCGAGCCCGCGGCCGCCGCCCGCCGGAGGCACCGAGGCGGCCGGCCCGGCGCAGACCGCGCGGCACAGACCCGGCCGCCGCCCGCCCCGTCTCCCGCCCCCCCGCCGCCGGCGGGACCCAGGAAGCGCCGCGCCCGCCCGGGCTGCGGCCGGAGCCCCCGCTGCCGCCGCGCCCGCCCGGGCTGCGGCCGGAGCCCCCGCCGCCGCCGCCGGCTCCTCACCTGCGGCGGGCGGCTCGGCGGCACCCGGCCCGGCCGGCACTCACCGGCGCTGCTCCGCGGCGGTGGCTCCGGTCGCCCGGCCCGGCGGAGCAGAGCCTGGCAGCGGGGCAGGTACGGGGAAAGCTCCGACTCCGGCTCCGCCTCCGGGGGAAAAAAGTTCCGAGTCGGCGCGAAAAGAAACCGAAGCGGCTGGGAGAGCCTCTGCCGTGCCGACAGCGGCCAGGAGCCGCGCAGGGTACGCGGCTGCTCCGGCTGCTCCGCCCGCCTCGCCTGCGCCCGGGAGCGGCCGCCCCCGCCCCGGCACCCTGCGGGCCGGCGGGGCCCTCCGGCTCCCCCCGGGGCGGTCTCGGCGCGGGGTTTCGGGCCAGCCGAGGTTCCCGCCGCAGCCGTGGGCGCGGCCACAGCGCACGGCACCGGCTTCCCCCGCGACCGGCACCCTCGCTCGCGTTTTGACCGGACGGCGCGCAATGGGCGGCGGCTGCTCGGCTGCTGCTGCTGCTGCTGCTGCCGCGGGCAGCGCCAGCACGGAGCGGAGGGCTGCCGGGCTTACGGGAACGGGGGAAAGCCACCCGTTTTCCACAGAACTTTTGCCTTTTTTTGCTGCAGCCCCAAGCGCTGCTTCACGTGACACGTGTGCGCAATGCTTTAAGGTGGGGAAACCCTCTCTCTATATATACTGTTAATGACTTGTGTGATCGGTTTGTTCAGATCGATCGGCAAGGGCTCCTCTGGCACACCGGTGCCCTCTCTCCGTTGGAAGGCGAGCACAAGAACACACCCAAGCGCCTCCAGCCAAATCCGGCCCTAGCAAGCACTGCACTAAGGCGTGCCTACCCTTTAAACGTTTTTAAGAAATCAGTTCATAGGGTAGCTATCATTTCTTTAAAGACACCCACAGCACCGCCACGGTGCGATCAAAGGATTGTAACACCAGTCTAGGACTGGAACACCGCCAGGCTGGGTGAAGCCAGCCCACTGCAGCATCCGCAACCCGGGTGTCATCTTCCACACAGCTTGGAGATAATGCAAGTACATAGCAAGCACTCATCCTTTCAGCTTTAGGACTGTGAAGGTTCAAGGAGCAATGCCAAGGCCAAACAAGTCCCTTCCCCACCCTTGTAGAGAGGGGAGAGCGCAGCCTTCCCCCACCTACACCCGGCAGGTAGGCACAAGAGACCGTGAGGTACCACAGCCATTGCAGAGATCACAGAGGATGGCAGGGCAGACACCGAGGTGTGGAGGACGGCAGGGCAGGCACCAAAGCGCTGCCCTGGTTCCTCGCCACTCACCCAGCAGGATGCATACAGCAAATTAGGAGACAGCAGTAGGTTACCTGCCTGGAAGGCACCGCTGCTGCTTGCTGCCATGCCTTCCTACTGCCTCAGAGTCAGCAATGGCAAGAGAAAAATATACCAGTGCATGTTAACATGTTTTAAAATACAACTGTTAAAGACAATTTGGCATACACAGGCAGGATGTTCTTCCATTCCACAACACAACTAAAGCCCATGTTACTTGCACTGAGAAGAGAGAAGTGAATAACAAAAGCAGCAGAGGTGCCAGAAAAAAAACCCAACACAGTGGTGTTAGGAGTGTTCCGTTTGTTCACTTTTAATATAATGTGGCCTAGAAGTGTGTTAACTGTGCACCAAATCCTGCTCCTGTGCATCAGCAATAACCGTGGCGGCAAAGCAACCACAGAGTACACAAGCAAGGGGGAGAGGTCAGAGGATGCCCAAAACCGTGACACACAAATAACAAGGAGAAACAACAGTTCTGTTGAATATTTTAATATCTGCATTGCCTTCATAGCGCAGTTAAAGCGATCTTTAAAATTCACTTATTACAAATGTTTGTCAAGTCTATTTTTCCCCAGGAACATTTTTCTTACTTCCTTGCACATACACCCAAACACACTATAAAAACCTCATTCATAACATCAAAGGAAGGGCAATCATCATTCATGTAAACATCTTTCTTAGAGTTATCCATTTTTTAAAAGTCATGAATAAACCTACAGATGTTCAGTAAGGCTCATAGTTCGAGTACAAATGTCATAAAACACCTATCAAGTACTGTATACAAGTTAAATACTCCGGGGTTAACTGTTAACACACGTATAAGCTTACCCCAAGGATTATTCTTTAGCACTTAGTTCTTCAGAACAGAGACAACCCAGTAATTATGGGCTTAAGGAGTATTAAAATAGCAGAAGGCCCAGCAGAAACTGTTAAGTAATACACAATTTTAGTCTGGATCTTAGCTCAAGAGTTAAATTCAGTACAGTTACAGTAGGAAAGGTTTTCTAGGAGGAAATCTGCAGAAAGGAGGATGGGTCCATTTGTACAATATCACGGAGGAACAAGCTGAGAGGTATGTCCTGAAGATGTGACTGGCCTTGCTATTGCAATTATTTATGACAGCCATGTGTAATGCTGCATAAATACTTTCCCAAATAGCAGAAACGACCATTTGTAATTGTAAAGATCATTTGTTGCATCTCCCCTTTAAAAAAAAAATCTACTTATTGGTAATCAATTACACTTGCATCTTACAAAAAGACATCCTTTTAAATTTGGTTTAGATCTTACTGGAACCTTTTTTTTTTAAATATTCATTCTACCATGAAAATATTTCATACAAACATCATTTTACATACAAATATGTTAAAACTTGTGAAGAGGGTCTTCCCACACTCATGATTTTATGGCTTGAACATTTAATTGCTTAGAATTTTTGTATATATATTTCTCCTGGAAAAAAAAATAGCAGTTACAGTAAAACTGGTAGAGAAAGAGGGCAGGAGTTTCAATTGCCTGAAGACAGAAGAGCGCCAAGAGGAGGGTCCATTCAACAGATAGTGACCTTAGTGTTCAAAACCTTTGATCTGGGGCAAGTAAACATGCACTCAATCTTGCACCTTTTTTTTTTTTTAAAAAAAAAAATCCCTTATAAGACTGCTTAGAAATGCTTTGTCCAAAAATATAGTTCTCATGTTTCCAGTACACAAAGCAAAAGGAACAAGTTCTCCCCAGGGCGCAGGTGAGCGTGAAGCCCACTTACACCCACAGGTAAAGCTGCTCCCACGCCTGCGTTCCTCGCCCAAATGCTCTCAGCATACGACAGCGCGGTGTAAGTGAGGAAGAGGCGTCTAATGCAGCACCCCAGCATATAAGGAGACACTTCAGCAACATTGTTTTCAAAGCAACTGGGTTTTAAGTGTTTGGAGGTGAATTCCTCAGGCACCCACAGCTCCAGCAATTCTGCTGTGCCAGAGGAAAACAAAGCAGCAGATAACTGGCTCTGTACAACTCGTTACCTCATCGCAACGGCAGCATTTTCCAAAAAGACTTCAAATCGAGTGAAAGGATAGAAATCATAGAGGTCCCTGGGACAGAAGTGACACTGTACAGTTCCTGGCACAACCGAAGTGGTGAGCACCAGTTTCGACTGAAGGACAAGGGCAGCCAACTGGGAAGGAAACAGAAAAGTGGCCATTTCCACCACTTCTTGGTTTCTTGTACCAGACGGGATACGTTGGCTACTCTGCTCCTCCAGTGTCTGGCAGAGGGTGAGAAATCCCCGATGGCACTCTGGCTTCCATGCCAGCAACGTACTGCAACAGCCTTGGGAAAGAAACCACAGCCACTCCGCATCAGAAAAGGCTGAACTAAGGAGAAGGCTACCTAGTCGCTCCCGAAACACGTGGCCTCGCAAGGCCTCGCAACCAGCCTCCCAAAGGTCTTGAAACCTGCCCAGGAGCTGCATCTGGGAAAAATCACGGCCCATCCTAGCAGGTATTGTTGCAACTGTGGAAAAAGTCAAAAAGCTATCACAGCTGTCACTGACCGCTGAAGAGCCATATCTACGTATTTCCTTTGACTTTTTCAACAGTTTTTGTATTTATCTAGGTTAAGGTGTTTTTAATTACTACCAAACAAAAGGAAAAAAGCCTTTTCAGATTTGTGAAGGAAAATCAAGTATTTTAGCAGATCCCAAAGAGTCAAATTATAGCATGAGACTCAACCTGAGACACCTCCCCTAGGCCTAAGCCCTTTCCCTCTTATCCCGAGGAGTGACCCAGCAGCAGGTAGCTCTCAGCTGTAACTTCTCATGCTCTCTGGTCTCCAAGATTAACTGCTTCTCCAGAAAACTAAGCTTCTGTATTCTTGGTGACAAGACACAGGGCTGCTGTAGCAGGAAGATACATTTAAGATTTTTTTCTTTTTTTTTTTTAAGAGAGACAATCAGCAGCCTCTAATCCAGGCTGATAGAGGCTCCTTCTCATAAAGGAGCTCAGGTAACAACCCTCTCATCACAGAGGAGCCACATGCAGCACTGCAGACCAAAGGCAGACATCAGGAACTGATCTGTACCTGAAAAAAGCAGCAATTCCAGGTTCTCTTATGCCATTCTTTAGTCACAACAGGTACTCTGAGAGCCAGCTTCTCACCCAGGCTCAGCTGACAGGCATCAGCTCTTCTTCCAGTTTCTGTGCCAGCAGGACAGGTCTTTGGCCAGACTCTGAGAAGTGGAGCTTCTTTATTTATTGCATATTCACCAATAGTCAGCTGCATTCAACAAACTCAAATGGATTGCTTTGCAAAATGACTCTGCTCCAAATTAAAAGCGCGTTTTGGTGTGGGTCTCATGTTACTACCGATAAATAATTTTGCTAAGCTGGTCTCGCTATCTAGTGAGCCCCAGAAGCTGAGCTGCAATACGTTGACCAAGTTAAGGCATTATTTGGAGTTCTGTAACTAACCTGTGTTTAAACCTGTGGTTGCCAACGCACACCTCTCAAAAACCTCTGAAGGACACACTGAGCCCTGAGCCCTTTTGCTACCCAGTGGTAAAAACCATCCCAACCATCTCCACTCTAACAGACCACAACGAAAAAGAAAACAAAGAAGAGTTAAAAGGCTTGGTCCTGAATCAAGCCAAAGCAGCTTTATAATCAACAACTTTTTTCGAAGGTTGGTCACCAAAGAAGGGATCTATAGGAGGACCAATAGATTTTAACAGAGCAGAGAGAAAAAGGACAGCAGAGCTAACAGAGACAATAGCCACAGCTGTGGCATACTACCAGCCTACAAGCATACGCAAGAGCAAGAGAATCTGCTTGACTGTCACCAATGAACAGCTTTTGAGAACACACAGAGGATACCTATTTTAGGATGCAACCTTCAAACCTGATGTGCAAAGAGCACCTATCTTGCATGTGTCTCAAAAAGCAGGCAACATGAAGATTGACAAATCTATTAAAACATAAGCAACTCCACACGAAGAGGAGATAGGCAAGGAACCAGAGACTGATCAGGAATGAAGTCAAAGGAACTCTAGAGATCAGAACATTTTAAACACGATTCTCTAGCGGGCACAAAGAGGCCAGCAGTCCAAAGCAGGTTATCAAGACTGTGGAACGAGTTACCATCCATTCACAGCAAGGTTCAGTCACGTATCTTCCCTCTCCTCTTCCCTGCACTTAAACACAAGCCTCAACTTTGCAAACTTCATGGTCCTGGCAAGAACAATCCACAAGATGCACACAACAGCTTCCTACCAGAGAGGCACGCTTTTCTGCAAATGGCTGAAACAGCAATGATCCAGAATAATGACCTGTGGGCAGGTAGGGAAAGATCAAGACATATTTCTTGTTGAGGTTCATTTGCTGAAGCTGTGCTGCCAGTTGGCCTTTGACAACTCGCCCTCACCTGCGAGGCTCAGTTCTGTCTCTGCACACTCAGCTGAGTCCCTGAGCTGTCACCTCTGCCAGCCACCTGCCTTGGACGAGACGCGGAGCTGTGGCCCGAGTCTCCAGCATGAGGAGATGAGGGGTGTCAAAGCTCACATTCAGACCACTGCTGGAAGAGTGTCAAAAAGCCCTGAGCCTACTTGTTCCCCCCCAGCACATGCACAGAGTAGCTTTTGTGCAAGCTTAAATGGTGAGGTGCTGGAAAAGGTTTGTGATCAGTCACACGGACTAAACAGAGCCGCAAGTTAAAGAGGTTCTTATGAATAATTCCTAACTTCATACAGGTACCAAAGCAAGGATTCTCAGACTGCACAAAACAGCAACCTCATCCTTCCACTTGCAGGTACCAACCCAACACATTCTCCATGTCTAGCTCCCCAGACAGCCAGACACCTCCAACCGTTCAAGCAACCAAGCAAAATGCGTTGCAATAGAAAGGTAGGTCTGATTTCCAAATCATTTATGTTACATATATACAAACTTTTTTAAACTACAAACATTTAGAGAAAGTGTCGCAAATGCATTTGAATTTTTCCTAAGCTGCTAAACCCCAAAGAGAGCATTGGAATCCCAGAAGGGCTCCAGTATCCAGACCGAGATGATACATTATTTCTCTCTTATACAGCATTAGGCAAGACCAGTACAGTATCTGAAAAAACACACAACAATTTCCCTACCCCTGAAAAACCCCAGAACACAGCCCTGCAGATGAATATTCACAAGCCCCCACTGTTGGCTGCAAAGCTATGGATCGACTGCTGTTTCTAAATATGAGCAGTGAGTGATGTTTTTACATTCATTGTTTGTCTTTCAAAAACAATCTTTTCACTTTTTTAAAAATCTTATTTTGATATCTCATACTATATATTAATTCACTGTCTTAAACCAGTACTACTAAAAGACGGCTACAAGGTTATATTCTTTGTCAACTGAACACATACAAAAGATACAGCTCTCCTTAACCAAGTACTACAGCCTGCCCTCAAATACATACACCCCCTTTAAGAGAATTCACATGAGATGCAAGCATCTCATTGCTAGAATTTCTGCCTTGAGAACTGGCCGCTTTAACAGCTGAAATACAGAAACCACCTCATGGACACTAATGCAAGTAATGTGCTTGCCTTCCAGAACATGTACTTCTGAAAGTCCTTCAAAAAGTGAATCCGTTTTCTCCTTTCAGAAAATCTTCATGCAAAGAACAGCTTCATTTGCGTGTCATCATCATAAATTAAATAAGCCAGCCGTAAAGGCTAGATAAATATTAGGTTTGGACATGTTGCTATACTATTTAGAGAGCCACAGAGACCAACACACAGCACTCTCACATACACACACAAGCCTTTCCACTAGTTAGAAAGGATTTTCTCCCGCAAAAGAGGATTTGTAGAAAGAACAATGTTCAGACAAGAGGAAAGGGGAGTTAAAATCCAGCCTCCTATATGCTAATAAATAAACTGCTCTATTGCAAGATTCAGATCAAAGGTTTAAAAAGGCAAAATTATGCTACTATTAGAGAATATCAAAATATTACTGTTATCATCACAAGTGGCATATATGCAAAATGCAGTTGCACAATAATGCCTAGGCAGATAGAGAGCAACACTAAGTCTGCCGACTAAAAGTGAACGATATACCCATTTTAGTTTTCTGTCTAGTCTTTTGGCATCTTTGCATATGGTGCAAAAGCAGAAGCTACCAAAGAATATCACGTCTCGTATAGAATATTAAATAATTTCTCCAGATAAGACTGGTGCAACACTAGCTAATTTTAAATCTGCTATGAGTAACACAGTCAAACCTAGTTAGTATGCAAGAAACTTATCTCTTAACACAGAATGCAAAGTTATGATGCAACAGCATGAACAATCCCTGGTTGTCCAGTTTTCAGTATAAAGGTAGTGCATAGATCCAAGTTTCTATTTCAGTTTGCTGAATGGAGAAGAAGCTCCCGTCTCACTTTTGCTGGGCAGCCTGGAAAGCTTTCAGTTCCAGCTGGTACCACTCCGGTGCTTCTGGCCCGTTTTGCCCAACAGGGTTGTGATCGTATCCGTAAGCCACTGTTAATTCTTCATCCTTCTCCACAGCCCTGATGGTACGGATACACTTGATAGGCCCAAAACGAGGATGAACAAACCTAGACAAAGAATAAGAGACCTTTGCTAGGCTTAGCCGTAAATTCACAGACTCTGTTAGCCCCTTTTATAGTTTCAGAAGTCACTCACAGTTCAAAGTAATATCACACAATCTGATATCGGATGAGTAGATTGCTTTGAGTCAACCTTATAAAGCCTTCAGTAATAAGGGCAAAATATTAAAGCAGCTTTGTGTAGCTCTATTATTTGAAGTTTTTCAACAGTCCTGCAACAATGCTTGTTTGTAATAAATAAAACAAAGTTAATCACTGCCACATGCCTTGGGCTTGCAGAGGTAAACATCTGCATGACAGGAAAACAGTATAGATTATGAGAGACCGGAAAGCATGGAAAATCGCTCATCTTCATTTCCTCAGTACAGGTTACCTACCAATCATAACATACTCCTGTACATCTTCTCCCAGGGTCCCACAGTAAAGGGAACTGGCTTAATGAAGGAAAACTATTTTCTATGTATATATCTCCACAGGTCTGTTCGTTTATACATTGGTATGAAAATATTTATACTCTTGAGCATATGAAGAGTACATCAGAAGTTTCCTAGTGCTCTGCACCAACTGCAGAGCAGCAAGATGCTTATTTTTTGACTTTCAGAAATGAAAGCGCATGTGATGGTGCTGGTCAAGCATCTGTAGTTCAGCAAATATGGTGCAGTCCTAGCCCAGCTAGGATTTAGAGAGCTGTGCTTATGCATTTTAGAATCAAGAGGCAGCTCCTAAAGTTCATGACAAAATTAACACAGTTGCTAACTTCAGGATACTCCATGGTGTAAGTCCCAAGAGACATCAAGCACCCACAACACCAGCCAGTCTCCAACTCGGTCCAGGTGAGCAGGAACTCCTTCAGTGCCTGGACCCATTACTCCCAGCCCCACCGTGCGCTCCTCATTCAGCTGCCCAGAAACACGCTGTGAGCCCGGACAGCCAGGCTACAGCTTCTGCTCCGAAACACAGGACTCTACTTACGGGTCATAGATGCAGTTAGGAGTGAAAGAATGGTTGGCCTTATGCCCCAGCGAGGCACAGTACTTGGCGGCGTGGTTGTAGGGCTCTGGCACGTCTATGACTGTTTCGTCATCCAGGGATATTGTATTTCCATTGAGGGCCCAGTCTCTGCTGTCTACCTAGTTTGCAAGGCAAAAATCCAGTGTGTGTGTGGAGGGGTCACCTTTGCCAGCAGTTTGAAAGCAAACGTTCAAATATATGCAACTAAAGCTTTTCCTGTGTGTAAGTCATTAAAAAAACCAACCACCACTTTTTTTATATATACATAGGTGAACATGTACTTTCTTTCAATTAAACTCCATCATATTAAATCTTAAGGGTGGGAAGGGGGTGGGTATAAAATCCTACTATAAGATTTCAGAAGGAGCAATGAAAATTCAGACTGACTTTTTTCTCTCCTTTACCTCCTGGTGTGTAATTCGCACTCCGTTGTAAAAGGACATAACTGTACTGGCTTCTGCTGCTACTTTCGAAAATAATCCTTCTCCAGCACTGGAAATGAGAGACACATCAACATACACCCTACAAGGGGAAAAGGGCATGGAATTAGCGATTGGCTACCATTTTAATTTTCAAGAAGTATTATCACAACACTACTGGCATAAAGGCTAATACTTTGATATAATAATAAAACTAATAATTCAAAACCTCCAAATGCAACTCCTCCTTCTTCCTCTCCTCCGTACTTTCTCTCTATTTTGGCAAAATGGAGATTTGGTGGGAAGCGGGGGCTGACTTTATCTATTAGTTTGAAAATTATTTTTTTTTTAAATGCCAATCTACTATTACTCCTCAATGATGGCTTCAACTCAGCAACGCCCTCAATAAAATACCAGAATCCCAGAGGTCCCCACTAAGCTGAGGTTGCTGGTGTGAACATGCACAGATTATTACTCCACTGAGCAAGAGTTTTCAAGGTGAAGCCCTAGATCTTCAAACACCTGATGCAAATTAATGTCAGCATTTTACTAATCACTTACTTAGATATTTCAGAGTATCAGAAAAGGACCACAATCGAGATATCTACAGAGCAAGGCCTCTTAAAAGTCTAGGTAAAAAGTGTAATTGTGGAATAGCCACAGAAGAGATACCACTGACTGACTATGGTAAGACAATTGCTAAGGAACATCTTTTGACATTACAGGCTCGTCACAAACAGTATCTCACTTTCCTCTAGCTTGATGATCTACTCTTGCCACTGTGCTACATCTGTAGGGAGAGGAGAAAACTTTGTACAACCCATGCCACCCAGTGAGACACACTGAATGCAGCACACTGCAACCTGAAGCTAGTTACACATCTAGAACATAGGGAACAGCATGCTTTTTTTGCTCAGAATGTTGTAGATGTGGGCTATTAGTGGAGTCCACGACTTGACTGAACGTCTTTGAAATGCTAAGAAATTATCCTACTTTAATCTCTTAAAAGTATTGCTGTGTTCTATCCACTAGAGTGCAATTTTATTGTGCAAATCAGAAAGAAATTCAATCAAGTCAAATGCTGACTGATGTGCAGTAATGGGTTCCATTTCACAAACCCTTACACGCTTTTTTATTTTAAATTTTAAACGAGAAAAGGTTTGCAAAATTAGGCCCTAAATATGTAACAGCAAAGAAATATGGACAATATCGAAAGAGTGGAGAAGAAAAAAAAGCCTACCTCTCTGACTCATAAGGATCAGGAAGAAGTGCATTTGTAGAAATGCAGGATGAAGTAGATTTGTCAAAACTGTATACTGGGCCTAAAAAAACAGAAATCAACAACGGAAATAAACTAATTGGCAGTACTGAAAGCATGCAACCCTTAACTTAATCAAGACATTCAAAAATTAAATTTTAATGACTGCAAGAAATAAATGTTCTGCTTCCAAAAACAGGTATTGAACAGAACAGCATCTGTAAAAGGTCTTCAGTGAGATACTGTTTCTTGATTATTTTTCCCCTCAACATACTAGAGTAGCAGTATTATCACAAAAAGGTGATATGTCATGTTCTTCAAACTACCAACTTTTAAAGGAGGACTGGACAGTGTTTCAAAACTGACCCTCCCAGAGTCTCTAATGAAAATTTAAAGGTAAAGCAAAATTTACAAGTATCTATTCAATAACACATTAATTATAAAAAACCTTGTACTATTTCAAATATGAAATGTTTCCTAGTCCAAATCCTGAACAGACTTCAGCCAGAAGATAACGTTCAGTAATCACAAAGTACACTTGCTACAGTAATTTATTTCCTGCCATTAATAAGCAACTCAGCAGTACAGCTCTAATTATATCCTTACATCCCTCTACAATCAACTTCCAGAGGACCATCTGGGAGATAGGTTAAGATGCAGGTGGAAATAAGATGGGAAAAAACCCCAAAACACAATATTACAAAGTTTGATAAACTTTGTCCCCAGTGTCCAAGATCTGCTCTGGCTGAAGGCAGCTTCTTCCAGAGTGTAATTCAATCCTATTTACAAAGCACAACTGTACCCTCTCAGTAGCTATCTTTTAAGTTAAATTTTGATTTGCTATCACAACTGAGAGATTTTAAAAATAAAAAGTCACATGCATTTGCTTCTCAACACCTTTTCACTGAGTTTCATGTTCTTATTTCATACCAAGTGAGACAATCTTTGCTGGCAAAACAGTAAATGTGTTAGCATAGTCCCTGGTTATTACTCATGGCCCTGTCCGCGGCTTAACCCACTCACCTCCAAAACATCACGTATACCCCAGAGCAACAACACTACTTCAGAACTATAGGCCCAAGCCACCACTGCCCTGGAGAAGGAGCCCTGGCTGCACGGGTCAGAGGCATCACCCTAACCACTTCATAGCCACTTTCTATCAGCAGGACTAGACAGACTGAAGGGTGCTGGTGAATCAGACTCTTACACAACAACTGAATCTAGTTCACCAATTCCAATCTCTGTGTCCTTTCCGCCCCATAATGCAGATGCCAGAACATTCACAGTGCTAACATTCACTTGCACAAACCCAGCTGACAGCTACAACCAAACCACGGCCTCCCTCTCCACTTTTAGTTATTTTACTAGCAAAACAAAGCCTGTAACCGTGCCAGCATTAACATGGTTAAGCAGGTTTTCCTGCTGGCACAGATGGCAGTGGTGTGTGCGACAAGCAGGACTGCGCCCATCAGCATGCGAGAGAAGGGTTATGAAATGCAGTTCAGCAGCACCGCCGCATGGGTCACTGCCCATATCTACACATCTGGGCTTGTTCCCAGAGCAAAGGGATCGCTCCACATGCCTTTCTGTCCAATTTTATAATTTAGAAAAAGGACTTCTCACTAACAGACTTACTACCTCATCGCTGCCAGCCTTTAGAGTCTCTAATGGGAACGTTACAGAAACCAAGCTGTTTGCAGTGAAGAGCTGGTAGTGAGAATAGAAGTTTCTGTGTTAGCTGAACTTACTGCCTGGTACTACTTCAAACTGAGGTTTCCCATCCTCTACAGATGTCAGAGTTGCCAGTTTTGCTTCTATCATTTCTCCATCTATGAACCTTCCAGAATACGCAGTCTTTCCATCAGGGTACACATAGGCTATTTTCTCTCCAGTCATCTCCCCTTCTTCATTCACTTCTCCCACAAGGCTGCCTCCATCCTGAAAGCACGGGCAAGAAAGAAAAGGCAGAGCATTTAGTTATACTTTACTATCTTTAGTAAATGAAGACGACTTTTCTCAACTTTTTAAAGAAGCAATCTAAGCTACAGAAAGCTCAGATGTGAGATCATGAGAATGAGTGAGAAACAGACACATAAAGAAGCTGGGTGAAGTCATTCCAGTCAGGATAAAACTCAAAAGAAATGAACGGGGTTTTCTACATTGTTTGAAATAGGCAAAACCCAAGGTCTTTCCTTCCATGTGACACAAATACCGAGTTTCAATTGGCAAAATTTTTATGTGAACAGTCTGCAAACCAAGGCCCAAAACCACACACAAACTTTGAGTTTTCTTAGCATGATACTGTGCTGGAGGAAAGAAAAAATTAAAATGCTGCCTTGCTCACTGCTAATTCACAGTACATCAAAAGACTTGAGCCTGCTAAAAAAAAAAAAGAAAAAAGATTTGCTGGACAACTGGAGAGTTTCTCTGTCCCAGCATCCCCCCACGATGTCAGGTGGTACTCAATGAGAACAACTGCTTGCTGAAAGCCATCAACGGCAACGCTTTTCCTCTCTAAGGTTTACACATTTTAGCCCTGGGCTTTGCCATCTGTGATTTGCCTGCAACTCTGGTTAGGTCTATTTACGGAATTGCAGAATGAGATGCATAGATTAGCACAGGTCTAACAACTTCAGGTGTGTATTTCAAAAAGGACAAGGCAACATCTTCAAATAATGCCCTGCAGCAAAAACAGTAGGTGTAATGTGGAAACAGACTGATTGAGATCAAGACTGCTGCACACAGACTCTATTTCAGAGTGGCACCATTTTGTTCAACTCCAAGGATGAAAGAGCTTCAAACATACCATAGTAAGGAACGCTGAACCTTAAGTTCGGGTAAAAATTTGTGCACACAGCATCATGCACAGAACCATGCATAAACAATTGCTTCCATGGCAAAGGTTTTTTTGAAACACCTTCGCATCCTGTAGTCTGGCAAGATGATGATGCTAAACAACCTCTAAATATCCACATTCCCAGAAGGTACAGCAACACTTTGTCAGCTAGAAGATGAAATAGGAGACATATGACCTGAAGGGTCAGCTATGTGTATTTTATACACTAGTACTGCAAAACTGCTACTTGTTTGGCAGCGTACACCAGACATTTGTTGATTCTAACACATGCTTAATGGCAATAGTGAAAACCAGTAAATAAAACAAACAGCCAACAGTGAGCATTTGAAATGAAACTGCAACTGAAGTATGTGCAATATGTAGCACAGAAATAGATTGGTTTTTGACCAGCAGCTTAATTACATGCAGATGTTTCCCCCTCCTCAGTACAAGGTAAAGATTGAAAGATTCAACTCTGGAGTGCTGCGTAAGACTGAATAGGAATGAAAATTTAAAAAATTTACATTAAAAACCCCTAAAAACCAGTACAACCATTATTACCCTAACTAGCATGGTTATAAAAGCACATCAAAAATTTCTCCGGTTTTCCAGAGGAATATCTGAGTGTTTACTAAGAATCAGAAAGATAAAATCCTGGCTTGCTTAATGAGCAAAGCACTTGTCCACACTCCAGTCAGAGGCACAGCTCTCACACCGGTTACTTCTGATTTGTTGGGCAAAGCCAGACTTCACAACATACCCTGCAAAAATGGACGAAGTCTAGCCTCCTACTTAAATAAGAGCAGCAGGTTGCAATAGCTTGCGTGGCTCCCATGCTCCGCACCTGCAGTCAGCACTACAAAGTGGCAAAGTCACCGGCCCAGCCTTCCCAAGGAAATACACATAAATGCACTTCCAAGGGGCTAGGTTCCCTGGAAGATGGAAATAGTGGAGGCATCTCGCAGCCTTGCTGAATCTTGTCTACTGGGCAAACATTCAACACTGAAAAGGTTTAACTGTATGCTGGATTATCCAAAATCAGAATGCACAAATCTTCCACCCAGATTTTTGTGTGTTGACTTTTGGATAGCTGGGTCATGGTGAATTATTTGCTTTGGCTGGGGAGAAAGGAAAGATACATAATGGTACTATTCTGCAATAAAGAGAGCAGGTGGTCAGGCAGGCTTACCGGGTAATAAATCCAACAAACTCCATGTCGAATGTTGTCTTTATACTGCCCTTTGAATATCAGCCGCCCATCACTGTCATACTCCTGGGCTGGTCCGTTCAGCTCTCCATCCACGTATGTGCCATGAAGGACCACTCCATCCTCATAAGTGTAGATTCCCTGGCCTTGCAGGGCGTCATCAACATAGTACCCTTCCAGAGTGCTGGTAAAGAGAGAAAGAAAACAGCAGTGGAAGACTATTCACCTCTCCAAGAGGTGAACCCAAAGCCTCAACAGGAGGCACAGCACAATCCTGCTCCTCTGCTTGTCATTCTACATATGACTGGTACAGAGAGGCTGAGGGGAAACCCTCAAGAAAGTCAGGTCCTAGGAGGAGGTAACTGTTGATGCCTGGTTTGCTATGGCTGGGTACCCTACAACCCTCCCCGAAATGCACACCACCACTGCAACAATCACAGCTTTTCTTCATTTTCTCAGTGGCCTCCCTCCGAGAGCCCAGGCTGTTGCGGGGCAGAGCTCTGTGCAGGCGGACTGAAAGGTATGCCGAAAGGCTCGGTGGTGGCGGCTGGGGCTCTCTCGCTGGGACGCCGCTTCCAGCATCTCTCCTCCATCCCCCACCAGGCATCACTATTCCCATGTCTGAAAATCTGATGTGTTTGCTAGGTTCGACCAAACTTGAGGGGGACAAGGGCAAGGGGAGTAGGAGGGTAAACCTGACTTCTCTGTAAAGCCAAGATGAAAAACAGAAACTTTTTTCTACGGACCCCCAAAGGCAGAGAACAACTTACGCTGTCCTTTCACCAGGGTGCGCTGCATGGGCACAGCAGTATTCACCTACATTGCCGAGCTTTTTTTATAGGCTGGGGTAGCAAATTACAGCAGCGAATGGATGCTCATGGTGAAAGAAGAAATTATTGCTCAAGCAGGCTACTCTCACGTTAGGATTTTCTACCTCCTACATTTGGATCTTTACTGACATCCCTCTGGTGAGATGGAATTGAACTGCCATACAGGTGAACCTCAACACGGCACAAACTGCAACCTGCTACCAGTTCAGTGTTAGCTCCCTAGTGATACGCTTAGCAGCAATCTGTACCGGATTTGCTAAAAGCACTGTCATTTTTCATGTACTTCTATTAAAATAGAACACAGCCTGTCAAACAGAACTAGTGCTGCACTTGGATTTGAACAAAGAAACATTTCACTTCAGTTTTGTCTTGCAAACCCTTTAGAAGGGGCACAATAATACCTTGCAATCTGCTTCACTTCCTTTCTTAAAATAAGGAAATACAAACTGTTTAGCTTTTACCCCAGCATATTTAGCTAACAGCCAGCTGCAGTACACATACCTTCACTGCATAATTCTTTTTCTGATGCAGACATCTAAGGTATAAGCCCAGTGTCTGGGAGCACATGACTCTACATGTTTTACAAAACTTTACAAAACAGGTTTTAAAAAGTTGCAGAAGGAATGTTTTCTCAGAATTAACTTTCTGGTTTCTAACGCTTCACTCTCTGTTTTTACATAACTTTGGCAAGCTGGCGGAGGTTTCCATGGGAAAATCTGCTACAGTAAAAGCCTCGATGCAAACCAGATGCAGAGCAGGAAGGGGCAGGAAAGCTGGTTTACTTTTCAGTTGGATGAATCTCTTGATCCAGGTTGCCACAGAGCTGCACAGACAGCTACGGCACCACAGCACAGGGAAGGAGCAGAGCAGATGAGGGAACCACCAGAAATCTGTGCACTTACTTGACTATACATGACACCACTTCCTCCTCTAGTTTATCACAGATCACCAGTTTTGAATTTCATCGTAGCTGGCAACACACACAGAGTCCACATGTCAGATTACTCTTTAAAAGAAGCAGCCACCCCCCGTTTATGTAATGAAACAGACCAAAAAACCTTCTTGTTACCTTTAATGGTATTAGTTGAAGTTAACAAGTTGCTAAATTAGAACAGTGCTTCAGCACTGGAAAAAATATCTTTTCTCTTACTGTAACTCAAATCTCTAGGTTTTCTTTCACTGGACACTGTTTGGAGCTTAATACAAAAGATCCATCTCTTTCTACTCTCCCATCATCTAAGGAAATCAGAAGATACATACCTAAAGAAAGAATCCCATGTCTTTCAACCTTGCCTAAAAAGTCAGGTTCTCTAAAACTTTTATACTTTTCACAGTTTTTGAGTTATTCCCACGCCGCTCCCCCTTCTCTCTCTCTCTTTTTAAGCTCTCAAAGTATGGTGTCTGCAGCCAGACACAATACTTGCAACTAAGACCTGACCAGCATGAGGAGGAATAAATAGCTTCTATCTCTTGCATAAACAAAATCTTGTTAATACAAACCCTGAGCTAGCCTAAATTTCTCTGGTTTGCAAAGATTATCATATTTGTGATAATGTAAAGTTTTATGAAAGTCAAGATTTATCAGAGGTACTGTCTTCCCATTATCCACCAGGCCTAGAGGGGATCTAGGATATCCACTACCTAAAAAATAAACCAGTGATAAGAGGTGTGAGGGGGGAATACTTACTGCAATATCCTCCCAGGTATTAAGTTACATCAATAGACCCTGATCGATTCATGCCTCACTCCCTGATCTCCCACCTTTCCCTCTATATGGGAACATTGAAAACTTTTTCTTAAAAATAATACCGTTCTCTACTGTGTTCCAGGAGATGCCAGTTTACAAGAGTTTCTAGTTAAGGGAGAACAGCAGCTGCAGCTCTGTGCCAAACATGGCTCTCATGGTCGCAGTTATTGCACAAAGTGTTTTGTAAAGTGCACTCCAGCAAGCGTTAGCACCAATGAAAGCTCAAGTACACGATCCAAAACAGGGAGTATGCCAGAGGTGAAACCTCTCTCTGAAAGAGTATGTTGGGTTTTGTGGCATTTTTGAAGGGGGAGGAAAAAACAACTGATACTTCGTTCCGGGTTTCCACTCCCTTAAATGATCAACAGGAAGGGGGCAGCTATTCCATTAAAGGGAAAAGTTTTCCCTGAGGCAAACAAGGCAGCCAGTCCTATTTCCCAACACTCAAAAGATGAGAACGCTTACGCTGCTGCCAGTCCAGCGTCTGATAGGACTCAGCTACTCCCAAACAACAGACCTACAGCAGTTCAGCTGTCAGCCTTCACCAGCAGCCTGTGAGGGAAACAGATCCAGGAATGCTGGAACCAGCTAACTTACTGCACTGAAGCACACAATACTGCAAGGGGAGAGGTGTTTTGAGAAATTTTGGGGATTCATTTATCTTCTTCATAAACCCTCAGCCTTGCCCATGGCACAGTTAATGGAAACAGCACGTACTGTTTTATGCCCGGTCATTCTTCCTGCAACACGTCATGACACCCGAACCATGCGCTTCAGACAGCAACTTACCCTTGCTAGCTGGGCGTAGCTAGGTAAAGTGCAATATCTTTAGTAACTAATCACTGCTTGGTTAAGGCTGCTTTAGCTAGATTAAAATAAGCTTAGGGCAGTTTATAAAAATACCCCATTTTCCAAAACCACACTACAGACTATTTTTGTATATTTTCATTCTGCTAGTTCCTGAAGTCATACAGTAGCCAACTGTTCCATTTTTCAGGGGTTAGGAAAATTTAAAAAAAGAAAAAAAGAGTCGGCAACACTGAAGCATTACAGAAAAGGCTCAGCAGCAGCCTGAGTTTTCCCACAGAGCACTGCCTGTACCCTGGATTACTTTGAGGAGCAGCCCTACAAACAAAATAGTGGGTCAGTCTCTCTGACTGTACAATCAGCAACTGCTCTGCTGAGATCATCAACAAGCACAGAAGCGTTATGTACATGTGTCCATAGAGATGCTGTCTGCCAACTTTAAAAAAAAAGGCTATTTTAGAGAGGTCAGCTGCTGGGCAGTACTGATTTTCAGTTACTCATACAAGATTTAATAAGCCCATTACCAGCAACAGTGGGGATTTTTCTTCATCCAAGCTTGGAGGCCTGATCAGTTTCTGCATAATTGAATAAATATATTATCTTTCTCATGAAAAAAACCCACAATCCCCAGTATGAAGCAACTGCAAAGGCAAGTACAGACAAGGAGCTGACTCACTGAGACAGCACAATACCTCCGCTCCTGCTCAGAAGTTCGCTGAGCAGGAGGAGAGTAGACCCGGCACGACTGTCAGTTTAACGGCTGCTATTCATAGTGCCACCGACAGCTGCAAAACCATGAAGAATCGTGTCATTTTATACATCTGCTGCTCCTTTGGAGGAAGTTCTGAGCAACTGCAGAGAGAAATGCTGCAGTTGGGGGAAGACATACAAGGTGTTCATAATGAAGACCTGAGAAGAAAATACATGCATAGGCACAGACTAGCCCAATTTCACTGTCACAATTCCCAGTGAAGAGCGGGGAAATTATAGGGGCTTTTCTGAAAATAAATCAGGCCACAATCAACTTGCAGAGGATTAGGCAGAGCTGAGAACAAAACCATATTTAACTCAGTCCTTTAACCACTAAACAATTTCCAAGACCAAGCAGAGGGGAAGCCTCTCTGTCAAGGTCCTACGTCTGCGCGTGAGGTCTGGCACAGGGAGCTCCCAGTCCAGCTGCAGTCTCTGTATAGAGCTATAAGACAAACAAATAATTCCACCTGCAGTTATGACTTGAACTTTGTAGGCCAAGTTGTTGTCAGCATGGTTTCCAATAGCTCCAACCACCTCCCAGTTCTTATGGTCTCTAATTAGTTCATCACTTCACAGTGCTAAAAGAGCTCACACCACGGCATTCTCCCACCAGGAACCAACTCCAGGCATCACGTTACATACAAAGCCCCCAAGCCCACAAAGGTATGGCTACAGCAGCAGAAAAAAAACTTTCCAGCTACAGTTTTTAATGAGAAAGCTTATGCAGAAACTCAGCAGCATACAATCAATGTAGATTAGTTTTGTATCACTGCAAGCAGGAGGCAGAATACAGAAGAAAAATCAAAGAGTCAGTGTCTACCTTCCATCAAAAAAGAAGAACTTGCCGCGGCCATTCTTTTCTCCATGCACAAAGTTTCCCTCAAATCTGTCTGTAGATGAATAGGTGACTGTACAGAATCCATGTGGCAACCCATCATCATCTAGATGCCCTGAAATAAAATCCAGACAAAGAGCAAAAGAACACATTAAACATCATATAAGATTGCAAACCTGTTCTGATTATGTAGACGCTTGAAATGCAGTAGCTCCCTAGTACAAAACAGTAATCCACATCAAAACAGTTCGGTTACGAACAGTGATCAGAGATTCAGTACAATTGAAGTCTGTACTTGTGTAACACACTTCGCTTAAAATAAAAAAGGGTCAGGATAAAAGAAGAGGGATGAGAGAGAGGAGAGAGAAGAGAAGAATAAGCAAAAAGACATGTTTCTAAAAGAAACAAGGTTCATACTATTCTGACTCGTGTTAATATACATCTTCAAAAATATAATAATTCTTTATCTAAAATATGTATTTCCTGGTGAGAACAGAATAGATTTAGACCTCAACCCACTGAGTAAGAAAAGGTTTGTTTTTTTCTTTTGATAAATACATGTCTTACAACAATGTGGGTGTGCTACCTCGTAGCTATATCCACAGCAATTTAAAGAAATAAAAGCATGTAATATATATAATACTATGCCCTTGCAATATGTCAGTCAACTCGCTATTTCATATTTTAAATGCTGCTCTCCAGTGCCTTTCTGATGCGTTCACATTACATCCCCCCATCCCGTTCCCTCTCCTAGCCATATCAGTTTTCCCCATTAACAGCTGTTGCACGTGGGGAAAGCAGAGGGACGAGGCACCTGGATCCTCATCTGCATGGGTCTGTATTTTACAGAATACAACTGGCCAACTCCGATTAAGTTAAAGCATAATAAGGCTCCTATTACATCTCTATCTGCTTCTTCAAAGCCAGAAGAAAATGGAAGAAGAGCGTTTTAAACAATTGTTATTGTCTAGTTTACCTGTGTGAACTTGGGAGTCCTTAGCACTGCGTTAGCAGAACATTGCTCCGACTGCAGAAAGAAGATGCTCAAGCTCAGCAGGGCTGCTTTCAGCACAGCGATACACCAGGTGCGGGTGTAACAAGCTCCCATCGTGACATTTTAGCAGGTATAAATTTTGCATCAACACTGACAAATAAATAAAAGCTAGCATATATTTATGTTCTTCCACATTTCTAAATAAAAACTGACCTCTGATCCCCTGAGTCTCTTGGTGAGGCATACAAAGACTATTAGCAATGAGAGGCAGCACACACACCCACTTCGACAGGCTCTGGGTCAAGCTCTTCCCTGACCAAATTTGCCCTACACTGAAAAGGTTCAACACACATATGGAAAGGCAGAAACAAACTCCAGCGTGAGGGGGAGCGACTACAGCCCAGGCTGATGCAGGCAACCAGAGGCACTTCAGTATTGCCAAACCTCGAGTCCTATGCCCAGAGAGAAAACAAGCTGCGCAGACAGCAGTGGAAAAAGCCAGCCACCCATGTGGCTTCAGAAGTCTGTCTATTCATGCCCCAATTGCAACAGGTCCACAGGGTTCTGCGGGGACAAGGGTACCCAGAGGGCACACACATGCCCATGTGTTCTTCTCACACCCCCATAAGCTACTGCTTCCTGGGGATGCTTCACAGCCCCTCAGGGACACCACAGACAGGGCATGGTAAGGATGTGGGGCAGCATCTGGTTAAGAAGTTCTCTCCTGTGAGGCTCGTGAGCTGCCCATGCCTTCTAATACCAGAATAATTGACAGAAGAATGCCATACAGCACAGGAGACTTTGTCAGGATATATTTCCAAACTTTTGTCTACTTCAAAGTAAAATTTCATTTAAAAAAAAAAAAAAAAGGAGGGAAGAGAGGCAAAGATAGAAGGAAAAAAAAGAAGCTAAGTGAATGTTCCTCAAAGTAACCAAGTAAAGCTATGCAGGTTTATTACCCATCTCCTGCACTTGTTACATTGAGCACGGAAATGGACCAAGAAAGACGGTGTACAGGAGAAAATAATGGTGAGGTATCTGAACTAATCCAAGAGCCAAGATTCTCTTCTTCACCCTTCCCATGCGTGCTCCCCAAAGTTTCCCTGGCACCTGCTCTGGCACTTGCCTAGCACGCTCTGCAAGTAGTGCAAGTCACTAAGTTGGCAGAGAATTCTTCCCCTCGTTGTTTTGTTGCTGGTTTGGGCGGCTGACCCCGCACCCCCGCCACGGCAGAGCTGGGCGGCTGGGAGCCAACCTGCCCCTCTTGGGGTAGCAGCCCACCTTGGGTTCAGCCACCTCACAAAACAGCCCTGCGCTCTTAAATTAAGTTCCCAGTCCCAGCTAGACTGAAAACAGTGAAAAGTTTAAAAAGTTAATAAACCCGATCAGACACTGCTTACCGCCCAACTGAGAGAAGTAACAGAGTATAAAGAGCGCGCCAAAGTGCGTGTGGGAAGCTACATCACTAAAGGGTTTTTAGGAAGAGGAACCCTTTAAAACAGAAAGGGCAGCATGCTGCTCTTTCCAAACAGAAGAAAGGCTTTTCTTTCCTCCCGTTCAGTCAGGACATCCCTTTTTGTAGAAGGGAAAAGTTTTAGCAGTTATGTCAATTTAACTAAAAGGTCAGTGAAATTTCTGATGTGAACACCTCTTCTAGAACAAAACAACTATGTCAACATTTATGGTTTTAATTAAAGGCTTCGGTTTTATCAATATGAGAAGGGTATACTGGTGTAAGTTAACAAACCCCAAACAATACAGTACCAGTTTTCCCCTCACTAGAAGAGCAAAACTTTTATAAAACACTTGGATTAAAAAAATATACTGACAGTATTGGTACATTATACTTTAAAAAAAAAAAAAAACAACAAAAAAACTCCCTTGCTACTTTGTTCTCTGTGACTATTCAGTTTTGTCAAGATTTTGCTGGAATGCAAAGCCCAACACAAAAGCTGCCATGCTTATACACAGCACACATCAGGACTTTTGAACGGTAGGATACAGAGATTTAAATGGTCAGCTTTGATCTGAAGGCTTCTATACAGAGTCTTAATCTCAGCCAAAGTACAAAGAATCCAATTCTTCTAATATGCTAGAGATCTTCCCCTATTGAAAAAAAAAAATATCCCCCACCCCAACAAAACAAGAGACATTCAGTCTCTCTTAGTCAATAGGGGGAAAAAGGCAATTTCAAGTTTAACTACATAAATGCAACTTTTCCTGTATGGCTGAGGCCTTAGGCTCTAGTTCCATTTCAGATGAAGTCAACGGAAAAAAATCCTCATTTATTTCAGTGAGAGCAAAGCAGAGTGTTCCACTTCCCTTTCTCGCCTCTCTCCTCCATTTGTGAAAACTGAATCCAAATGTTTAAAGATCTTTTTAAATTATTGTAAAACCTCACTTTTGTTACTTCTTTAAGGGTCTCTCAAGATCTCCTCTTAAGCTCAGACCATGTACTTTTCAAGAAAAGAAATTACACTAACAGGGGCTACTTCACAATGCAGCATGATGGGGCCACTTACCAAAAACACTGATGTATACAAACCAAAGATAAAAGCCCTTTATGGTCAGTATTACTATTACTTAACAGAAGACATACAGTGTGCATCATCAATAAAAGATTCTGGCCACAAAGATGCCAGATGGATGTTTTAGGGATACCAACAATAAACCACACCACCCCCACCACCCTCCCAAAAGAAGTGCTGATTTCTGTCATATTTCTAACTTCCTTTGGGTAAATGCCAAAACACCCAGCCATCCTATTCACCCCCAAACAGCACCCTGCTTCTGTGTCACTCAGAAAAACATATATTTTAACATACACTGCTGAATAACGTGCTTTAAAAACTCGTTTCCTTAGCCCACAGAAACGCTAAGCAAATCCATGATACGGCAGAACGCTTTACTTGTGATATGAGGATCAAAACTATGACTCTCTGCCCAAGACACAATAGTAACCCACAGATTTGAGGAGCGGGGAGGAAAGGGAGGGGAAAAGACACATCTATTAGGGCTCAGGGCACACCGCAGCCAGAGCACCCTGCGTTTGAAGAACCTCACTCCCCTCACAACCATGTTTTACACAACAGCGCTTCTCTTTGGCTCCGTTACCACATACCTAGACAATAAATCCAGATCCTAGCAGCAGCTGCTTAGCTCGCATCTGTTGTTAAACAAAGCTGCCGCGCTCGATGTCTTCTTCGGAGAAATGTGCTGCGAGGCCTAATCCTCCTGCCACAAGATACAAACAGCCCACCGCCGAACGGTGAGAATTACTGGCATCTTGTCACGGGCAGCTCCTTACTTTGTGTGCTTAATCCCAACAGCTGAAAATCCAGGATCGCTCTTTCCGTCAGGACTATGCCCTGCCGGGAGCCTTTGGGGAGCAGGCGCTTTCAGGCACAGCTGGCACGCTTTGTTCAAGAGCTGCACGAGGCAAACCCGTACCGCGCTCCCGGGTGCCTCACAGGATGACAGCGTGTCGTTGAGTTGCATCGCTGCGTGCCAAGGTTTCCATTAGTAATGCCTTCCAGAGGCGCGTGCCTCTGTTTTAAAACTCTTACAGGGTTAGTTCTCCACTCGTAAAAGGCTAGCGCAAGCGGGGGTGTGCATCGCTCCCGAGACGGGCCTTCCCGCTCCAATGCGGGCGACTCGACTCCTGCTCCGCTGCCCAGGTACGCGGCCACAGCTACTTCCTCCAGCGGCCGTCGTCTTCTCCCTTTTCCCTTTGCACTCACGGAACCGTAGCCTCCGAGAGCGACGGCCCCTCACCTCCAGAGGATTCCCCGAGGGCGGGTATGCCTAGATAGACCAAGGCGCCTGAAGGATGCCTTCAGACCATGCTCTGAAGGAGCCAGCTGAGCTCCGGGAGGAAGGACGCCTCTTTGACAAGCCCTGCCACCACGCCGAAGGACGCGGCTTCCTCGGGTACGCGGTCTGCAGCCCGCACGGCGGCTCGGAGCAGACGGGGCGGCGCAGCCCCGGTACCGCGCCGCGGGAGAGGCGGCGGCTGCCCCAGGCACGAAGCGGGGCAACGGCCCGCCGCGCAAACCACAAAGGGCACCGGCTGCACAGGGCACAAAGCGGGGGCCACAGCCGCAACGGCAAAACACCAGTATTCCTGGTTTTGTCCTCACAGTAAGAGCAGAGTAAACGTCACGCCCGGTTCAGAGCTGGAGCCTCTCGCTCGGGCCGGCACTGCGGCGGCCGGAGCGCCCAGCTGCGGGCGGCGGCCGAGGGACGCCAACAGCACGGGGCTGCTGCCGGCGGCGGGCTGCCCTAAGCCAGACCCGCCCGGCCCGCCCGTGCCGCGCTGCCGCAGCGGCAGCCCCGTACCGGCGCCAGGCCCGGCGCCACGACACGGCGCTGCCCCCCGCTCCGGCAGCCCCCCCCGCCGCCGGTCACCACCGCCACGTGCGCGGCGGCAGCGGCGGCCCGGCAGCGCGGCCGTTGCATAAGCCCGCTGATGTCATGCGCTGCCGCCGGACCCGGGCGCCTCTCTCGGGCCGCCGCCGGCCCACGACCCCGGCACCGCCCGGCGCCCGCGGCGCCGCCGCCGCCTCCCCGCCAGCCCGCCCGCCGGTGCCGGCAGCTCCCCCCCCGGGGCAGGTACCTTCCACGGTCTCCTCCAGCGTCTCCTCGTCGCTGTCCATGGCGGCGACGGCGGCGGGCGGGGCGCAGCCGCGGTAACCCGGGAGGGCGCGCGCGCGCCGCCCCGCCTCCCCCCCGGCCCTGAGGGAGGGGCCTCCACCTAGCCCCGCCCTCTCCCGCGGGCCGGGAGGGGCGGGGAGGGGGTGTGGCCGAAGCGCGCGGCGCCCGCCCAGCGGCCGCAGGACAGGGAGGTTGAAGGGGGCGGCGCCCCGCCCCGCCGCAAAATGGCGGCTGGCGAGAGGGGCGGCGGCGGCGGCGGGAGCGGCGAGTTCGGCCGGGTGTCGGCCGCCCGAAGCCACCTCCGGTGGAAGCGGCGGCGCCGGGCACGGCGGGGGGCGCGGATCCCCCCGCACACGCGTGTGAGGCCCACGCTGCCGGGGATGCCCACGGTGCTCACACGCACGCACGAGGAAAGCCTTATTTGCTGGTGAAGAATGTTCCTAAAATGGCACAAAGCAGCGCAGACGGCAGGAGAACCCCAGCCCATCCAGCGCTGGGCCCCCAGGGCACTCAGCCTTGCACAGGGCTAGCACAGCACCCTCGGGCTGTTGCTCCAAATTTGTATTCCTGCAGTTCACCTCACAAAGTAGACCTCCTGACGGACCCCTAACACCACTCTCCCTCCGCCACACCGAGAACCACTCTTACCTGCTGCTCTTGATGTTGAGGGATTTAACTGCCAAAACACACAGGCTCTTGTATTTCAGTTTTGCAGGAAGGGTGACAACCCCAAACAGTGGGTGTGATTCGTGAGCTCTTGCCCAGGGGACATGAGGACGGTGCTCTATCACCACATGCCTCAGTGTACCGCAGGGACCTCATTCTCCACCACGGCTTGACAATACACAGGATCACCTTAAAGCAAAGTCAGAGTGTTTCTAGGTCTTCCAGACGTCTGTCTTGGGAGCGCAGGAGGTATCTCCTTCATCCTGCCGGAGATGACCCAGACAGTCGGGGGCTGGAGCACGTGCTTTGTGAGGTGAGATTGAGGGAACAGGGCTTGTTCAACCTGGAGAGGAGATGGCTTCGGGGGGACCCAGCAGCAGCCCATCAGCACTGACAGCAGCAGCACTACCAAGAAAACAGGCTCTTCGCAGTGGTGGGAGGACAAGAGGCAACGGGCATTACTGAAAATGAGAGAGGTTCAAGCATGACATAAGGAGAAACTTGCTCCCCGCAAGGACAGCCAAGCAGGGCAGCAGGCTGCCCAGCAAGGTTGTGCAGTCTCCATCCTTGGGGGCATTTAAAGACCGACCAGATAAAGCGCCGAGCAGCCTGATCTCACCTGAGAGCTGACCCTGCCGTGAGCAGTGGGTTGGAGTAGGGACCTCCTGGGGTCCCTTCCCAGCTGAAGGACTTGGTGAGTCTATGCTGAGTCAGCCACGGGCTGCCAGGCAGTGCTGCTGAAGTCAGGGGCAACATCGCACCAGGAAAACAGGACAGCTACAGCTTAGAGAGACAAAATAATTAGATATGTCTGCAGAAAGAGAGTTTGGAAATCCTTAAACAGGAGAATAATGAGGTTAGTATTTGACCTAATTGACATGAGAACTTATAAAATATTGATCTCAAGAGCTTTGGAGAGGACTTGAGATGTACAGAAAGCTTGAGCAGAACAGAAGGGCTTGCTTCTGTATCATAGGTGGTTAATTTAACTAAAGGACGGTCAGTTTTGCTGTTAGGAGGATGGATTTGTGGTTTCAAGCCCATATACTTAAAACAATTCTGATCTCAACCCACCAAAAAGGACACTGAGGCATGAGAACAAGGCATAGTCATTGTTTTCCTTAGATCTGCAGGTTTATTGTGTTCAGGCACAGTAATATTGTGCTTGAGCACAATAGGAACCCCTATACAATGTATGTGTTTCTTTTCACTAACTGTGAGTCTCTGAAGAGATTAATTGATACTCAGTGCATACATAGTGTTGAAGTTATCAAAGGTGATGCGCTTAAGCTATTAACGTATCTGGTGAGCAGAAGGGAGACGAGGCTATGGGCCGGGAGCTGGAACATGCGGTAGGTACCCTTTTCACTAAGAGATAACAAGTGTTCAGGAAGTACAGCAGAAAGCAAGGAAACAGGCACTGCTGTGACCTACACATGCAAACAAGAAAGTGCAGATCAACAGGACCTTTAAACATGGTAGTGTGGTGGGTGTCCACCTGCAGAAGCTCATCAGGATGTGGCATAGCAGCATTCATACTAAAAGCACACCCTGTTCCCCTACCTTTTGCAAAAAAAAATCACACAGTAAAAATGCTAAGGCCACAAGTTTTCAAAAAATAAGAAATACCCCTCCAACTGCAATGTGCCCTGCTCTATATAGAAGCTATTCTCCTGCCTTTAACTGCACACCCACATACTCTTTTTCCAGCGGGCCTGTGCCCAGCTGTATGGTTACAGTGCTGCCTTTTGCCCTGTTCATTCCACATACAGCCTCAGGCCTTGCTTATTCTATTTATTGTCCTCCACTGCATACAAGGGTAACACTTATGAGAGCCTCTGCTTTTCTCCCTCCGTGGTACCCAGCTTCCTCACACATTAATTAACTTACTTTTGCAGCACAGCAATGGTACTACACATGTTATCATTTCTACAGTAGGAGAACTAAGAGACTTGGGCTAAAACTATTAATGTGTGTGGTAAATATCAAGTACTGGATTGTTGTCAAGAGTTCTTAGCATTACACAGCATTTCACATGTTCAAAGCATAATTTCCATTAACTTCAAATACAGCTGTAAGAACAGCATAGCAACGCTTAAATGAAAATGATGGTAAACACTCTGTTCTAGCATTTCATGGTGAATATTAAGAATCGGGGAAAAATTTAACATCAAACTGGAAAAAAACTCAACTCGCACCATTACCCACAGCGAGGCTGCTGCATGAGAGCTCAGCCATCTGCCGAGCTATTCCCAAGTGTCCCTTGTGGAGCAGAAAACAAGGGGCGATCAGCTGTGAACAGTTTGGTTCAGCCAAGGTGCCCACTACAAGAGCAATCCCAAGCAAACGCTTACTAGGCTGCAGCGTTTAGAGGGGTCTCATCAGTTTAGACTTCTTCACTTGTTTTGGTAGACTGCAGAGGCACCTCTAGGCTGGCGTTCAGCTTTCTTAACTATCTAAACAGACAAGCAGACATGTTGGGCCTCAGTATGTCTTCACATCATTAAGCGTTGTTCAAATTTGTTCCAGCTGCCAGGCGCTGGTTGCCTCTTTTATTTTCTTCTAAGCAGGGGCCTGATGCTGCCTTGCCCTCCTTAACTCTGCATCCAACAGTCTAATCTTATTATTGTTTATGCAATCCCTTGCCTAACCTATTATTTAATGCCAACCTCTGGGAGGAAAAAAAAGCCTAAATCTCCCTGCACTACTCTGACTGTGGTAAGGATCCTTTGGAAACAAACACGTGATCATATAATGAAAGAGAGCAGCAAAACACAGAGAATAATGTGGTGAGATTGGACATGCAATCTCTGTTCCTTGACTTCCTTTGCATTTCAGTTTGGAAGAGCAGTAACATTCTCTTTTAACATAAGTTCATAAGACTCCTAATTAAAACAACAAAAAGTATCACGGTGACTTCTAGCTATGCTCCTAAGGTCACAGAATTAATGTAGGAGCTGGTAGCATCAGGACATTGTCACCCTTGGGGAGGAGATGGTGGGGTGAGGAGGAATGACTGTTTTGCAAAGGGGCCTTGGAGCTGCTAGCTGAGAGCGACAAGAGGAATCCAGAGATTTGGTCTCTCGAAGGAGATTTTTGGAAGGAAGTGGGTTTTGTTGATTTAAAATCTCTGTTCATCCCCTACGGTCTGCCTTCCTGCCCCTTCCTTACAGCTTTCCCCCTCTTTCTCTTCGTCTGGTTCTTTTCCCTTCCCTCAGTACTGAGCCCTGCCTGCGTGCCCTGCTCGGCTGCCCTTTTTGCCTCGTGCAACTTAAGCAGAGCTCAGGTACAGCCTGCCACCTCGTAACAAATGGGTTTTGTCATCTCTAACTAGGACAAGCTTTATTAAGACAGAAAAGGGAATGCCCGCTTCCTAAAACTACTTGAAATGCTAAAATAAGAAATAACTCTTTCAACACTCCAGGCTGTTGCTTATTTAATCTGCAATGCTACGTGTTTACAAGGTACTCTGTTTTTTGAAGGACAGTGCTTGAAGGCTTAAATCGCACAGTGGGCTGTTCTTTGGTGATTCCTGAACTGTGAACGATGTTCCTTCAGACATTTGTAACACAGAAATGTTACACAAGAAAACTTTTGCATCTCTGGAACAAAGCAGCAACATAATTTATTAATCCAATTTACATTCAAAACACTCTCATTTTATTCTTACTGCTGAAGTTGGTTATCGCTGCTCCTTTGTGAGATGAGGCAAAGCAGCTGTGGCTGACATTTCTGGCCAGGGCTGTAACAGCTTGGGTATCTGCTGAGGGGCTCTAGCATTATGAATCTGCTAAAGCTGCAGTGTCCACACATGTAGAGGCAGCCACTTGTGTCCAATTTTTGTAGGAGGCTCCCAAATTTGGGGCTGCTGTGGATGGTCAGGCCCTCAGGGCTGTCTGGGTGTGAACACCTTGGGATGATGGGTTTTACTGGATGGCTGGACAGACATTTTCTCCAGTCTCTCTGCAGTGGGAGTGTCAGAGCTACCCCAAATAAGGCCACAAAAACTGGGCTTTTAAAACCCCAGAGGATAGGTCAGGAATAGGCTAGGTCTTCCTGGATAGGCTTCCTGGATAGGAAGTATCTTACAAAACCCAGGGAGACCCAAGGGCTCCCACTGGGATGAAAGTACACCTGATTTTTTTGTCTAGCTCAAGCCAGGCCTTGCTGATATAGGGAAGACTGAATGGTTCAAACTGCAAGCTGTGAACTCTGCCCACAGGACACTGACTGAGAAGTCGGGCAGCAAAAAGCATGCATACAGCCTGGTATTATGTCCAGCCTCATCGTCAAGTCACAGGGGACTTGCAAGTGGGTTTCTTTCGATTTCTACTCTGAAGGCTTCCCTTTTGTATTCAAGTTGGGGAAAGAGTCATTGAGCCTAAGGAAGAGTAGATTAGCTCTGCAGCCTAGCAATATTAACTCAGATACAGAAGAGACAAGTTTGTGTTCAAGCTGTTTATCCTGAATGAATATTGAATTATTTCCTTAGGAATGTTTCACTTGATAGGAGAGACTGACAAAGCATCATCCTGAGTGCCCAGTTTTCTTTACAGCTAGGTTAATGGTGGTTGGGCTGTTTATTCGTGAAACCTGACACTCTCTGGGGATAATTTAAACCTCTTGCCTCCTCCATGCCCTACTGGCTACTTTGGATAGTTTACCGGGTTCAGTGAATGCCATCTGCAGGTGCGAATTGTATGAGCAGCTCGAGCTCCCTAACTTGAAGAATTTATGTGGGTGATTCCCTGTCAATAGGTTGCGTTGCTTCCCATTGATGGAGAAATCCAGAGAACGGATGCTAGGAGAAGAAATATATCTACATTCTCAAATTATTTCATCATAATATCATAGCATGCACAAGCTATGCTCAAGGCTCAGACTGTATAGATGAATATCCTGCAGGGTAGAGAGTCTGTGCTTCATACTGCTTATAGAGCCAAATACCATTCTTCCTATCTGCTCATCAGTATGAACAGAAGACTTCCCTCTGCAATTGAGTGCTCTACAGAAGATTACTGTGTTTAAGTGACACTCCTGAGCAGATGGCCTATGGTTCCTAGTACCAACAATATGCGTCTTTTCTCTTGCTGCATGCATCAAATAATAAATTCATCTGAGGTGGTTACTGAGGGTGTCAGAATTTTTCTTTTCTGTATTTCAGTTCTCTCTTTCCTTGGAGATAGTGGAGGAATAAGGCAGATAAGTCTCACATTACTACAAAAACCTGAGTTACTCTTGAGATTCTTCTTTCCTTTAGGTTCTTTCCAAAAAAAAGTGCCTGCATCTTGCTATATGCCAGTCATTTGCCTGCCTGTAACAAAACCTCTAAACTCAGTGTTAGAAACACAGAGAAGCGTTCACATTAAGTAACGGAGTAAATGGTGAGGAAAGTTTCCAGTGCAAAGCTGTGTTTGAACTTTTAGTCCATAAATTCTCATGATGGCTCATCAGTAGAGAAAGTCTTGTGCAACAGATAAGGTTTCCTTGGTGTGTGCATTTCCTACCGTCCCCTTCCCTAACATTTGAAATTACCTCTCATGCCTAAGATTGGAGAAGTTTATCATATTTCCCAGCCTTTCGAATATACACATTACCTAGAAGCTATTCTGTTTTCTAAATCAAATTCCATCCTAATCTAGTGGCTGAAGAGGCTCTGCATCCGCCAGATGATGTA
Source organism: Ciconia boyciana (assembly GCF_034638445.1). Taxonomy (NCBI): domain Eukaryota; kingdom Metazoa; phylum Chordata; class Aves; order Ciconiiformes; family Ciconiidae; genus Ciconia; species Ciconia boyciana. The sequence continues at coordinate 71,513,396 of NC_132938.1, read as the reverse complement.
CACAAACCACAGCATGTTGCCAGTAATGACATTCAAGCTATACCCTGTTCTCTTGTTTATTCTGGGAAACTCGTAGTACTGTTTCACAGGCCACAAGAGTTTAGACTAGGAATAAGGTAGATGGATGCGCAGGAAACCTGGCGGAGAGTTCTGTCCCAAAGACAGGGAAGGGATGTGTCTTTCTGTCTCCACAGCATCACTTTACTAAGTTCACCAATGTGTTTATGCATCTGATTTACGTTGCAGCAAATTGTCCCATGCCTAGACTTTTGAGAGAGGTAAAGCAAAAGGCAACGGGGGAGCATATGCACCTGAAATTTTGGTAACAAGCTTGTTTGAATCCAGTTTCCTCATCAGCCAAATAATTAGTGGCTGGCTCCACATAGTGGTTTCTCATGAAATTCCACTGAGCAGGGGTTTGGTATTTGGTACTTTCTTGCTCAAAATAGCCATTGCATTAGTTTTCCAGTGAGGTGCCATTTGCAAGCCTGAACAGTCTCGCAGCCTTTGCCTTTGCAAGCCTCTGAACAGTACAACAGTGAAAGCTGGCTGGAGTCCTTCTGGCCACTGCCAGTCCCACTTGTGGCTGGAGAGATTAGGGATTAGAAAGATGGTTGTGTTCTCATGCATATCGCTCAGTGTGGTATCAGGTGTCTGCAGCGATAGGGATAGCATATCAGTGGGTGAGTTTGCCCTCTATTACCTTAAGGGTGCACGGAGATTTCTTAAAAAAAATAACAGAGAGCTAAATGTATGGAAATATTATACCAACCCAAGTCAGTGTCTGGCACTTAAGAAATAACCATGCACATCCCACAACCTTAGCTTAGAGGTCTTATGGCAGACAAGTTTTTGACACATGGTTATGGAAAAGTACTCTGCCAGTCAGAACTCTTACTTCATTTCCCCCTCTGGAGCCTTCTTCCTGGTAGGAAAAATCTCACCAAAAAAATTTTAAAAACCTCTTTTCTGCTGAAGCTGTCTTATTTTCCTCAACTCTCAGCTATTTAGCAGTGATCTGAGACATACAAACTTATCCCTCATGCTCCTTCAGTCCTACAAGCATGACTGATTATATCAAGCATTTCTGTGGGTGTCAAAGAGAGCATACATGCTGACGAGATGTAGCCATTTACCTGGCCTTTTAGGGTGCTACAATGCCAAAGATACTCCTGTGAAACGTCTTTCAGAGGCCAACCTACCTATCCCCTCATTCAATTCATCTTTAAAAAATGAGCCATTTTTAAAGCAGAGGACTGAAAGAAGAAGGAAAAGGCATGTGCCCGTTTTTATTCCCAGCTTCCAGCTTTGCAGGTGACCCTTTTTCTGCACAACACCTGCCTGTTGCTCAGCCAAAGCCTGAGTTACTGACAGGGCTGCAGCACAGCTCCATATACAGTTTGCTAGACTTGAATCCTGGCGCTTCAGAAGAATCCTCTGGCAAAGGAAAAAGGCCAAAGGGACACTCAGATCTTGCTGTTTGTTCATTTGTTTGTTTCTACAAAGCCCTTGCCAATATCTGTTTGCCCATCTGAAAGTGAAGATTACTTTTCAGCACTGACTGAGGATTTTTAAAGCTATGACAAGTCTGCTAAAAGTATCTAATTTCAGAAGAAGCTGTGGTGAATGAGATGTTTTACTGTAAAGACCTTCTTAGTGCGTGTGCTGTGCATGGCTGTGTGATTTTGTATCACTTCATTAAGCTATGACTGCCCGTGTTACTCAGAGGCTTTGATTTCAGTTGCGTAAGCGTCTGTGTCAGCCTGAGAGGAAGCCAAGCTGATCCACACAAATAATGCCGGAGTTGTGTACTGTAAAAAGCATGACTAAACTCTAGTCAGAAACTTTCTGACACTTGTTAACAACAAGATGGGTTCCTGTCTGCTTCCAATTTTGGAATCTGTTCTCTCTGTGGGATGCGCAGGGTTAATGTGTAGCTTTCCATTAAAACACCATTCAGTAACTGGTACCAATCACTGTTTCTGGGAACTGTATGCACTCCTGGGACCAGCCAGTGAGAATGGGGACTCTGATGCTCCTTTGAAGGTGCCAGCACATGTGACTCCAGCTGCTGAGTCTTCAGCTTACAGCACCGACAAACTCTCTTCTTGCACTGAATGTCTTGCTGTTTCTGGTAAGCTCTGTCTCATGATGCAGTGACCGCAAGTCTGTAGGTGCAGTGAGTAGGCTCTTCCTTGGCCTGTCTCTGCACGGAGCAGTTGTAAAAATAGGTGATGCACAGGCGTTTAAGAGGGTAGTGAGGGAAAGGAGAGAGGAGAGAGAAAAAAAGACTCCTCCTTCCTGAGGAGTATATATAATGTATAAAGGCATACTCAGTAAAGATCTGATGGGGTAGGACAAAACCTTGTCTGACTACATCGTGTTAACACATTCACCAAATAGCACTTGGCCTCTTGAGACCCGGTTGACAGTTTGGTTCGCACAGCAAGACCACAGTATGCAAACAACTGCTGTGTATGCACATGGCCAAGGAGTGGGACCTCAGGCTCTGAGATGTAAGGAATCATGTAAGGAATCAGGCTCTGAGATGTGAGGTAGCTGTTAACAGATAATGCAGCAAGCAACAGAATGGCAACCTGATGTCACACGGGATGAATAACTGACATGGTTAATGCGTACATGTGCACATGCATCTGGATAATACTCTTTTAAGCTCTTATCTCTACCACAGTGATTTTTGATAACCTGCCTCAGTTGAGAAGCAGATGGGGATACTTAGCACTTGCATTTTCTATTGATAGAAGTAACATGCCAGAAGTGTGTCCATGAAACATCCCAAACATCTATTCCTACAGCAAATCAGATTTTTATAACCCTATCTTTTTAAAGACAGCTAACGATAAAAGTTGTATACTCAGTTACGCCACTAGTTAATTCTGTCCAAGTTTCACAGAATGCAGGTGTGCAGTCTTAAGCTTTCTATCTCTGCATATGTCCCCCACTTTTCACTGATTTGCAACAGAAGCACTCTTTGCAGAAACTAGTCTGACTTGCTAACAGAGAAAGAAACACGAGGTTCAGTATGGTGCAACACTCACTCTCTAATCACATCCTTTCAATTTATTGAAACAGAGGCTATGCAGATCTCAACAAAACAAAAATAATGCCTTCCAGATATTTCTAGAGGCATGGCTAGCGTTTAGAATGGTGTTGCCAGAAGAAGCTAAGAACCTGTATGTTTTTATTTAATCTTTGGTCTACAAATCTATGTTAAAACATGCAAGAAAGTCTAATGTATCCATAAGTACTGCGATAGGTGGGTTGGCAAAATGCAGCCGTGAATCCGCACAGTCCTCAGCTGCAGCTGTGTACGCAGAGTCCATGTGAAAAGCTGGATTTGTTCTAGTCACCAGCAGGCCAATCATGTGGGATACCGCTTTGTGGTAACTTAAACCCTCCGTGCTGTTGTTGAAAACGTGCCTCAACAGCACACAATGTATTTGGCCTCATGCGTTAGTGGGGACTGGTATTGCCCTCCTATTGCTCACACTCCAAGGTAGGCAAGGTCTTTGAGCCAACTACTTCGCAGCAACCAGTCTTGAGTAGAGTTTTCCTTGGCAGTTTTTTCCTTCAAGATACACAAGCCTTCTTTTGAAATTCTCAGGGCTGTTCTGACATTGTGGAAACCCACACTTAATGTTAGATCAACTATGCCCTGCAACGGCAGAAAATTAAAGCCACTGCTGTGGAACAGCTGTGCACGCTTCTTGCTTTCAAACATTGCTGAGAGCACTTGCTACTTTTTTCTTAATAGTGATGCGTCCAAATGTATGCTGCCAATGTAGTAGTGCATGTTTTATGCCCCCGTCTAGTGCTGACAGGAGGGCTGCATTCTGATCAGTTTGCACGGGGAGGTGTGCAATTCTGTCAGTAAAACCATCAAAATAAGCCCTCTGTTCAGAGTGCCCATATCTTGTTAGCAAGGACATCCACACATCCACCTGCACAGAGACAGTGCTCCAAATAACTCAAGATTTGGGTTAACTCTCAATTAAAAATGTAGATGTTGAATCTCTTTCTTCTTCTGAAATGCCAGGTTGGCAGTATCGCTGGACCTGGGGGCAGACAAAATGCTCCTTTGATGAAGGATCTATTCTTGGCTGTGTGACAGACCCCCTAGGGAGCCTGCTGCAAGTCATTTCAGGCAGCGCTTTCCATAACATTTTGCCATGGCTCAGGTCTGCTTACTGCCATTGACATCCCTTTGCACAGGAGTAAACCACTTCTAGGTACTTCTGAAAAGCCTGCGCTTAACCCTCCTGCAAGCCTGACTGAAGCCTTGAGCTTGACATGCTTCTCACTGACTGTAAAGCTACTCTCCCTCTCTCCCTCGCTCTCTCCATACCTCACACATGCCATAGATGTGAAGATGTGGCATCCCATCCACATACCTGTTTTGAAGCTAAATTAATGTTTGTAAAGCATTAAGATCCTCAGTTATATAAATCTGAAGTCCTGCTAGTAGCTCGGAGCTTCTTTGGCTGCAAACCTATCAGAAGAGTGCAGAAAGATGGGGTGGGCAGATACATACTCAGGGAGATGCGTACCTCTGCTGAGTTTTCACCTGCTGCCTCTTTTATCTTGGTCAGTCCCGTTCCATTAGCTGCCTGTTACCGCAAGCTAAGCCGAGTGCTGCACTGATATATACCCTACCATTCAGAAAGCTTAGGGCCAGCCTTGGTAATTCTGCTGGCCAGTGCTTCAGGGAAAACTGGCAATATAACTCATCAAATGAACTGAGTCATTCTCCATGTACTGCCTAGAAGGATTATGACCAATGGTAATTGCTTGTAATGAACAGGCACCCATCTTTTCCAAAAGATTAACTTCCATTGCGCGGGGGTGAGGTAATCTGCACAGGTTTATATCATACTCCCTGCTTATGCCCATCTCAATTTTAAGATGGATTTCCTTCCTCAAAAAAGCTCATAAAATGCCTAGCTCTTGTCTTTATTTCTAAAGCCCTGGCGGTTTTGTTAGACAGATGCATGGCTACAGCAAAAGGTTATTTCATGTATAAAATGCAAAGCAACAGGCTTGATAGCCATCAGAGTAGGGAGAGGGCTCTGTTGGCAAGGAAGGAAGCTGTTCTGGGGGGTGGAGGTAAGAGTCCTGTGTATCATTAGAAAGGTCAGTGCACAAATATGGGAGAATTGCAAACCCTGACCGTGCAGGAGGGATAAATTAATGCACACTCTAGCTTGTTCTGGCCATCCTTCCTCCTGAGCACTGATACATGTAAGGACAAATGTTCTTTGATGACCTGTCTTGGGCAGGACCTTCTGCTAACATAAACCAGGAAGACTGGCGTAACTTCTGAAGCTCCTGATCTCCTTATTAGGGTGCTGAAAGCCAGCAGCTACCACACAGTCACATACTCACTGCCGTCCCTCCTGCAGCGTCCCACGGAACGGAGGCTGGAGCACAACTCTTGGCGTGCTTTTGCAGTCCTACATGGCATTCACAGCTGGTTTGCTGCATAGGAAAAGGCAGGAGTAAGAAGCAGCCTGTGCTGGCTACAGGCGCAGAGAAGCTGTAGATGTAATGCACGGATGTTCGGTGCCGCTGGAGGCAGTTACTAATGGCTGCAGATCTGCATGCCTAAGTAGCTTATCAAATTATACTTGGGCCTACATCCCCCTCAGTAATCAAGGCTCTGCTGGCAGTTCCAATTACAAACTCTCTTTATCACAGGTTAATAACGAAGCTGTAAGCACTCAGTCTACAGCAGCACACTGTGGCAGCAAAGTCTTGGAGCATTTTGTTCTTAAAGCATGTGTTATTTCTATGGGGTTTTTTTTTAAGAACAGAGATTGCAAATAGTAAGAGAAACAATTAAAAAAACAGCAATACACTCAGAAGCTCACTAGGCTCTTAAAATGGAAATCTGACCTGCTTTATGAAAGCTATTTCGGTATTTTTGCATTTTTAATTTAAAAATGTTATTTATCATTCACCAACTGGTTGCTGTGCATTTCAGTGTGTTATTTTCTGCTTCCCTATTATCACGACAGTCCGACAGTAAAGTCAAACGAAGAAAAAAAAGAGTGGATAAGCTGCCACATGATGCCATTGCCATCGAGTCTAGTTTTGAAAAGTGTCTACACATTTATGAGGCAGACTGACTTTCAAATACCCAGTAAGGTGACCCATCTTGCCCGCTGGCCTCCCTCTTGCTTCCTGGCTGTTTTGTGCCTTCACTCACACAAGCCCTGGCAGGCAGAGGAGAGACAGAAGTTGCGCACCAGCATATGCAAGTGGTTGTGATTATTTCAGCAACCTGTTTTCCTAACAGTCATTTGGGGCCACCGCTTTGCCATCCTGAGAGATTAAGCATGGAAGGTGACACAGGGCATTTCTGCAGCCATGCAGACATGCACAGCGCGCACAAGTGTTATTCTCTGCAGTAAGGATCAGGACTAAAGTATTTAAAAGATCAACCTAATAAGCTTTGGAGATTCCCTAAGTTATGGTGTCTCTAGAACATGCTTATTTTTCCACTCCTAGGAAGTGCTGTAGCAATTACACAGAGAGGTTTGTATTCAAACTAGTGAACACAGACTTCAGTTTGTGCTAAATCTCAGTATTTGCCTAAAATATTTAACAGGAATAAAATGACATTAGTGTTTTGCAACTGGATTCAGTAATAGCAATGGCATCTAATTAGTTCCCGTCACCAGAGGGCATTGGAGGACAAGCTGATTTTTAGAAAGCACAGGCCCTGTCCCTTCAGTTAAACCAGTGAATATTAATGAAGCCAGTGGGCCCGAGACCTTCCTGGTACAAAATGAGCAACTCTGGCACAAGCAAACAGGGAACGGGGCCCTGGGATTGCCCCGTGGCAGAGCTGCAGGCTAAGGGGCATCTCCTCACTTGTTCCCCTGCAGCCGTGCATGCGTCTGAGGACGAGCTTCAGCACAAATCAGGAACTTCAGAGATTGCCGTGCAATCAAGTCACAAGTGTGTTGGGATGGCTCTTGAGGTACCAACCACTCACCAACAAAAAAATGCCACTGCTTGGCAATCAGCCTCTTGGGTCCCCAAGTGCGGCGCAGTGGGTTATTTCAGAAGAGAGGCAAACAAAGCCCCCTGAGCAAGGGGCTGGGGGGCAAATTTGCACTATCAGTCCATGGCTCCCCAGCCCAGGCCAGCTGTCTTGTAACACACCTACAGCATACATGGAGACTACGAGGCTCTTGTAGGCTCCAGCAGTTTCCTTCTCACTCCTAGTCTGATTCATGGAATTCATTTCTATGATAAATACAGGCTCAGAGGTTTACAGCAGGGGAGGATTTTCTGAGACTGCCTCACTTGACTGAAGGGTACCTCTTCAGATTAGCAAGGGAATAAAACCAATCTGAGCCTGGAAACAACGTGAAAAGTACTCACTTTGTCTGGTGCCAAAATGGCAAATATATTTCAGTTAGCGGAAAGAGATATCATCCATTAGAATCAAAACCGAGGCTTTCTATGAACACTTTGCTTTTAAATGGGAGGGAGTAGGCCAAGTGGCCCTGGTCTCTTATCACTGAAAAATAGCGATGCTCATTTATAACCTATGACTGTGGCAAATTTATGCCCCATGTCAGATCCCCAAGGCTATGAGATCATTGACTTCAATTAGAGAGTGAATACTGCTGTGTAACAGTCAAAGGCCTTTAAGTCTAAGGCAGGGGTTCTTGTGCTTCTCAAGCAGGGTCTGCACAACACCCTAATAATAATGTTCCAGGTTATATCAGGGAATGGTTTAATTTGGATCATATTCTGCTACTTTGTTTTTCCTTTAGACATGTATTTTTTTTATTCCAGTTCTTGCTTCACTTGATTCTTGCAATATGCTAGGCAACTACAACAGTCAAGTGAAAGAGGGAAAGCAATGAGGTGTATTAATTTATTTGCTGTTTTAGATGTAGAGCCTTGTCAACTATACAAAACACAATAATCAATGTATGGCCCTTTCCAGCTCATCACATATTCCAAAGGTAGCGTGGCCAAAAATGGTAACTCATTAATTTCTCTTTAAAAGCCAGGTGGTCTCCAAAAATGAGTACCGAAAGTTGTCACATTGACATTGTTGTGGATCATGGGAAAGAAAAGGAACTGCCTTAAAGCGCTTATAGAGAATGCTTCCAAGTTGTCCATGAAGCTTAAAATAAAGAGGATCTGACATGAATTCATGACTTGTGTTGATACCAGGACATGCCTCAAAACAAAATGCATCCCATTCTCTATCCTGTATAAATTGCCTTATTCTTCTCAAAGCTTATAATCTGGAAAGACACAATTTCTCATGAATACTACATCCTTAAATTTTTTATATAATCAATAGAACTGACTCAAAATTACAAAAAGCAGGGATTAAACAAAGCAATGTATCTGTCGGGATACCTGGTTTTTTGCACTGATCTGAACACTTTCACTAGTGTGCTTTTAGCAGGAAAACTATTTCAAGAAAGGCCAAATTTTAACTTATTTGGAAACTTAATTTTTGCATTTTAAACCAAGTTAAAATAAATTTATTCTTTAAGTAGAAGTGGTGTTTTGATTTCAAAATAGAAAAATGCTTGGAATATTAATCTTTTTTGCCCATTAAAGAGTTGACCTCCTTCTGCTCCCCTTTGGGGAAATGTGGGATTTAAAGTGACAGGTAAAAACAGAACCAAAATCTTAAAATAATACTAAGTTAGCAAATGCCAAAAATGAAATTTTGATTAAGAAATGAAACCACAATAATGCCCATAGGAAATTAAATGACCTAAATGCTTCTGTTTACTTTTGAATTAGCGTAAATCATGAATGATACTAGAACAACACAACCTGAAGTATATTCCAATAGTGTCTGCCCATGGTCATGCTATGCTTATTTCAGGCTATGAGTATTTTGTAAGAGAACACTGCTTATACAATCATGCCCACGTATGGTAATGCACACATAGCTCTATCCACCAGGGAAACTAAGCACAATTTATATGTTGATGCACTTGAAAGTTAAGACAGTGGAAATGCTACTTCCCTACCTGCAACTCCAGATTTTGGCAGGTAGGCATTCCCCTACCATTTTATTTATTGCTCTATTTATTTTCTCCAGTCATTTTTCTTTTAGATTACCTGAGCAAGGCTTCCTAAAGGAACAGCACCAGTCAGAGAAAATGGACCAAAACTTGCCTTTTCGTCCTCCTCTAGGTCAACACCGCCTGCTTCCCTCAACTCCTCAGTGCTTATGAAATACCTCTGCACCAACTCCTCTGCGCTGGTGCTTTTCCACAGCTTCAGCAAAGGACCCACAGCTTCTCATCTCCTCTTTGCTCCCTTGTCATTTTGAGATGCAGGTGAGGGAAAATCCAACTTTTTCCTTGCAAGTGGCAAGGAAAACCTCTCTGCACTTCCGTTGTCTCTGTGGACACTTCAATAACTTGTGGAAGCAGTAAACCAGTCTTGTGAGATGGGTCACACTATGTGGCTTGACCACTTGAGTTCCTGGTCAGAAATAAATAGCAGCTAACGCATGAAGCACTTGTGTGTAGCTCCCACTAATTCTCACAGGAGATACCATTTTTCTGGCAAGTGGGGCAGCCAGGATTGTAGAGGAGAATGTTATCAAACAGGCTAGGGGGTTCCAAGTCTGGGGTTTGTGACAGATTTTGAGAGCAGGAAGTAAATTTGCCATTGACAGACTTTCAATCCTTTCTTGCTTGGTCCTTTCTGTAATACGTGTTGACAAATAAAGTGTTGTCGCTCTGAAGTTGTCACAGTGTCTGTGTCATGGGCAAGGACTGCATTGCGTAAGGCACCAGTAAGCAAAGGAGAGCAAGGACAGGAGCAGTTTGCACATGCTATTGATTACACAAAGAAGAACCAGGCCACTGAAATCCAAGGAAGTGAATTGTGTAACACTGCTTAGGAATAGGCAGAAATGGGACATGTTATATTTCATATCGATACAACACATTACGTGCAGTTTCCCACAAGCATCCTCCTCCACCTCAGGAAAATAACTAATGGATTTTAGGAGCTGAGGGGGCTTTTTCTGATGGAGGGGTGCGAGAGTGCTGTGGAATGGAAGGAAATACGACTGCCATGCGCAGCAGGGACAAGTGCTACACACTCATGTCAGAGGCCCCGGATCTCAATGGAAGATATTTATAACTCTGCCTCTGAAGAAGATGAAAGTAGTTCTTATGCTGAGAAAGGGAACAAAAGGCGTTACCTAAAAATAAACGTCCCAAGTCAATGCCACCTATTTCTACATTCCCTGTTTCAGAGCTGGCTAAATGAACTATATTGAGAAACATTTGGGTTGTTCAAAGAGTAATAAGGCCATTCTGGAATTGGAATGGCTTTCACTCTCAAACTCTGCTAATTTATCAGCAGTTTACTCTGCAATATCATCTCTCACTGAGTTGAGAAAGGCAATTCAGTCAGCACAAGGATGTTAGCTGATCCAGACAGTGACCAGGGTAAGGTGACCGATGAAAGTACCCATTAATTGCACTCCACATTACTTGGTTTAACTCCTGCTAGCCTCCACATGAGCATTACCAGGTTATGCTTTGAGCTGACACTCCTTCCCTACTTTTGTTTCCACCAGAAAACCCAGAGGGGTTTTCAGGCTGAAGAAAACTGAAAACTACCCCTGGCTGGGCTATGCTCATTCAGGAATTTCAAAGCACTCTCCAAATGACTTTGCAGAGTTTCACAAAACTCCTGATTGGTAAGCTATGGCACCCACCTGGGGTGCAGAGCCACTGCTGAGTAGGTGGAGCTGGGAAACTCTCTCAGATCTCCTTGTCTGACTATGGAGCAGTCTGTGCTTAGAAGGGGTGCAAAGTAAAAGAAACAAACAAAAAACCCATAAACAATATACTTTTCTCCTAGTCGCTGCAGATTCAGGAAAGGAATGGCTGACAGTGGGTCATTACTGCAGATCACTTCTGTCCTGGTTTGATTTCAGAGAACCTCCTCCTAAGCAACCAGCCCATCTAGGCTAAGTGAGCCTGGCTTGGACCTTATTTTCTTTCTCTGAGGAACAGCTGGGCCATAGTGTCCTCTTCCTTCTCTACTGATGCAATCCCATAGAAATGCAAGCCGCCCCCTCCTTGCAGGTATACCTCTCTGTTGTAGCACTGTACCGCTGGGCCTTCATTTCTATAAAGGTCTTCATTTCAAGGCCTTTCAAAGGTCTTCATTCTATTAAGCCCTTTCAAAAAGGCTGTCCTTAGTAACCCCTGCTGTGGGAAAACTGGATTTTAAAGTGGATTCAGAGTCTCCATCTAAGAGCTTTTAGACCGAGACTTTCATGTGTCTCTTACTCAGCATGAAGATAAGTGAGCGGATGCAGAGCAGGCAATACGCCTTAGGGCTGCAGTCAGACACCATCTCTGCATTCAGTTCCAACAGGTCAGAAATACACAAACAAGAACGAAATATACAATCTAAATAGTATAGTGGCAAACTAGCAAATCAACCCTGTATGTACGCATCCACTGTACAGTCAGCTCAGTCGGTCAGTCAGAAGAAGAGCTGAATGAGAAAAAAATTTACAACCCCATCTTTTTTAACTCTGCTGTACATTGGAGATGGGTTTTACGCTCCTCCGCAGCTTGGGCCCCGATGAGGTGGACATTGCCCAGAGAGGTGGCAGATGCCCCATGCCTGGAAACACTCGAGGTCAGGTTGGACGGGGCTCTGAGCAGCCTGCTCTAGTGCAACATGTCCCTGCTCTTGCAGCGGGGTTGGACCTGACCTGTAGATGTCCCTTCCAACCCAAAGCATTCTACGATTCTGTGATTCTACGATTCCTGTTGTGGGTCAGCTCCTGTGCTGCTTGTTGCGCTGCCGCTGCCTGACAGCCACCTGCTGAACAAAGCCACCCATCTTGATTGCCAGCTAGCTACACGCAGGCAGCCTTAGCTCCCAAAGAGGTAATTCCTTCAAGTAAAGGAGCGGCTTCTACTCGGGAAATTAAAGGGGTTCCTCCGGCTGAGGGAGCGGAGGGCACAGACCAGTAGTTCTGGCATACCCCAGCAGAGGGCAATGGCAGATGTACATATGCATCTGTCCCTGCAGAGCACCCCTGCCATGCAAACCGAAGTTCTCCCCCGCCTGTCAGACCTTGCCACAAGCTAGGGAGTCAGTCCCTGCTCGCAAATGGAATAAAACCTGTCCGGATCTGAACCAAGGCCCAGCAGAAGACCCGGCAGCACACAAGTAGCCAGCAGCACAAACCAAGCTCTCCAGATCTGTCCTGAGTGACAAAAGTCTACCGAGTAAGGAAAGGCCTCAGCAGGATTTTCACTGTAAGATCAGAAAACACATGTGGTCTGGCTTTCTTGCTGTGCTTTTTTAGAGAAAACAGATAAGTGAAGCTATATTTCTTCTCTGGCACATCCAGAAATGCCAACTGGAAAGAGTAAGCTGGAAGCGGTTAGTGTGGAGGAGGAAAGGGCAAACAGATAAGGTGGAGACGCAGACATCAGGAGAAACCCTGGCTGCTTTATCTCTGTTCACGGAAACATTTTCATTTTGAAATCTTAGTGTTAGCCTTAACGTCCTTTTGAAAGGGACAGAAAGCGATTCAGAGCAGAATTTGTTAAATGCACACGTGCCTAAGAACGAGAGCCACAATTTGAGGCAGTTAAGCCAGACTCTCTTACACCGGGTTTTTGCACTTCTGAGTATAAAACCTTGGACATCGCAATTTGGGGCTGAAAAATAGAAACGTCCAGAACCAGCAGCCACTTTAGAAAAGGCCAGTAAGATTGTATGTCACGTGCACTGAAACGCAGTGACCATTCATTAATTATGCAGGCGTGCCACAAAAGCATGTAAGTATATCTATTTTGACCAAGGAATGATGTGAAGAAATGTTTACACATCCTTTCACGGCAATAACCATAAATAACAAGTAAACAGCGACAGGAGCAACTGCTGCTGTAATATTGCTGTCATTTGTCGTGCGTGCATCAGCAGGCGCTGCGAGGGGAAATGTCTGTCGGAGGAGAGAGAAATATGTTGCCAAGCAACGCGAGACCCTGGCCGAGGGACCCCCTCCCCTGCCCGGCAGCGGACAAAGCTTCCCGGGCCTCCGGCTTTAGCGTACAACCGCTCCGAAAGCTAAGCCGGCATCCATCGGGGAGAGTGGGCGCGGGAGGAGTGAGGCAGCAGGAGCAGGGATGAGAGCAGAGCCTCTAACTGGCGAGGAGAGGCTGTGGAGACCGAGAGGAGAAACGGCAGTCGCGCCGGGGAGGGATACAGAGCTGAGGGGATAGGCAGAAGCCCAGCCAGGATGGAGCAGCCGACCTGGGAGTGTGGCTGATCTGACAGCGCTTGGATCAAACCCCACCTCCGGCGTGGAAGGGCTGGACCAGCTGGAGAGAGAGATGGAGAAGCACAGCAGAAGGAAGATACTCTCCGGGGGATTTTTCTTTTCAAAACACGCCCGTGTAAATATGGCAGTCACAATATCGGCTGCTTACATTATTTTTCTTGGGGGAGCTGGTGTTGAGGTCCCTGCATGCTCTGCGACCTGCCAGGTGGGAGGAGGGTGCAGAGCCAGGAATTCAAAGCTCAAAGGCGGCAGCCAGGTACCCGCTCTGGTTCCTGTCTCTGCCATTAACCTCCTCTGTTAGCACGGCCAAGTCACACAAGACTTCCAAGGGAATCTCAGGGAATCAGGCATCCCACCTGATAGAAATCTGGGAGCAGGTGAATGCATAACTACAGCAGGCACCTTGGAAAACTGTCAGTTTGTCAGTTATGACAATGATCGGGGCTGCTACATTCCCCTGGTAGCTGGGGTCCAGCAAGCATCGCTCTGACACCGAGAGCCAACACTTACCAATAGCGTCTCTGAAAAGTTGAAGATGGCACACAGTTGTGACTGTCTGTAATGCAAGCCGTGCTGAAGAGCTGGCCTGGCTCGCCAGCTACCTGAGCAAATGCTAAGATCTGCCTTATCGCCTAAAGGCATCGGATAAGGCTGAACATGAGCACAATTTACCTTCTACTTCCTAAGCATAGCTGATTTCCACAAAGATGAAATAAAGCATCCTTCTGTACGGATGAAAAGGATCCCTTGAGCTGAAGTGGTTCACTAATTAAAATAGCTCTTTGTCCAAGGTTAGCAAGTTAAAAAATAGCAAGTGCTATGTTGTCACAAATCTACTAGGTGTTGTGAAGGGAGACGAGAGATGTACAGCCAACACGTCTTCAAATCTCTTGCTGAATCTCCATTAATCCCCTGCATTCCAGATATCAGAGCAGTCACGCTGGCCTGGGAATCTGCTTCCAGTTGGTCAATAGCAACAGGAAAATCTTTAAACCTCCTTTTGATCCAGACATAAGTCGTGCAGGATCTGCATCTCGCAGGCCAGCCCTCGGTTCTCCCAGGACTGCCTGCTGCAAACCGGAGATACCGTGGGCAGAGCCAGCGGGACTGCGCGATGCAGGAACTACTCTAACGTCTGGAAGCACCGCTGCCTCCCAGCTCCCATCACTTATTAATGAGTTGTTATTCATTGCTGAAATGCTGCCAATTTGTATTATACAGGCAGTCAGGCAAGATGATCATATTGGTCCACAGCAGCTTTAGCCTGTGAGTGAGGCGCGGAGCGTAAGCCACGCTGATTTCCATAGGGTGAAGAATCTGGGAGAGCTGCTTCTAATCTTCAGGCATAATCACATGCACTGACACCAGGAACGTGACTTTGCCTGACTCTCTCCTCAGATGTTATGTGACTGGAAGGCCCACCACATCCCGTCTCCAGGCTGGTAGCTTTTGCAGCACACATTAAATCTCTCACAAGGAAAGTCAAAGGAAGGAATGGGAAATAGCTTTGTATACCGCATTTCCTCCTCCTCTTCTGCTGAATGGGAGAGGCAGGGTTTGCAGAATTCCCTTCTTGTTGTTAGGCTGTACCTCTTCTCTGGAGATTTACTGCTTGTTCCAGAAACGTTCAGGTTAGGAAGAGGAGGAGGTCTGAGACATGGGAGGTGAGGAATATTCGGCCTCTACCCAGTTGCACGCCCCAGGTATTCCCTCACCACCACAGACACACAGCTTTTTTTTACACGGCAGCACAGATGTGCTTGGGTGTGCACCATTTTCCTGAACGGGTTCTGAGAGTCTGTCCCAAGCCATTGCACTTCTGAGCTCCTCAGAGCTGAGAACAGGTGAAGATATTTTAAGATTTAAAAAACCACATTTTTTTAACAGAAAAGCACTGTTTTAACAAAAAACAACCCCACACTGTAATTACGTGAAGGTACTTACAATGATCTAGACTCCTCTTGTCGCTGCTACTTTGAAAGCCTGCTATGATTACAATGGGATATTGTGCAAGATTGGCACACTTTATGTTTTATAAACATATGTAAAAATATATTATGCTCTATCGCAGTCCAGAATTGCATCCCAGATACGTTCTTGCAATGTCCGAAGTAAAAAAAAGTAATGATACCCAAAGGCCATAAGGAAATCCAAGAGGCCTGTGGGCATGTGGGAATTTATGTGCATATAGCAACTCACATTAAGACTGATGGGAGTTAAATCACATCAATCTGCTGTACACCCAGATGAGAACACCATGAACCAATTCTTTCCTGACTTATATCCAATATTGATGGAGGTGACATAAGGCTGCAGAAGGTGGAGATCAGGGAGGAATCTGAACCTCTGGCTACTACTCTATTTCATCTTTTTAAACCTGCTCTGCCACCACCATAAAAAATAGTCTGATCTCATGCCACCAGTGTCCAGAGGAGGGGATGGAAAATGAGGATCTGTTTTATCACTTGGTAACACTGCCACAAAGCAGGGGACTCTCAACAACCAGACCTTAAAAGGAACTGGGTAAAATGGACTGTTCAGCCTTCCTCTGAGGCCCCATGCAAAGTATATATGAAACAACAGCAGACATGGGTTACAACTGGTATTTAGGAGGTAGAAATAGGAACATTTGAAGGAATAAACATATTTTCTTCCTCTTTCACCTGTTTCATAGTTCTGATAAATGTAAAGCCTGAGTATGACCCAGTGCCACGCAGGCCCATGTTCTTTGTAATATATTGTTGAAAAGCAGAGTAAATTAATAAACCGTAGAGCTCACTACTGTTACTGCTGTAGCTAAACTGCTTTTGATAGGTGAGCTAGCCTCATACATTGTAATAGCCATGATTTACCCTATAAACGTTTCCAGTGAAATATATGAGAGTTCAGATATGTTTTCCCTTCCAGCCAGAGGAGCTTCTCTGTTCTTCAGACCTTGTCTCCTAGAAGGTGTTCAAAAATAAAAGATGCTGCACTGCCGCTTGTAACTGGCCTTTAAGAAGTTACACCCCTGCATAGACTGAACACTGCCCTTTGCAAAGCTCTTTTCAGCTCTTCCAGAGACAAAAACTGAGCAGCTTTGACAGTGTAACTCCATTAAAAGAGCTTATTTGATCAGTCTGGTTTCACGCTTAAAATGCTTTTGGTCTCACTACCCCAACCATCTGCTCTCTCGTGACAGCAGTTCTGCCACCCTGCTGGGATTTGCATTCGCTGCTGGTCAACAGGAGCTTCTCTACAGAGAGAAGAGCCAGCCTCTTTGGGAAGGTCTGCCAGGGACGCACAGGTCAGCCAGATGCAGGACCACTGATTTGCCTTAAATCCAGGGGCTAGGCAGACTCCCAGCTCTGATATACAGCTGCTGCGTGAAACTAGCAAGTCCCGTCCCTACCCAATGCCTCAGTTTCCCCTGCTGTAAATTACGGTTAGAGAAACTTCTTTTCCCTGTAGAGCACAAATACGAAGTATGGTGCAGGAATAAAATACCACTGTTTCCAAATGGGAAAGACCTGGTAAGATAACACCAATATCTCTGACTTCACATTACATTTCACTGCTCAGGGCCTCTGTTCTCGCTTTGGAGACACCTTCGGACAGCTGCAGAAAACACATGCATTTACAACAGCAGAGATAAGCAAGGCACATACGAAATACATGCAAGTGAAGGAAATCCAGAATCAAATTACATTCATCAGGAGCAAGCTGAGAAATCAGCCACAGACAAGCTGTCAAAATGTCCTGACATAACTGGAGAAATCTCTTGGTTGATCCTGGTATCTGTTTATGTATTGGGGCTTATACACATCATAAAAGCTCTGGGCATCTGAGGTACTACTGTATTTCCACGATCATAAATAAACCCGACCTTGTTTTGTATATGATCCGACTTCTTATTCTGGGTTACACAGGGAGGAAGCATAATGCTAGGTCAAGTTGCCTGTGGACTACGTATGACCAAAGGCATACGTACTATGCAACTACAAACTCTGCTAGCAGTGGAAAGTGAACAGAGTTTTAAGCAGACTCTAGCTCAGCCATAATGGCCATGTAACTTATAATATTTCTGTGGACTTAACCCCCTGCCCTCGATTGTATTCCTGCCTACTTTTAAGTCAATCTTTGTTGGACTTTGCATGTCCATTGCCATTTGGAAATTCACATCCTTTGAATAAAGTCAGAAAAAACCCCATGACTTCAATGTCAGCAGGCCTTAAAATGTTTAGCCCTTGTGGTTTTAACTTTTCAAATGACCGGCTCTTTCAGAGTTTTCCTTCACTTCCCTATATCAGGAGGGTGACAATGTTTTGAACGCTTCTGAGCCAGCCGCTAAAAACATAGAGAAACTATGTGGTCAGAAAGCCAACCTACAATAAGAACCGCAATTAAAGCCCATAAATCAGCAATTAAAGAGTTACTAAGCACAAACATCCAACTACGGTTATTACAGTATATCTACTCTTCCAATCTTTAGAAAGAACAACATACTGAATTAATACCCAAGAAATAACCTTTTAAAACGTCAGCTGGAGACAAAGTGGATAGATAATCCTGGAGTCACAACAAACATTACACTGGTTTTGTTCCAGTGGTCTTATGGGATCATAAAGGCTAACGACATTAAGCTGCCTGTTAGTTAGGGCTAGCTGATGAAAAAACGTTCCTTGAGAAAATCTGGCCCCATTTTAGGACTAGGCATAAGCTATAGGAAGTGTACTCCAGGCAGTAAAATGAGGGGAGATCTTTCTTTCTTTCTCAGCTGTTTTACCCTTTGAACTGTCCTGAACAATTCCTTTCTGCGTGCTGACTACTTGTAAAGTGGCTGTCATGACATCCGTCGGAGCCTAAGTTGTACGTGTTCCGCAAAACCCGTAAATCAAGTGTAGGGACAGTACAAAGCTCCGCTCCCCCCTCGCCTCTCCTGCACCTGCTGCTTTCGAGTGGTGCTGCTAGTGATGGATGCAGACCTCGCCGCGCTAGACCCTGTACAAACACAGAACAAAAAGTCTTCACCCCCAAAGAGATTGCAACTGAAATCTAAGACATAAAAGAACAGCTGAATCCACAGAGGCAGGAAAGGCTGGTTTTGTTCTCTCTGCGCTTTCACGCAGGCAAGAGGCAGGCAGGGCTGGCTGACTGCATTTGAACTTTTTCAGGAGTGAAAAATGGCCATAATTCTGTACTCTTGTTTTAAAAAGTTAGGCTGTTTTATTTCCAAGGCAGACCTTTGTTGCAATGCCGAAAAGCACTATAATTCTCCACCTGTTGTTTTTCCTTATTGCTCACTCAAGCTCTCTCTCCTACACACACACATCCTGCTCGCACATGGAAGCTGCTGGGAACATGGCTGGTGGTTTAATTTTGCTCGCGGCTGTCTCTCTTCTTTCCGCCTTCCAGCAATGTAAGATCTGCGGGGCTGTGGGGCTGGGGCTTGGGAAGGTTTCCACCGGTTCTGAAGTACTGGAAATTATTTTATGATAAACTGGCTGCTCTGTAACTTTCATTTCTGAGAACTCCTAAGATTTTTCTCACCGGAGCATTGTTTACCCTCTCTGTAGTCTGAGAGGGAGTTGGCTCAGTGGGACAGATTACTTCTCCCTGTGGGAGAAACTAATTTGTTTTCAATTCTATGTTGTTTGCTGACTTTTTTTTTTTACAAGTGAGAGCTTGTGACTAGCTGTAAAGTTACCCCAAAGCCACATCGTGTCTTGGTTTCGATTCTTGTTTAGGCACCTATACAATTGAAAACCTCAAAAGTGAGAGTAAATCTGTGAAATCAAATACGCCAATGCTGGACTTAAAGCGCTGTAAAAACTGTTGCCTGAAATAAGAGATATATACTAAGCATCTGAAATGAAAGAAGAAACCAAACCTTTACACCAGGCAGCAATGATATCAGATATTCCATATTAAGTCCTCATCATTACATTTCTTTAAGATCTAAATGGATTTATTTTATCCCCTGCTGATACACTTCTGCGAATCAAGGGCTAGGGAAAGAAGTGGGCAAGTCTGAGATGCTCTTTTTGCTGTGTATCAGTCTAAAACTGCAGTAGCATTTTTAATGTTTGTCATCGTTTTCTTTGAAATATGCTGATTCATATAGTTGTGTTTACACCAGGGAACAAGATACATTTTGAAGGCATTTGTGCTATACTAGCATGAGATTAAGAGCAAGTTAAAAATAATTACTCTGCCTTTTTTTCAAATATCTATAGCACTGCCAACTTATCTAGCAACCTATCTATGTGGCTTGATTGTTTGTTTATTTGTTCTCAAAGCCTCAACTACTGAAATAACATTTGTACCCGGCAGAAAAAAAGCTTGAGAATGTGACCCTTCCAGGTTAAAAAAAGCCCAACACAACAGAAAGCAAATAAAAAGCACCTAAAATTTACATTCTCTTTTTCCGTCATCAGATCAGCTACAACATACCCTTGTGATCTTCACAGAACATTTCTATCTGGTGGCAATATTTACCATCAACTTCTGTGAAAGTTCAACTTGCCTACCTTGATTTTTAACCTAGAAGTGTGAAGGATTAAAAACAAACAAACAGACAAACAAACATTATCCGGAAAAGTACTGCAGTTGGAAAGCTCAGGGAATTGCACAGATACTGAAACCGCAAATGGAGGGGGAAAATACCTATGTTCTTCCTTGTGATGGTTAATCCATATTAGTTAATCGTAGTTAAAATCACAGAAAAGACAAGATAACCTGGGTTTTAATTTACACTGGCCATCTGACATCAAGCCCAAGGAGAAACCTGTGTAAGAATCTGATCTGCTGATCTGATTTAAATCATCACAGCTTGGCTTGCTTTCACCATGCTTTCTAGCGTGGGTAAACCAACACAGATTAATTTATGGGAGTTTAAATGAATGTTGCAAAACCAGCACTGTAAGCATGTGTTATAACCAGCTCATGCAAGGGGAACAGACCAGTGCGTGACCTCTTGCTCTGAACAAAATACACCCAACATAGGCAGCACTCGGTACTCTGTTTGCTCTTCTCTTCATTCTGCTGAGCCTCCGGTCCTGAGTTAGGAAAGTGCTAATGGGCAATACGACCTCCCTGAAGCAGTGCTGGAAGTCAGGTTTCATTTAGCAATCATCAGAGGTACAAGATTTAGTGTCGCAGAGCCATGAGTTATTCACAGAATCAGGTCAGTTCCAGATTAAGCTGTGCAAGAAATGCTCTAGGGTAGAAAGAAAGAGCAGAAACAATGCAGGATGTGGTTTCCAGTCATGAATCCAGTTTTAAGCAGCTAAGATTTGCTTGAGAGATTAGTGTTTTGTAGACTGATGGGAAAGCGAGGGAATCCAGCGAAAGGACAGAGCGAATCCCAGTCGTTGATACAGGAGAGAACAGGGAGGAGTCCCACTGCTCCTCTATTTTGAAGCATCTCTCTGAACTAGCACCTTTTAAAATCACTCTTAGTAATTCCAGGACCCAGCAAGACATTATTAAAAAGTATTTGAATTTTTTTTTAAAGGTTGTTAGGCCAGGCCATGCAAATTAACATGCACTATCATACACTGCAGTACAAGTAGCAGCTTCTCTACAGGCTTTTTAACACATATAAAATGTTTGAGAGTAATGTTCCTTGAAAGCCTGCTTTGTCCCATATTTTCAGAGTAAAGATATTCACTCAGTAACCATAAATGCCGCCTGAAGATGAAAGCAAAAAAAAAGCAAACAAAGGCAAGTCAAGCAGACTTTGTAACTGCCTCAGTCATGTAATTTAGCCTGCTAGAACTGAACAACTTGATGCAGGGGGAAGAAAAGGCTATGAAAATCTTTACTGTTACTCCTGCTGCAATGCTTTCTGGAGTCCTCACGACAGCACTGCCAGTGGGTGGGGCAGAAGAGCTCTCCCATTGCTTTACTATTTACTTTAGCCCTTGTTAAACCACAACCACAAAACTTAAATTTGGAGTTACATCGCTACTTTCCATTCACCGGAAAGGAACTAAAAGGCAAGACCTATGCAGTTAACAAAAAATACAGTAATTATTCCTCTCCTGAGCTCTTTTCAAGTCCCTGGTTGGCACCTGTCTTGTTCTGCACACCGGGCTCACCTTTTCTTTTAAGGTGACAGACATGACTCTAGTCACCCGTTAGGCAGTGCCACGGCTTGGTTTTCATTGGCATATATTAGCCCACTTGTCCCTAATTGAAGCAAAGTTCCCATCAATCACAGTGGAAGCCACTAAAGAAGTGGATTTTATGATGGTTGGCCATAGTATTGTACTATCACAACCTGTTTCTCTGTATGGTTAACCAGAGTCTCCCAAATCTCTGCCCCTCAAACTACAGCCTTGCTGACGGAGCAATACCAAGGGCAGATTGCGTTACAGCTGAGGCCAGGGTTATAGCATGGCCTTGATGATTTGCTTTGGTTAATTGCACTGAACAAACAAGACCGATTTGGCCCCTACAGTGCCTTAATCTTCTTATTTCCCCCAGTAAGTTTATTTTGTCCAGCATCCGTTCAAGGCTTTTTTTTCAACTGATTTGGATGCAATGAGCCGCCCTGGCTTGCCTTAGTTCCTCAGTAGAAAAAACCTGGTCCCAGACTGGTTGTAAGCATTGAATGGCTCAGCGTGGCCAGAAAATGAGGAACGCATTGCTGGGTAAAATCGCCATTGCACAAAACACTATGGCTCACCTACCACTTTGACTAATAAGCCAGGCAGGATTTGCCAGCACATAGCATTTGTCATTAAAAATAGATCATTTTGAGGGTGACAGAAGTTAAAAAGCAACTTTTCAGTTAAGTTTTCTGGGAAAACATTTCTCAGAGGTAATTCTTCTGCTTCCGCAAGTTTCAGTCTCCCTGAAGCGTGTTCCCTAAACCCTCCCCACTACCTCTTCCCTTCTGAAAGGGCTGCAAGGTGGCAAATAACGGATGAATCACCAGGCATGACAAGAGATGCGTGGGTGGGAGTGGAGGAGGTCTTGCTGGATGCGAATACAATGAAAGGTCCTGTAAACCTGCCTTACAGAGAGATAGCTGAGATGCTCTGACTAGTCTCTGGAGAGAAAGGTTAAGAGGTCACTTGAACACAGCCCGCAATTACTTATATGCGGAGAAGACAGATGGGAAAACGCTTTTTTGGGAAAAGGCTTTGGCCACAGGGCTAAGATAAAAGAGGTGCACAGGGCAGCACCACCAGTATCTCCAGCTGTATTTTGATGCCACTGCTGCCAGAAGGGAGGACAGAAGGTACGCTCTAGGCTTGCCCCTTAGACAAGTCTTTTTAGTGAACTGGTGCCTGGTTTCTGGATCCAGGTAAAGTTTAGGTACAAGGTAGACGGTGAGCTTCTCATACAGGGTGGCTATGACACAGCCAGAAAAATAACTCCAGGTACCCAGAGAGTTTTAAAGTCAAACAGAGTGATGCCCAATAGCTCTGCTGCATACAAAAACTTGCTGTCTGTGTATTGCCTTTTGTCCTTGCGAGCCTCTGTTCGACTTCTAGGGGGAGACTTCTGCAATGAGGACATCAGTAAAATGAGGTTTACATATACACGTCAGAGGTGATCCTAGAAATACAGGTCAGAAGTGCAGAGATAGTGTTTGATTGGTTTGGGGTTTTTTGGTAAGTAACTGATATTTAGTCACTGTACAGTAGGTAATCTGTCTTTTTCATGGCACTACATCAATTCTAAAAAATGCTTTTTACAGGACAGCTAAGTACTATCAGCTCCGATCGGTGGAGGTGGAAACAGCATAGGTCCTCTAACAGATGACTCTCAGAGCTCCGCAGCAGATGAGGTGGAGAGCAGGGAAGAGGCTACAGCCTGTTGCAGCTTAACAGGCTACAGGTTGCAGCTCTCTGCTCTTTCCAGCACACTGAATTTTGAGAGTCCGAGACAATAACAACCGATGGAAAAGCATGCGCTATAAGATATGGGTAAATAACTTTAAAAAGGTGGCTACCAGATTTTTGCTTCCAAAGACTGTAATGCTGACCCAGACTCCAAAGCATCATAGCTCTTAGCATCCCTAAACCAAAATGGCCATATGCTACTCCAGCAAGTCGGGAGGTGACCTCCATCAGGGCAATTTGGTTACCGAGATGCTGTAAGGCAGCACCCTGCCACTGTAGGGTGACTAGGCTGCTCCTAGGCTGTGCAGTTCTAGGACTCAGATGAGGCAGAAGGATATTGAAGTCATAGCTAGTGTAGCAAATGCAAAAAGAGAATTAATATATTTCTGAAATAGCAATTTTTCCCCTTCCTCATGAGTGTCACTCTTGAAGGTAAGATCTAAACTTTTGTAGGGGAAAACTAGTTTATCTAATATTGGTCTCTTTCTGTCAAATGAAACGGAAAGAGCTGCAGAACAATGATCTCTATTTAAAAACTTACTGAAGTGTTAGGGACGCAACTGAGCCGAGGAACTGTGTAATTCCTGAGCCCTTATTTTTGCTTACAGGTCATTTTGGTTGGCTGGTGGGGAAATCAAGAATGAAGCACAAGGTCATGCCCCCAGCTGTCACTGGAGCTCCAGAATTTGACAGAACATTTCGTGCACAGTAAGTCCGGAGATCATTAAGATGGTGGCAATGAATAACAATTCAGTCCAGAAGAGAAGCAAAAACATTATCTTAAAATGTTACCTTTTCTTTGCATCCTTTGCTCAAAAAAAAGAAAAATAATGAACAGATCGCTTTTCAAATGGTTCAGCTATTATTTTAATGATAATGGGGTAAGTTCAGCTCATTTTATACAGTCACTGCTCAAATTCTGATCAAACTAGGCAATCAGATTACCCAAACCTAAGTAGGGGCTGAGAGCTAATTGACTGTAACTTAGAGAATTCAGATGTTCTGGATCTAGCAAGGTGTGCTGTCAGTTCTTAGGCTGTGGGTAACACCAAACACGTGGAAGACGAGCACAGAAAATCTGTGTCTTCGCAGTGGATAATGGTGGAATAGCCTGTCTAATTCCTAAAGGGCTTCAGTTTGTGATTAGCTAATGACCCTATGCAAAAGTATTTATATTTATTTCAAACAATCCCATCTGCTGTAACTGTAGTTGTAGTGGATAACAATTACAAAATCTCGAATACATAAGGCAACATATTAGATAACAGAATATGTTAGATATAGAAGGATGCCTAATTCGTTAAAAAGAAATTCATTCAGAACCACCAAGAAAAGATATCCCAACAAAATATTGGTGGGAAAACTGATGATGTCCACAAACGAAGATGTTATGGTCCTCACCATAAGAAGATCTGTCGTGTGCTGTCTGTGCCTGACAGCACTTCGTAAGGGCAGTTGGCCTCAGCAGGGCAATGCAGGCTGCCTACGCACAGCTCTGTGCTTCCTCTTGCAGTCCTGGGATGCTGACCCACCAAACTTGCCTACCGAGTATGGAGATAAGTGATTAACATCACATCCATGTGCTGGAATTCCTGCCTCTCTCTGCTTTACAGGCACTTGATTTAGGATTATTTGTCCTATTTATTTCCATGTAGTTGGGATCCAGATCCTTGTCCAAGTTTAAATACCAGGCAAATATTTGAAATAGTTTGTATTTGAGATTACAAAGAAGAGACTTTTTAAAAGTGCCTAATGCCGGCTGACTGTGCTCCCACTGGATTCGATAGCATTAACTTTAGTGGCAACTAAATGAGGCCAAAGCCGATCCTCCTTGAAAACCCCACCTATAGTTCTTTTCCTTTCCAGACTAATGTTCTTTCAAATTTATTCTGCAGACAAAACTGTGTGGAGTTTTACCCAATATTCCTGACTGTCCTCTGGACTGCAGGGTGGTTTTTTAATCAAGGTAAACACTTTTCGTTTTTATCTTGGACTGAGTTTTACATAACTTTTTAAAACACTTTCGTTTTATCAGGAGGTAAATGACTGTAGGCATCTTTTTCCCTTCTTTTAATTGCATTACCTTAGCATAGCCTTCCTAGAAGAATGTGACACTGAAATCCCCACTTAGTCATGGCATTTCACACAGCCCCACCAGCTTTTACTTCTCTCTGCAAACCAAGAGTCAGTACATGGCACATTTATCATACATTCAGTGGATTTGCAGGGTGAATCATTCAGAAAACCAGCTCCCAGATGCTTCCCACTAACGATTATTTGCACATTCCGGGACAGTTCTCACAGGACATCAGGCATAGTTATCGTCCCTGGGCAGCCTGAAAAGACTCAGGTCAGAGCACTCATGCCTGTGGCTGGACCCCTGGCTGATGGAGACGGAGCTCAAGGCAGCAGACCTTTGGGGTTTGACATCCCAGATGAGTGACACCACCACTGGGCTGTGACTTGTTTGTTCTGGGACATAGCACTGAGCACTGAAGCACAGGCATAAGAGCGGCGTCTCCAGCCATAGATACTGTACTTCAGGTATGCAGTGGGGACTCGGAAAAATCTATTATGTTTTCTCAGCCACCTAGCAGGGAGGCATTTTTTGGTCAAATGTTCTGAACTCAGAGGCCACAGAGCTTTCATACCTCTCACTCTGTTGGACTTTCCAAGGTGGGTCTGTGATGTCTCTTAACAGTGATGGGGTGGACTCTGCTAGAGCTGGAACTTGTGACAGAGCCTAATTTTTGCATTCTGCTTTATTAACCCTTCCCCAGCTGATGTTTTAGAAGCATGAAGTCTGTGGACTGGAGAAAGCATAACTAGCTCATGCCCACTATACCTCTCCTTCCTGAACAACTAGCTTTCTTCTCCATTTTCTATGTTTGCTCCAAAACAGTACTTTTGTTTTGGGGGTCTCTTACAGCCAGAGTCCCATCTCCACTGCAAATCCAATGTAAATCCAAAGCAGCACCATTTAAGTCAACAAACTGGATACGAGATAGTACATGTGCTCATAGACAGACACTTAAATCGAGGCAAATCACAGTTGCTAACCAGCAACACAGACATGTGCTGTCATATGTAAGAAAAGAAGGATTATGTTAACCTCCTCTGTAAGTCATTTTTTCAGCTGAGCGTCTCCCATAGGTATGTTTACACGGGTTAATCCAGAACACAGTAAAAGCTGTCCTCTGTAATACTCACTTGCACGGCTTGAAAGAACACAAAATTATCCAGCTTAGTCCTGGATAATACAACTGACCTACACACCCTGCTCCATCTATCAAATGGAGGTGACTTTATACTCTTCCCACAGGGAGGTCAGAAAGCTAACTTCACTACAGCTTTCCCTCATGTCCTTGGATAAAAGCTGCTATATAAATGCAAAGCGGGTTATTAACAACATAAATAAGATTCTCTTTCCAAAACAAACACTCCCCTTTAGCATGAACTGCCATAACAATACAAAATCACAGTGCTGGGTCAAGCCACAGTGCTCCAACCCACTATCCTGTCTCTGGGATAACCACCAAACTGGCGGGGCTACAGATTCCTGTCCGTTCTTGAGATCTCCTTTTCAGGGAATGCTTTTAGATTTTTTTGGACAGTCCTGTGCCCACCCCTATCTGTAAACCCCTATCAAGAGCCTCCTGTAGTGAATGTTTAAGAATACATATATCTCTTTTGAACTATTGTTTCCCAAGATAACTTCCCAGGGTATGGGTAGCTATGAAAATCCCCAGAGCTATACAACTAGAAAACATAACTAAAGTGTCTAACTGTCTAAGATGCTCATTTTTTTGTTTTCTAACTGTTTTTTCCACCCTATTAATCTTTTCTTTCTTAGAATTAGCTTCCTTTCTGGGTGTGTTGTACATGTTTGCCCGCTACAAGTACTTCCATGGTTACGTACAGTCTGTGAAAGGAAGGTAAGGAGTTACCAACTGAATGCAGGTTAAAAGCTCCAGGCTGTGGTCTGAAGCTGGGCTGAGAGCCAAGGACTGGCAGTGAAAAGTGACTATAATTGAATGCAACATGTGTAAAATGTCAGCAAGAGGTCTGAAGCGGAAACCCTCAGGGAAGAGGGCTGACTGTTACAGTAGAAGCCTAGGTTAAGATGTGCACGTGCTACAGGTCACAAGAGAGAAAAGGTTTGATGCTCACCTTGCGGGTGCCTGCTCTGTACTGAGCATATTGGCAACCAGACTTGGAGAGGTCTGAAAACAGAAGGACAGTTTTGCAGCTCGGGACCGCTGCAGGATGGGAGGCTGCTCAGGCAAGGCTTGCACAGTGCCTGCCTGCCTGCTGTTTTAATTTTTCCTCGGTTTGTCACGTTAAGACCTTTACTCTAGCCATACAAAATGCACTAAAGGAAGCAAGCACATCTGGCCTTGTAGGCTGATGAACTTTCACCAAACAGATAAGAGAACACAGCTTCAGATAAGCGTAGGTTAATGAATGTTAAGTGCACAGCACCTCGTAACGTGAATTCTGCTTCAACAAACATGCACGCGGGCAAAACACCCCTCCACTATAAACACTCAAACACACAGTTTATTTCTTGTCTCACTGAAGCCACTGCACTATCTTCTGTGTCCTGACCTAAGGCTCGTCTTCCAGCACACACATCAGTCATAAAAAGAAAATAGCATGATATATGCTTGTCATAAAATTAAAAGACTTGGGATGTATATTTCTAGAGGAAGATACGAGATGATCAGACTATTTTGCAGTGAATAATCCTGCAGCAGCAAAAGACTGTTCTACAGGGCTATTTTCCATAGCTTGTGTACTGATATTGCCATTCTCCTTCACAATACGGTCTCCACCAATCCTTTACCCTCTTTGGAAGAGGTGTTGCTTAAGAGAAGGGAGGGGGTACATATTCCAGAGCAAATACATGGAGATCATTTTATATTTCCCAATCAGAGATGCAATAACTCAAATGATGGCGATGAACACCAACCAGAAGACTAGCGACTATTAAGGAAGTTTAGGGAGCAAAAGAGTCTAAATAAATGAACAAGCAGAGCATAACGGACTTTTCTTTAATCAACAAACTAAAAAGTCCTTTTTTCAAGAAATCTTTCCCATGCTTTACTTCAGTACTCTTAGACCAATAGATTCAGCCTCTCAAGGAAGCCTAAGAACAGTGGCTGGCTTCACTATTAGACAGAGCTTTACACTCTGGTGAGACTCTCATTTCTTTGCATTGAAGGGAGGGTGCCGCGGGTCAGCCTGGCAGCCCTAGAAAATGGCTTTGCTCACAAGGCCCGCGTCGGCAAGCCTGGCTGGTGCCAACCTCCAGCGGGCACCTCAGCCAGCAACGGGTCAGCACAAGTCAGGCATGCAGAACCCAGCCCCAAAACATACAACAAGCCTCCAGCAGCCCCAGTAGCGAGAAGGTAATTAGTCTTCACACCGATTCTCAACTGTAATCACTGACTACAGCCGTGCTAGTTATAAAGAGAAACCTGGTCCGCATGCTCAAAGAGCTGGTTACGACACATACTCGTGCGCTTGACTACATGAACCACAGTTCAGATTTGCCAAGGCTGGATTTTTTTCAGAACAGAACAGGAACATGCACCTTCTATTCGGTTTCTGTGCTGGAGAGGCCTTTGCAAGTGAGCTGTACCCTTTACCCTTCCCTCCAGCTGGCTCTGATGGATACTTAAAGGGCTAAGCTAAAGACTTCTCATGCTCTCCTGAAACTGAGGAAATCTCCTACTTCACCATTTTGAAACCCACGTCTAGACGTGGCAGGCCCAGAAAGGCTACC